>NC_083106.1:15390502-15701750 GCF_949774975.1 Lagenorhynchus albirostris | reverse complement strand
ATTAAGCAGCTATATGATGTTGGCAAATCATGACCTATAGGGAACTCAGTTTCTTGTAAACCTGGGGTGAGACTAGACAAACTTTAAGGTCCTTTACATCTCTAAGTGTAAAGATCACTCTCAGTTTTTTAAAAGTTAGCTTTTGGATATTACACAGACTTACTTGTAAATCCATTACATCACCATGGTGTCTGATATCACACAATAACTGATGGTCTCCTTCAAATCCTCCATCAGAGTCCAAGTTCCCAAAATCTCCAATAGACCACAGTGAAACATAATTTTCCTGTAAAGCAGAAAATTTTATCTTGAGATGAAATATATGTCAAACTCTCCGAAATTAAAATTTGCCCTGCCTTCAATCAACCTTGCTTTAAAAGCATCCCAGGCAAATGGAATGATAATCATTAAAAAAGAGGAGATACGGGGCCATCGATGCTCTGAGGTACAAGGCAACCGAGCCTGAAACGTGCATTTGGGGGACAGAGAAGGGCGAGAGGAGCCAGAAGACGAGAGAGTTCGCGCGCCGGCGGCCGGGGGCTCGGTTCCAGGAGGGAAGGAGGAGGAAGGGGCTTCCCGGGCCGGGAGCGGGGGTACCTCATTGTCCCAAGAGCCCGTGGCGAAAGACTCCACGGTCTGCAGGCTCCCCGGAGGTACCGGTCGCCAGCGGGTCTTGCTGATTTTCTGTGACACAAACTTAGCATAAATTTCCTCCATGCCGAATGCAACCAGGCCAGGGACAGCAAGCGGCACAGAGCGCGCCACTCAATCCCGCCCCTTCCCGCTGAGCCCTGATTGGAACGGACCGTACGAGGGACGGTGGCTGCAGAGAGCCAATTCTCCTCTGTAGGCAGTGCGGGAACGAACCACCAACCCTCAAGTGGGAGGTAGCTGGGACGCCCTGCCCCACGCAGGAGGCTCTGAACCCAGGCAAGGGTGTTTCCCGTTCTTGTGCTGTAGGACCTGCTCCTAATCTGCAAACGATATAGAAACACCGAGACAATACATTTGTGCAATAACTTTGCAATGTAAGACAAATTTAAGAGCAAAACCAAAACAAAATCAATGCAAGAGAAACGACCTAGTAGCCACACCTAAACATTGTCTTGCATTTCACCGCGCATAGAAAATATTCAAAATTCATAAATTCTCCTGGAAGTACGTCCGTCAACGTACCAATTTGTTATTCAAAACCTCTCCCTTCCCGTCCCCCAAACAAATCCTTTTCTTCAACGTTGTTAATACACACTGTCAGAAACTGGGGTTGCAATTCTGAGGACCCCAGTTCTAATTTGGACTCCCATTGCCTCTGTGACCATCCTCAATTCATTTATGTATATAATTAAGAATGATTTTTAATTGTGACGTCGACAGCTCAGGAATCAGAGCCTTAGGTTCCTTCGTGCTTTTGATTAGACCTATGATACACTCTCCCCTGCTTTTAAAAAAATTCCTCTTAGAATCCTGCCCATCTTTCAAGCACCCGTTCTTTCCTCTATCTTTTCCTGTTACTCCAGCCCATGATGATCTAAATAAACATGTCCCTTAATATCTAGACCACTAATAGCACTTATATTTTGCCCCCTGTTGCTAATTTTCTTTTGATGCAAATCTCCCCAATTTGAATGTAAATCTTATTATATACAAGAGGTATGACTTATTCATCTTAAAAAAAAACTCCTTTATACTATATTCATAACTGTGTTGCTTGTTTCTTTAAAAGGGGCCATGATTTCTTTTCTAACTGATATTGGCAGTCCTATTTCCTAGCCACAGCTTATGGAGGCACCTCATGGAAATGCAGTCCATCTAGGTCAGCTTTAGAGAGTTTTCAGGTTCTTATTGAAAGCTGACTGGTGTCGTTTTGTTTTGTTTTTAACTGGAAGACTATTAGGGAACAGCAGAGAGATGAAATAGAAAATTATTAGTCCCAAACTGACAATTTTATTCCCAATATTGAAGTAAAGAATACTGTTTCATTTATTATCGCAGAACACAGGGAAATAATATATAAGTATATTTAGGATTGGAAGTAGACTAGATACCACATTTGCTAAGGTCTGGTTAGAATACGAAAATTGTTGCTGACGCATAGCATCGATGTCTTGACATAGCTTTGTTTCCTTCCTTAAAAGTGTATTGGACTAAATGTGACTGGATTCTTCCAGTCTCAGTTCTGATCAGGAGTCAGCAAGTTGGATGCTACAGGCAATGTTCCTTGTCAGCTTCTCACTCAATGTCTTGCACAGCTGATAGCAACAAACCTGGTGTCCAGTCTAACGGTGGAATTTGTGAGGCTTAAATAGCTGAAAACGCACACTTGTGTTGGGCGAATAACACATTCGCCATAGGATACTGTAGTATTTTTAACCAAGTGCGCTGTCCTAAGGAGCAAAGGATTCCCCACGCTCCACCCCCCCACCCCAGGTCTCGGTATTCTTCCACTCTCTGAATTTGTGCTTTAGAGTTGAGAACAAATCAGGGTCCCAAAGTCTCTGCTAACGAAACACTAACGTACTTGTCACAAGCCAGAGGCTGGAGTACTCGGGTTAGAGAAGACCTTTGCCCTCCAGTTCTATTAAGATTATCGAGGTTCCACCATAGGGAGCTCTGTCTCCAACCAACCTAAATATTAAGTTATTCATTGGGTTGGGTGAGGCAGGACGAAGGAAGCCCACCGTCTAACAATCTGGACAGATATAGGAGCAGACCCGCCGCTCTCAACAGCTGATCTAGCTGCGACTGCGAAGCCACCGGCAGCAGCGGAATGAGGTCCGCCCTGCCATCCCGCCACCGCGCTCGGTGACCAGAGCCGCAGTGAGGCTCACCACCGACCGCGCCAGGGCCCACCCCGCCTGACCACAGGACAAACTCAGCAAGGAGGCGTTGCGCAGCCCGAGGCCTCAGAAAGGCCACTCAGAGGTGGCGGTGTTGGTGGCGCTGACTCAGCGGGACCAACCCGCCACTCCCGGGCGGCCGCAGCGGCCCCTCACGCGGGCGGCAGCGCATGAGGCCACCCCCGCCTCCTGCCCCACCCGGCCGCACCCGAGTCCGCGCGGCGTCACAAAGCGCATGCGTGCCGCGGGGGATGCCGGGAGCGCGCAGTGGCGGCAGCGGCGGCGACGACGGTAGCAGCGGCGGCTACAGCGGGAACGCAAGCGGGGCGGTGACCGTGTGGGAGGTGGTCTCACTCTTGGGAAAGCTGCTGGGCACTGTCGCCGCGCTGAAGGTGGTTCTGTACCTGCTCCGGGTGTGCTTAGCGATGGCCTGGAAATCCGGCGGCGCCAGCCACTCGGAGCTAATCCACAACCTCCGCAGTAAGTGCCACCCCCGCCCGGTGTGGGGCAACTGGGGAAGGCCAGGCCTGAATCGGATCCCCTGGGCCGTCCGGAACGTTCCGTATACCCCTGTGCCTGCTGGAGGGCTTCGGCGCGCGGTTGCACCAGCGGTCCCGAACGGCAAGCGCTGGCGATTGCCTCCCCCGGGACCTGTCACTCATCGGCGACGTGCACGGGAACTAGAGAGAAAGAGCCAGGGGCCGCTGCTAGTGGGGCAGGGGCAGGCGTCTCCCCGCGGGCCTGGGGAAGGGGGCGCGGCACAGGTGGTGGGGCTGTCACTCGAGTCCGCCACCTCCCTGTCCGGGTCCGGCGGGCGAGGGGCGTGCCTTGGGGAGTGGGCTGTTGGCCAGGGCTCGTAGAGACTGGGCTGGAACTAAGGGGACCCCGCCCTCGACCCCCGCGTCTTCTCACTTCCTCCTCTGTCATATCAGTCGACCTAGCTGCAAGCTTTCTCCCCGGTTCTGCCTCCCCCGCCCTTCGTTTTTTCCTCTGGCGGGAGATGCCACCGTCTGATACTGGCGAGGGGAGGGAGAGGGAGATGAAAGTAATGTCATTGCGGATGCTGGGAGAAATTTCTGGGGCGGCTGTCCAGTGGAAAGCTTCGTGGGGGGCGGAGGAAGAGATAACTAGGAGATGCTCTTCCTGAGGGACAGCGTATTTCAGGAGCCTTTAGAGGTCCTGGGATCCAGCAAACGATTGTGTATGTGGAATGTTCAAACTTTTTTCAGGGCTACCATATGCTTTAAAAGCCTTGTATGGAAGTTTCTTTACACCATTATCTTTAGTAATTGTATTCCTTCCTCTGATGATGATTTTAGGGTGGGACCAGTGCTGTGTCACTTTCTTATTTTAATCGAAATGTAGTGTCGCCGTCTGGTCGGGATACCAGAAGGACGGCAGTCCATCATACTCTCACTCTGGTCAGAATTTATAGCACTCTTCTTTGCACTGACTTTGCAAATAATCACAATCCTGCCACGTGGTATTTTTAATTGTTATGGATTATTTAGCTTTTCATGTGTTTGTAATGTTTCTTAATTCGATTTGTAACCTCCTTGATGGCTGGGGCTTTTTTTTTTTTTGTATCTTTGAATCCTCAAACAATTTAATTTAATAATTATTCCTTTTTTCATAAATGCCAATTAAATATATATTATATGCTTGGATCTATACTAGGAATACCAAGATTAGTGAGAGAAATAAATAGTATTGGCTGGCACATGGTTAGTATTAATACTTAATATTAGTCATTTGACTTTTTTTTTAACCAGTATTTAAAACTTGTTTCCTTAGCGTTTAGTAATGAATGTTTAGATTTAAAAAATCCTGTCAAGCATTGCCAGTATTCACTTTATGGAAGGATATTTGATTGGAAGTGGAAATTTATGTGCTGAGACAATATTAAGTGTGATTTAGGTTCCCATGGATCGAACAGCAGCTCAATATGTTGTAAATATTTTAATAAAATTTCTTCAAATGATCTAGTGCCTGCTAGTACAGCATACACACCTGAAACATTCTGTACTTGAATTGTGATTAAGTAATTTTCCACCGGTAGGTTATCGCAGTAGACACTTGGCTGTGGCAGAAATTGTAATCAATCAGGCTCTTAAAGTCTCTCCTTTCTGGGCCAAATTTGTAGTCAGCCAAAACTAGATCTTTTCCCAGTGGTTTTGTAGTTACTTTAATGTATTGCATTACTATTCTTAGCTGAAATTTCTAAGGATGTTTTCCTATCAGAAAATTTAATGAGAAATATTTAACATACATGGATGTTGATATTGTGGATGTTTCATTTTATACTAGAGCTATGATTGGTAAGAGGAAATAAGAGTGCTCAAATTGTTTAGCTTCTTTTGTAACACTTGTGCAACTTTAGTTTCAACTTCTTGCTGAATTGGTTCTAGCCAATAGATTCCTTTTTTTTTTGGTACGCGGGCCTCTCACTGTTGTGGCCTCTCCCGTTGCTGAGCACAGGCTCCGGACGCGGAGGCTCAGTGGCCATGGCTCACGGGCCCAGCCGCTCTGCGGGCATGTGGGATCTTCCCAGACCAGGGCACGAACCGTGTCCCCTGCATCGGCAGGCGGACTCTCAACCACTGCGCCACCAGGGAAGCCCCAGATTTCATTTTTATTTATTAGTTTGTTACAACAGTAATATTTGTTCAAGGGAGAATTTCAGTTGGCACAAATTGAAAATTTCTCACTCTTTACAGGTTATTCCACCCTTGTGTATTCTTCCTAAGACTTCTAACTAAATCTTTAGAAAAAGATTAAAATGTGATTATGCTGATATTGAAGTGAAAAAGGGTCTGCAAATTGGAAGAGGAAGCAAATTAGTTTTAATTTTTTTTAACGAAATAAAGTTCACGATTGGTTTCATTTTAATATTATTATAATTATTTTATTGAAAATACCTACTGAGGCTTTTCTTTTATAAAGCATAATAGAAATGATTGTTTATGATTTCATACTTGATATATCATTTACAGAGTACTTTAGACTCTAATGGTACATCTCATAATGTCTCATAGCTTATGTTGTGATGATAAATGCTCTTAAGTGACTGAGAACAGTGGTCTAAAACTTGAGCATGCTTCAAAATCTCCAGGATCATCTGGAGAGCTTGTTAAAACAAATTAAGACAGATTGCTGGGGCTCTTGATAATTTGTATTTCTAACAAGTTCCTAAGTAATATGCTCCTGCTGGTCTGGGGACCACACTTGAGAATCACTGACATAGAGAATTGAAAATTACAAGATTAAACCCTGCCAGTGTTGTAGTTGAATCAGTTTTATGCTTTAAAATAAAATTTTAGGAAAAAAGTCTGTAGCAGTCCTGCCCAACAGAGCTGCTTGTAATGTCTGTATCTGTGCTGTTCAGTACCATAGCCGCCAGCTACATGAGGCATTGAGCATTTGAAATGTGGTTAGCACAACTGAGGAACTGGATTTTTGTATTATTTAAATTAAATTTAACTACTAGCCACATGTTGGACATTACAGGTCTTTAGAAATGAAAAGTATTATTTTATAATTATAGGCTGATAAGGTACTCATGAAACAAATTAACTTAATTCAAAACAACTGTGAGCCTACTTATTCCAGGGAATGGGACAATTCAAGTAATGTTTATATTAGAGTTTATTTTCTACTTTTGTTGGGATAATTTCACGCCATGGTAAAAGGAAAAGAAGGGGGCAGGAGCGGATGAGCTTGACAGAGGTGGTCTCCTAGAGCAGGGATGTCCAAGCCAGAGTGTTTGTGGAAGGTGAACTCTTAACAGACTTCAAATGCTTACTGGCCACTTAAAACAAAGCTAACAATTGTTCTTTTACCTATTTTATTTTTGTAAAAAAAATTCAGTCCACTACCCTAATCCATCAGTTATTTCTACTTATATTTCCTTTGCATCCTTGATTGTGTCATTTTGCATGTATAATGTATATAGAATTTGTCAAATCAGTCAACTGATATTTGACTATCTTCTATATGCAAGACGCTGGGGATACAGCAATGAGAAACAAACATCTATTCTCTCTTGTAGCTTACTTCTTGTGGGAGCAGACAAATAAAATATATGTTCACATGATAAGTGGCAAAGTAAGGAAGGAGGATAGGGCATATGGCGTAGTAGGTTTGCAGTTGTAGGCAAGAAGGCCTCACTAAGGTGTCATTTGAGTAAAGATTTGGTGACGGGGAAGAAATTCAAGCCATGCAGGTAGAGCTGGGGAACAGGCATTCTAGACAGAGAAAATAGAACGTGCTAGATTTGGATTTGCGGTGTAGGAGAAAGACTGCAGTCGAGGATATGACACTAAGGTTTTAGACCTGGGCAATGGGAATGATTTGCCATTTTCTGAGTTGGAAACGAGTGAGCAGCAGGGATTTTGGGGGGGTGGGGGGATGCAAGGAAGTGTGGGAGAGCAGGGGTTTATTTGGGGAGATGTTTGGTTTGAGTTCCTTATAAGACATTAAAGTGGAGACCTTCTTCAGTAGGCACTTAAATTTGTAAGCATTATGATAATTTATAGTTTTTGTATCCTTATTTATCTCTGCAAATAAATTGAAATTATTCTTATTCTATTTAGAGTGTCAGTTCTTATCAACTAGTAGCATAAATACTGGAAAAGAGAATATTCTATTAGTTTTATCATGTGCATTCATGGGCCAAAGATAGCCAGGTAATAAGATCCTAAGTGACTTTTTTTCAGAAATTTGGGCTTCATTTAGAATGCAGAAAATACTTCCTCATTTTAACTTACATCAAGTCAGTCTTATGGGTATATACTAGTAAGTAAACTTACAGTGCATTGAATAAGATTTAATAGGTAAGATTTTGAGGGAGAATTTTAATATCAATGTGTGTACTTAAATTTAACTAAAATTAAAAATTCAGTTCCTCAGTCATACCAACCACATTTCAAGAGCTCAGTAGGCACACGAGGCTAGTGGCTGACCTGCTGGACAGTGCAGATGTAGAACATTTCCATTATCATAAGAAGTTCTATTGGGCAGCACTAAATCCACATAATAGGTTGTATTACATTCTATTCAATGTGATCTTAGTTCCATTGTGCTGTTCCACATATTTTTATTAGTGTTGCACTTAGTTCTGGCCAACATGCTTTAAGCATAACAGTGAAAAACCGAAGATTATCAGACAAGAGTGGTCAAGATGACAAGAGCATCAGCATTTTATATGATGATTTGATGAGATGGAGGTGGTTTGATTTAGCAATGAGAAAGTTACAGAGAGCAGTAGTGTTTAAATATTTGAGGGAAATCATGTAGTAGAGGGTAAAACCAGGACAAATGGGAGGCACATTTTGGCTCATTATAAGGAAGTATTCACAAAGCTATCCTAACAGTCAAAGATTTGGCTTTGAAAAGTAGTGTTTTCTGTCACTGGATATGTTGAAGCAAAGAATGGTTGACCATTTCACTGTAAGGGATATTGTGGAAGAGATTTGTCATCTGCTTTCACTGTATACTAGACCTCTCAGGACCCTTCCAAATCCAAGATTCTGTCAATTTAATCACATCATGGTTTGCATGAAATCACCTGTGGGATATGTATGTTGGGGGTGGGTGGGTGGGTGTGTTTTAGGAGAGAGCCACAGAAGTTAACTTTTGGTTACCTATATTTTAGAGTTTTGCATAACGTTTTAGTTTGTCAGAGATGTGAGGAGTGCAGGGAACATCCTCCTTTGAGAAATAGTGTCAAGATAGTTAATTACATGTATTTATTAAGAATGATAATGGTTTAGAGAAAGATGTATTTTTTTAATTAATTCTTATTGGTGTATAGTTGCTTTACCAATGTTGTGTTAGTTTCTACTGTACAGCAGAGTGAATTGGCTATACGTGTACATGTATCCCCTCTTTTTTAGATTTCCTTCCTATTTAGGTCACCACAGAGCATTGAGTAGAGTTCCCTGATCTATACAGTAGGTTCTCATTAGTTACCTACTTTATTTTATTTATATATTAGTTTTGGCTGTGTTGGGTCTTCATTGCTGTGCGTGGGCTTTCTCTAGATGCGGCGAGCGGGGACTACTCTTCGTTGCGGTGCGCAGGCTTCTCATTGCAGTGGCTCCTCTTGTTGTGGAGCACGGGCTCTAGGTGTGCGGGCTTCAGTAGTTGTGGCTCACGGGCTTCAGTAGTTGTGGCTCGCAGGCTCTAGAGCACAGGCTCAGTAGTTGTGGCGCACAGGCTTAGTTGCTCTGCAACATGTGCTATCTTCCTGGACCAGGGCTCAAACCCGTGTCCCCTGCATTGGCAGGAGGATTCTTAACCACTGAGCCACCAGGGAAGCCCATAGTTATCTATTTTATACATAGTATCAATAGTGTATGTATGTCAATCCCAATCTCCCAATTCATCACCCTCCCCCCCCGAGAAAGATGTATTTTTGAATAATCTCTGGTCTTAGATGATATGCTTTATCATAACTTGACATCACTTAAAATTCTTCTTTGATTATAGTGTGAATTTAAAACTAATCCCTTTCAGATTTTCTGTATGGAGAGTGTCTCAGGCTCCACTTAACCTCTTATCACACCTAATCATTCTAGATGGGAAATAAAAGGGGACCATTTTGTTCATTTCTTATTGTTTCCCCTGGCATTTTGTTAGTGGAGAAGAAATAGAGAGTAGGTGATTAACAACCACTCAAGTCATAAAACTAATATAATTATGTAATATTTCTTCTATTGAGATGTAACTTTGTAACAAGTTACTTACAGAAATTTAGAGAACATTTTTACATGACTTGAAATCCATCTGCAGCTTATTTTCTTACCTGTGTTTTCAGTGCTTCATACCAGCACAGGATCTCTTCTTTCTCCATCTCTGCCAGGATTGCTTCTAGTCTTCTATTCTCCCAGATCAAAAGTCTTGGAATAGTTATTGATTCTTTCAGACTGTCCCCAAATTAACTCAACAGTCATTACAAATACCTTTCATAGTCATCCCTTTCACTGTATTTTCACTGATACTATCCTAGCCTGGGTTCTTAGTTGTCACTTGGAGTGATATGCCTTCAAGTGTCTGATTGGTCATCACACTTTCAATTTCTCTCCTCTCAGGTTCATTCTACACATTATACTGATTGTCCTAGTGTACTGCTCTCTGTTATGTCTCTTTTCTGCCTAGACTTCTATTGCTTACTGTATCAATTGTAAACACCTCTTGCTTAGCTTTCAGGCCTTTTAAGGGTCTTCTACAACCTGTTGCCACGCTCCAACCCAATCCTGTTCTTCAGACTGATCTCATTTTACAGATACCTTGTGTTTTAGGGTACCTGTTCGTCTGCTGTAATAAAGACCAAAATAACAATGGCTTAAACAAAATGAAAGTTTCTGTTTCCTGTAACAATCCAAGTATAAGCAGTTCAGAACTAATATGGTGGTTCCATGGTCTTGAGGACCTGGGCTCCTTCTTTCTTGTTGTGCTTCCTAAAGTCTTTCCCTCATCTACAAAGTTGAAGATAGTTTACCTCCATCCTTTCCATATTCCAGCTGGTGGGGAGAAAAATGGGGAAAGGAGAAAACGCACATTCTTTTTAAGGGCATTATCTGAAGTTGCATACATAATTTCTGCCTGTGTTCTCATTGACAAGAACTTAACCATAAGGCTACACGTAACTACAGAGAGGCTAGATAATGCACCCAGTTCTACCACTGTGAAAGAAAAGGAGTACCTGGGGCTTCCCTGGTGGTGCAGTGGTTAAGAATCCGCCTGCGGATGCAGGGGACATGGGTTCATGCCCCGGTCTGGGAAGATCCCACATGCCGCGGAGTGGCTGGGCACGTGAGCCATGGCCGCTGAGCCTGCGCGTCCGGAGTCTGTGCTCCGCAACGGGAGAGGCCACAGCAGTGAGAGGCCCGCGTACCGCAAAAAAAAAAAAAAAAAAAAAAAAAGAATCCGCCTGCCAATGCAGGGGACACGGGTTCGAGCCCTAGTCTGGGAAGATGCCACACAGCAACTAAGCCTGTGCGCCACAACTACTGAGCCTACACTCTAGGGCCTGCAAGCCACTACTTCTGAAGTCCACGCGTCTAGAGCCCGTGCTCCGCAACAAGAGAAGCCACTGCAATGAGAAGCCGGTGCACCGCAACGAAGAGTAGTCCCTGCTCCCCGCAACTAGAGAAATCCTGCACGCAGCAGCGAAGACCCAATGCAGCCAAAAATAAGTAAATGAAATAAATTAAAAGAAAAGAAAAGGAGTCCCTGCCACATCTTACATCTTGCTCACTAGAGCAAATACACATTGTGTATACATCTCTATAGGTACTATCCATCTGTGATAACAAGGTTAGGACAATTAAGATTAATTTTCAGTCGAGTGACCATGTGTACATGTTTAAAGATAAAATAATACAGAAGGGTTTATAATGAAAAATAACAATTGCTTGCCCTGCTCCTCCCCGCTCCCAGACTGCCTCGAGTGAACACTTTTAACTACATATTTGGGTCTTCTGGTGATTGTCTTCAGTCTCTAAAGCATATGCTTAAACTGCTATTTCTTTATCAACTTTAGACATCATCTACTGACTTCTTGCCAAGATGGAGGAGTATTTACACCCTCTAAACTTACTCCCTTCCCCACATACAATTATACCGTAATTTTTGCTTCCTCTATTGTGGTTACCTTTGTAACTTTGAGTAATATACTTTAACCTCAATTTTTTGTTCCATAATTTATAAACTGACACTATCCCTTAACCCTTCCACTTCGTAAGAAAGGGTACTCATTTTCCAACTTACTAGGGGCTTTTTTTTTTTGCGGTACACGGGCCGCTCACTGCTGTGGCCTCTCCCGTTGCAGAGCACAGGCTCCGGACGCACAGGCTCAGTGGCCATGGCTCATGGGCCCAGCCGCTCCATAGCACATGAACCCGCGTCCCCTACATCGGCAGGCGGACTCTGAACCACTGCGCCACCAGGGAAGCCCCTAGGGGCTCTTTTATATTGTCAGAGTTGATAGCATTTCATTTTGTTTTGAACAATAAATAAATCTTCATTTTGTTGATTTTTGTGTTGAAAATTAATTACCATCATCACAAACATTAATGACTGGGTCAATACTTTGCTGAGCTATGTAGCATGCAAGAGTTTATTCCCTGCTCTTTGTTTCTAATATCACAGACTCCTCTAGTATTGAGGAGGAATAGTCAAATGTTTTTCCTTTTTGTTTTTTGTCCGCATGGCTTGTGAATCTTGATTCCCTGACCAGGGATTGAAAGCAGTGAAAGCATCAAGTCCTAACTACTGGACCACCAGGGAATTCCTTGTTTTTCCTTTTTTTACACTTTATCAGTTGCTTGAAATCATGTCACAGTTTCTTCTTACCTAAATCATGACTCTTGTGTAGTATTTTTGTCTTTTTCCTGGAATTTATCTCCCTCTTCACCCTTCCCACTTCTCAGGTTGAGAAGAGGAACAGATACCTTCTTAACGTGGCTCTAATTTTTTCAAGTTTTTTTAATTATTTGGTTTATAGCTTGGATTCTATTGCATTCTCCTTTTTGAATTCTGCTAACTTCTCATTTGGATCCATTGCATATTTGGATCAACATTAGCCATTATTATAATTAATTAGGATCTTTGGTCCTTAGGGTGCAGGAAAATTGGGCATGGGTAGTTTTAAAACTGTTCACTAATTTAGAAAGCCTAATGGTAATTGCATGTTTACTCATAATTAGGCTATACATGCAAAGTGAAATGTTAAATTACTTTGCTGTTTGATAGAAATATTTCAGGGCACTGGCAATTGTATATGTCAGATTGTCAAAAACGGGAAAATGATTTAATAACTTAGTAAATATAGCTTGCTTTAGGCATCTTTCAAAATATGGAATCCTGGGAAAAAGCAAATAATAAGAACCTTGTAGTGAAAATTTTGGAAACCACCCAATAATGGTCTAAGGAAGCTTTATCCTGAGCCTTATGTGTTCAGCTTCTTAATAAATGACTGGTGACATGCTTTTAAAACTATTTAGGGTTTTTTAGTAAATTCTGTGTCCCTCTGTAGAGTAAGAAATCAGTTTGGTAGATGTATATTATCTAGCTTAAGGGAAGTAATCTCTTTAATTTACTTGATTTTTAGAATGTGCCTATAGCAATGTGTTTGATTTTAGATGTCACAAATATTCATCTAGAGAAGAATGAGTAAGTGAATATGATGGTAATTGGATGTATTGAGTGAGGCTGCTTAACCTGAAAAAGATAAGGCTTGAAATGGTCATGATATGTTCAGGTGTGTAAAAAGTGTTGGTTGGATAGAAAATTCAGCATATTCTTTGTGACTGCAGAGCGTAGCACTAAAGGTTTATATAAGTGAGTTATAAAGAGGGAGATTTCCTCTTAATACACGGAAGTGTTCTGATAATTAGTGTGATCTGAATGTGCAAAGAACTGTTCCACATCAGTGCAGCTCTTCAAGTAGAGATCGTGGTACCAATTTATGAAGAAGTTAGACTTGATGACCGTTCTGACCTTGAGAGTCTATGAATCACCCCTCTGGAATTTGAATTGAATTCAGGGCAAATGACCCACTCAAGAAGTATTTTGAGAAATGAATTAGTAGAAGTCACTAAGCTATTTGAATATGGTAGTAGCAGTACAGTGAACTGGTCAACAGGAATCTAACATCTCAATTTGAATGGCCCTACCCCTTATTTGCTCTGTGATCTGGAACAACTTAGTCTTTCTGAACTCAATTTTATCTGTAAGATGGAGTAATAATAGTGCTTACTTTATAGGATTGTTAGAGACAGCATAAGATTGTTTCATAATTTCTAAGTTCTTGCCTCAAAAGATAGTGTATGTAATGTGCTTAGGATTTTGTCTGGCACATGACAAATATTTAGTAAATGATATCTTTTTTTTTATTTACTTCTTTATTTATTTTTTGGCTGCGTTGGGTCTTCGTTGCTGCACACGGGCTTTCTCTAGTTGCAGCAAGTGGGGGCTGCTCTTCGTTGTGGGGCGCAGGCTTCTCATTGCGGTGGCTTCTCTTGTTGTGGAGCACGGGCTCTAGGCGGGCTTCAGTAGTTGTGGCACGCGGGCTCAGTAGTTGTGGCTCACCGGCTCTAGAGCACAAGCTCAGTAGTTGTGGTGCACGGGCTTAGTTGCTCCGTGGCATGTGGGATCCTCCTGGACCAGGGATCGAACCCGTGTCCCCTGCATTGGCAGGCAGATTCTTAACCACTGCGCCACCAGGGAAGTCCAATATCTCTCTTATTACGCTGCTTTTAAAACTTTTAAAAAAATGCTTTCACTGTTTTATTTTAATGACCTTTACAGGTAGCTTGCCTAAGCTTATTTGTGTAGAAACAGTACTTTCTATTTGGGTTAATTAATCCAAAGTTTATAATATTTTCAAATGGACGGATGATTTATTAATATAACCTAGTCTGTGAGTATTTAAGTGTTTCTCTAGTTGGTGTGCCTTGTTTGCTGATTTTTTAAAATATTCTTTTGTTATTTGGAGAGTCTGTATTTATACCTTTTATAGTGTCCTTAAACCACCTTTTCTTAACTATTTACTGTCTGGTCAGTCAGTATTAAGTGGTATCCTTTGATTCCTCCTGTCACCTATATGACTCAATGATCTAATTCTACTTTCCCCTTTTTTTCCTCTTCCCATTGTTTTTAGTTGCCTTCTTTCTATTTTGTCAGAACAAATAACGTTTAAGTATTATTATTCCATCACTGTCTTTACCCTTTTAGTTTTTTTAAAAAAATAGTTTAAAAAACTATTACCTATTTAAAAAATAGTATAAAATAATTTAAAAAGAGTTAAAAACATGTTATTCAGAAACTATTGCAATAGGGGAAAAGAGACCTCAGTATAAAACTGGGCTCAGTTCCCAATACAGCATGAGCAAGTGGGGATTTATAGCCTAGGAGCAGGGTGGGCATCAGTGGGTGGAAAATTACTAAGAGGAAACATCAGGGGTAATGGGGGATTCTGGCTAAAATAACTTGACAGGATTCTTGCTGAAGGCAGACCAATCCACCCTTTTAATTTTAGTCTTTGCTCTAAAATTGGATATGTGTCCTTTTCTGATGTATCCCTAGTAATCCCTTGTTTAGATGAAGCACATCTTCTACAAGATTCCTTAGGAAGGGCTTGTGTGTACAGCATTCCCTGAGTTCTTGCACATTCAAGACTTTTTTTCTTATAACCTTGATATTTGAAGAACAGTTTTGGCTGCATATAAAATCCTTGGCTTATACTTTTAAAAAATCAGCTTTATTGAGATATAATTTATGTAAAAACGCACCAATTTTAAGAGTATGATTTGAAACTTTTGACAAATACAGGTGTGTAACCACCACACTAATGAGGTAAAACAGGGGTGAGCAAACTACATCCCACAGGCCAAATCTGGCCTGCTGCCTGTTTTTAGAAATAAAGATTTATTTGAACATAGCCACACCCATTCATTTATGTCTTGTGTGTGGCTGTTCTTGGACTTCAATGGCAGAGTCGCATAGTTGCAACAGAGACTATACGGCCTGCAAAGCCTAAAATACTTACTGTTTGGATCTTAAGAGAAGTTTGCTGATCTCTGATATAGAACATTCCTTTCACCCACAAAGTTTTCTCGTGCCCTTTGCAATTAATCTCCTCCTTTAACCCCTGACTCCTAGCAACTGCAGATTGGCCCTCTGACACTATGGTTTTGACTTTCCGGGAATTTAATATTAGATGGACTCATATAGTGTAAAATCTCCTGGCTTCTTTCACTGAGATTAGTGCTCTTGAGATTTGTTCATGTTGTTGGGAATATCAGTAGTTTGCTCCTTTTTTTTTTTTTTTTTGCAGTACGCGGGCCTCTCACTGCTGTGGCCTCTCCCGTTGCGGAGCACAGGCTCCGGACACGCAGGCTCAGCGGCCATGGCTCACAGGCCCAGCCACTCCGCGGCATGTGGGATCTTCCCGGACCGGGGCACGAACCCGTGTCCCTTGCCTCAGCAGGCGGACTCTCAACCACTGCGCCACCAGGGAAGCCCAGTTTGCTCCCTTTTAATTGTTAGCTTGCCCTTTCTTTCTTTGAATTTCTTGAAAACGCTGCTGCTTCATTCTTGCTTTGCTTTGAACGTTACTCTTAAGAAAGCTAATGGTTGCCTTTTTTTTAAACTCTTATTAGATAATTTGATTTTTTTGGCCTTGAGACTTAGTCTGATAGTTTTCTATTTTTTTATTTTTGGCCATGCCTCACGGCTTGTGGGATCTTAGTTCCCCGATCAGGGATCGAACCCAGGCCCCCTGCAGTGAAAGCGCCAAGTCCTAACCACTGGACCCCCCCAGCTGAAATGTTTTGATTTGCATATTGGTTTCTTTTTTTTTTTTAAGTTTATTCCCTTTCTCACAGTGTTCTTTTTTTTTTGAATTAATTAACTAATTTATTTGTTTATTTTTGGTGGCGTTGGGTCTTCGTTGCTGTGCGCGGGCTTTCTCTAGTTGCAGGGAGCAGGGGCTACTCTTCGTTGTGGTGCGCGGGCTTCTCACTGTGGTGGCTTCTCGTTGCGGAGCACAGGCTCTAGGATGTGCGGACTTTGGTAGTTGTGGTGCGCGTAGGCTTCAGTAGCTGTGGCTTGTGGGCTTCAGTAGTCGTGGCTCGCAGGCTCTAAAGCGCAGGCTCAGTAGTTATGGCGCACAGGTTTAGTTGCTCTGCGGCATGTGGGATCTTCCCGGACCAGGGCTGGAACCTGTGTCTCCTGCGTTGGCAGGTGGATTCTCTTTTTTTTTTTTTTTTTAAACGGTCATTTTGCTTTAATCTCTAGCCTCCAAAGGTAGTTCACGTTTTTTTTTTTTCCTTTAACATCTTTATTGGAGTATAATTGGTTTACAATGTTCTGTTTGTTTCTGCTGTATAACGAAGTGAATCAGCTGTATGCATACGTATATCCCAATATTCCCTCCCTTTTGCGTCTCCCTCCCACCCTCTTTATCCCACCCCTCTAGGTGGTCTCAAAGCACCGAGCTGATCTCCCTGTGCTATGCAGCTGCTTCCCACTAGCTATCTATTTTACATTTGGTAGTGTATACCTGTCAGTGTTACTCTCTCACTTCGTCCCAGTTTACCCTTCCCACCCCTGATGTGTCCTGAAGTCCATTCTCTACATCTGTGTCTTTATTCCTGTCGGCAGGTGGATTTCTAACCACTGTGCCACCAGGAAGCCCTGCGTATTGTTTTCTTTTTACACTTTTTATAGTAGCTTTGACTGGAGTTTTTGTTTGTTTGTTTTTCCTATTTTTAGGCATTTTGTGGACACAGTTCAAGAGCACTTCTGTCAGTATAGTGACTTGCAGTTTCTTTAATGGATAATGATATTGGTAATAGTGGTGAGAAAAGGGGGGGAGTTGGCATATCTTGTTGCTCTTCTGATTCTGTAGGATCCTTAATTTTCTTCCTTCTTTCCCTACATTGCCATATCAAGAGGCACCATCCTTTCCCTGCCTGTATGATTCTCCCCCAGAAGCATTGCTTCTTGTGTTTGCCATCCCTGGTCCCACTAAATTTTTTTTTTTAATTTAAAGTACAGTTCCATACTATATAATTCACTAATTTAGATTGTAAAATTCGGTGGTTTTGGATATATTTACAGATATGTGCAACTGCTACCATGGTCATCTAATTTTTTCATCACCTCAGAAAGATACCCTGTTTTGCCCTCCTATTCCCCCAACCATAAGCAACCAATAATCTATTTTCTTTCTCTATAGATTTGCCTATTCTGGAAATTTCATTAAATAGAATCATACAATATGTGAGCTTTTGTGACTGAGTTTTTCAATTAGCATAATGTTTTCAAGGTTCATCTACATAATAGGATGAATGAATCAGTACTTCATTCTTTTTTATGACATAATAATATTCCATTGTATGGATATATACCACATTTTGTTTATCTGTTCATCAGTTGATGGACATTTGGGTTGTTTCCACTTTTTGGGTATTATGAATAATGCTGCTGTGAACATTTGTGTACAAGTTTTCGTATAGACATACGTTTTCACTTCTCTTGGGTATACACATATGAGTAGAATTGCTAGGTCCTATGGTAATTCTCTGTTTAACCATTTGAGGAACTGCCAGGCTGTTTTTCAAAGTGGCTGCACCATTTCACATTCCTACTTGCAGTGCATAAGGGTCTGATTTCTTCACATTTTTGCAATACTTGTTATTATCTGACAGTTTGATTATAGCCATCCTAGTGGGTATGAAATGGTATCTCACTGTGGTTTTAATTTGCATTTCCCTGATGACTAATGATGTCCAGCATCTTTTTATGTGCTTATTGGCTATTTGTATATCTTCTTTGGAGAAATGTCTGTTCAGATCGTTTGCACATTTTAAAATTGAGTTATTTGTCCTTTTACATTGAAATATAAGAATTCTTTATATATTCTAGATAAAAGTTCTTTTTCAGTTGTATGATTTACAAATTATTTTTCTCTCGTTCTGTGAGTTACATTTTTCTTTTCTTTTTTTTTTTTTTTGCGGTACGCGGGCCTCTCACTGTTGTGGCCTCTCCCGTTGCGGAACACAGGCTCCGGACGCACAGGCTCAGCGGCCATGGCTCACGGGCCCAGCCACTCCGCGGCATGTGGAATCTTCCCAGATCGGGGCACGAACCCGTGTCCCATGCATTGGCAGGTGGACTCTCAACCACTGCGCCACCAGGGAAGCCCTACCTTTTTCTTGATAATGTCCTTTGAAGCACAAAAGTGTTTAATTTTGATGAAATCCAGTTTATCCATTTTTTTTCTCTTATTGCTCATGCTTTTGGTGTCATATCTAAGAATCCACTGCCAAATCCAAGGTCATGAAGACTCACCCCAGTATTTTCTTCTAAGATTTTTATTATTTTAGTTCTTTGTTTAGATCTTTGATCCATTTTGAGTTAATTTTTGTATTTGATATGAGGTAAAGATTGAACTTTATTCTTTTCATGTGGCTATCCAGTTGTCCCAGCACCATTTGTTGAAAAAGACTGTTCTTTCGCCATTGAATGGTATTGGGACCTTTGTTAGCCTACTGATGTTTAAGTTCCTTCCTTGTAGCCAGTACAGTGAACTTCTAAGTCCCAGACCTGTGTTCACTGTTTTAGTACTTAGTGTTGTAGTTTCTCTTTCTGGGAATAGTTTTGTCTGTGCTTCATCTGCATTCCCTACTTCCTTCTACTTAGTCTTTTAAACTTCAGTCCCTACCTTTGCTTTCTATACCCACAGGCTTGCAGCAATAGCAGAAGCTTTGTTGGAATGTGTTGTTTATTTTTCTACTGGTAAGTAATATGAAGTCTGGATATTCTCTATGTCCTAGTAATGTGAAGGCATGGGTCATGTGTGGTTTTGTTTATGCCCCTTCTTGATCTTAGGTTTAGGTGGTTTTTGAATGGCTATGTGGAGAAATTCAGATTCTGGTGGGCACCATTACCCTCTAGAACCTGGAGGCTCCACAGTTGATGAATACATTAAATTCATTTGCATAAATATTTTAAACTTCTCATGATGCTTAAGTCTCATTTTAAAATAGCTGTGGCAACCTACTGAATGGGAGAAGATATTTGCAAATCATATATTTGATAAAGGGTTAATATCCCAAGTATATACAACTCAATAGCAAAAAAAATCAAACAATCCCCATTAAATAAATGGGAAGAGGATCTAAACAGACATTTTTCCAAAGAAGACATACAGAATGCCAACAGGTACATGAAAAGATGCTCAACATCATTAATCATCAGGGAAATGCAAATCATAAACCACAGTGAGGTACTGTCAGCTCATACCTGTTAAAATGGCTGTTCTCAAAAAGACAAGAAATAACAAGTGTTTACAAGATTATGAAGAAAAGGGAACCCTGGTGCACTACTGGTGGGAGTATAAATTGTTGCAGCCACTACAGAAAACTGTGTATGGAGGTTCCTCAAAAAATTAAAAATACAGCTACCATATGATCCAGCAATTCCATTTCTGCATATTTATCCAAAGAAAACAAAAACACTGATTTGAAAAGATATATGCACCCCCATGTTCATTGCAGTATCATTTACCATAGCTAAGATATGGAAACAACCTAAATGTCCATCCATGGATGAATAGATATGGATGCTGTGATGTATATATACAATGGAGTATTATTCATCCATAAGAAAGAATGACATCTTGTCATTTGTAACATGGATGGACCTTGAGGCTATTATGTGAAAGGAAATAAGTTAGAGAAAGACAAATCCTGTATGATCTGATCTGACTTACATGTGGAATCTAAAAAAATAAAATACCAAGCTCATAGATACAGAGAACAGATTAGTGGCTGCTAGAGGCAGGTGGGGTGCAAAATGGGTGAAGGTGGTCAAAAGATACAAACTTCTAGTTGTAAAATAAATGTCATGGGGATGTACAGTATGGTGACTGTAGTTAATGATACTCTGTTGCATATGTGAAGGTTACTGAGAGAGTACATCTTAAAAATTCTCAGCACAAGAAAAAATATTCTGTAACTGTATGGTAATAGATGTTAACTTATTGTGGAGATCATTTTCTAACATATACAAATATTGAATCATTATGTTGTATATCTGAAACTAATATAATGTTGTGTGTCAATTATACCTCAATTAAAAAAAAAGAAATCTGAAAAAAAAAGTTGTTCATAGTGTAGCCAAATAAAGCAAAGCATGTTTTGATTAAAAAATTTATTTCTGGATTGTTAAAGTCAAGTTGATACATTTAATCTTACAGATTTTAGAGCTGTAAGGACAAGAACTATGCTATTTTGTTTATTATCACCCTAAGTATGTAGCACTGTGTCTGGTATGTATTAGACAGTAAACTTACTGAGTGAGTTAATAACGCCTTTATTGAATAATTACTGTGTGCATGGTTAATAAGGGTTATTGAAGTTTAACATTATATTTAATCTTAAAGAATTGATAGTTGGGGGAGCAAATATATACAGTCAGCCTTCTATACCCATGGATTCTATCTCCATGGATTCAACCCACTGTGTATTGAAAATATTTGAAGAAGAAAAAAGTTCCATAACATTTCAAAAAGCAAAATTTGAATTTGCCACATGTTTGGCAACTATTTACATAGCATTTACCTTGTATTAGGTGTTACAAGTAGTCTAACCATGATTTAAAGTATATGGGAGGAGATGCGTAGGTTATATGCAAAAACTATGCAATTTTATATAAGATGCTTGAGCATCCACAAATTTTGGTATCTGCTGGGGTTCTGGAACCAGCTCCCTATGGACACTGAGGGAAGAGCATATTGACCTTGCTTTCCTTCTTGAAAAATTTGTTTCTCTTGGGCTCTGTAACAGTATATCTGCTTGATTTTCATCTACCTCTGTGTCTGCTCCTTGTCATAATCTTTGAAGGCTCTACTTCCTTTGCATTTCTCCTAAATGTACACTTTTGTGTATTCTTACCTGGCCACTTTAGTTCACTGCCATTGGTTTAGTTGCCATCTATACAACTAGTAATTTATATCTCTGTTGTAGGTTTTTCTCCTGCGCCCCAGATCCATTTATCCAACTGACCGCTATATATCTCTATGCGTATGGTCAGTAGCTCCTAACTGAATAAATAACTTGTCCTTTTTTTCCTTAGCTCTGATCCTTGTCTAGGATTTTGCAAATCAGTATATGACATCAACATTTCAACCATTACCCCCCTCCCACCTCCAAATCTAGTCAGTCAGGTATACATTACCTACTAAATATAACTCAAATCCTTCTACTTTTCTTCATCCTTACTTTCATTATTAAAGACCGGGTTGTGATTACCTGAGCCATTGCAACAACTTTCAATTTTGCCCTCTTCCAATCTAGTCTCTACAGTGTAGCCAGAATAATTATTCTAAAATATCTCTGATTATGCCACTTCCAGCTTAAAATATTGCTTCATTCATTTCAGAAAATGGAATCATCAAGACAGATAAAGTATTTGAAGTAATGCTGGCCACAGACCGCTCTCACTATGCAAAGTGTAACCCTTATATGGATTCTCCACAATCAATAGGTAAGCTTTGGATTTCTGAAAACGTCACAAATTTTACTCATTTACTCTGTAATCTATGTAAGTAAAAATAGGCTGGGACCCAGATGTGTATCTAGTACCTTGCTAATTTGAGTTTTATGCCTTAGTAAGTTTCATAATCCCAAACTTACCCAGTTTAATAAAATGATGTAATATATGAAGTGTCTTTTCTATTTTTTAAACAATACATATAAGAATTCTATAAAAATATTCTTAAAACATACTTTAAATGAAAACTTACAGTTTAAGCTATGTGCTGAGTTTTCTTTAGGGTCTTCAGTGTTGACTAAGGTTGGTTTTGCATTAGCATCAATCTTAAAAATCAGTATTAAAGGGAATGGGTAACTAAGTTATTGCTGACTTCTCTGCTTCACTTGCCCTGAATTTTTTGGTTTGTGCTTGTTTTTAGAAAGTTCCATATTTAACTCCTTCTCCTGAAGCAGGTTTTGCTGAACTGCTGAGCCTTGGCAGTGGGCGCCTTTGAGGCTTAGAAGTGCCTCAGGATTTTGTGGGCCAGCTGCCGTGCTGCCTTCTTTTGAAGCACTCTAACAGTCAGCAGAGAAGATCCTGGGGAGCTTCTGAACCCCGAAGGCACCTGCTACCACCGCTCAGTGAAAATTGCTTCAGACGCAGAAGCAGGTAAATAAGTTTTGAGAAAGCAACACTGGAAGAAAAAACTAAAAGCTAAAAATGGAGAAAAGATTGTTTTAATTAACATTAGTTGATAGTGTAAAGAGTAAATTGAAGTAGCTTATTAGTCTCTTAAGCTACTCTGATTGCCAGTTCTAGTTTTTTTTAAGGTGCCAAAAATATGAAGCAATTTAATTTTGCAAGGGTGTTGCATACTCTGTGATATATGGAAGCTTATTTTCTTTTTATAAATCTAAAGAAAAAACATCATAAATTTATCAACTCAACTTAATGAAATTCTTCCTTAACTAACTATATGGGAGAAGAAATTTTTGGAAATAGTGGGACTGTTGCACTGAGCATGCTAGCCTTTGGCATGATTATATTTTCTAATTTTAACGGTGCATGACAGTACTGTAAAGTACAAAATAAAAGTTTTATTTCTTGAGACCATAAAAGTGAAAATAATTATTATGAAAAACAACTTACGGATGTTAGAAAAGGAATTACATGGAGTATTTCATGTGTTTTTACAGTTGAATGTATCAGTAGTTCTCTTCTTCTTTTGCAGGGTTCCAAGCAACAATCAGTGCTCCACACATGGTAAGTTAACTTTGGTCATTTGGGTACCAATGGATCACATTTTTCCTCTAAGAGTGCTTTCTTCAGTAAAAATGGTTTAAAGAACATTTTTAACTTTTAATTATATCAGTTTTGTCATCTATGAGTTATGTAAATTGGTAATTAATTAATAAGAATAATCTTATTCTTAATACAAGATGTGTAGAAGGAACTCTTTTTGGTAGAAACTCATTAAAGTTTTTGGTGGTTGTCATTAGTATCTAATCATGTAAAAATTGTATATAAAAGGTTATTTACTTAGAGGTGTGTTAATTAAGGGAGAGAATATTTTAAAAATATAATAGACATATTAAAGAAATCTCAAGTTGAATAATGTTTCATATTTTATTTGGATAATTCATTAGGGACTGGTCACGTATAGCAGTTATGAAGCTGTATAACTCTGAGAAGGACCTGTTTTAAGTTACTTAGCACTTTTAATCTGTTGCGAATTTTCTTGGGTTTTAAATGTCAGTTATTTGAATCAGTACTCTGTTGGTTTTTGGTGAAAAGAACAATAGCTTTTCTGATTCTCTGCAAGTATTTGGGGTTGGAGAAACTCTTATTTAAACTTAAAGCCTTCTTTATACCAAAATAAATTCTACACGTATATTCATAGTGAACTAATAATTTTACTAGAAGAAAAAAATAGGCAATGTATTTATAAATATTTAATAAAAATGACTTTTTAAATATAACAGAAGACCTAGAAGCCATTAAAAATCCTGATATATTCAATATTTTGAAACATTAAAATCTTGGATTTCTGTAGATGGAAAATATAAACAAAATCAAAAGACAAACTGAGAGAAATATTTGAAATACATATGACAGTATAGGGCAAATATCCATATATTTACATATATGGAATACATATATACACATGTGTATGTGTGTATTCTATATATTAAGAAGTAAAATACTACTAAGCCCAAAAGGAAGTGGGTAAAGTACAAGAACGTAGTTCATAGAAAAAGAAATACAAATGACATTGGCATTTAACCAAATGAAACGATGTCATCTTCACTTATATTTAATGAATTGCAAATTAGCACTACAATAAAGTACCATTTTTCTCCTGTCATCAGAAATCAAAAGTTTATTACTTTGTATTAGAAAAGGAAAACTGACAAATTATTTTTTTGGTTGGGAAAGTAAATTGGTAGTGTTTTTGGAAGGCAGTTTGGCAATAGCTAAAACATGTGAGATGAATATACCTTAGACTCTCCAGTTTTATTTCAAGATATTCCATAAAATATTTGCACAAGTACAAAATAACTGAGGATATTTATTAACACATTATTTATAATAACAAAAAAATAACAGTAATCACTAATAGTCTACTAATAGTGGATGGTTAATAAATTATAGTAGATCCATACAGTGAAATACTGTGAAGTGAAATGAATAAAGTTATGTAAATACGAATATGGCAAGATCTTCAAGAAACATCACAAAAGTAGAGTGCAGAAGAGTATTTAGAGTTTTTCTTTTAGTTATGGAGTAGGAATGGTTTTTGTACGCATTACCTATTCAAAGAAATTAATGATTAACAAAAAAATTGTAGTCTTAAGATCCCTGAATACGCTTTGAAGTGCTACTTAAAAAGAAAAATTTATATAGAAGTATTCGTTTAATAATAAAAGTTATTTTAGAGAATTGGTACTCAACATGTTTGGGAAATTGCCTGGAGGGGTATTTTTCAGATAAATGGGAAATACTGCATGAAATTTTTCTTTTCTCTGAAGTGTGGTGCTGAGTGTCCAGTTCACTACCAAATGAGACGTGGCACTAACTCCATGGCAAATGGTGCATTTTTAAAGAAAAATAATAGCTTTATTAAGATATAATTTATCCCTTTTTAGTATACAGTTCTGTGGTTTTTAGTCTGTTTAGAGTTGTACAAACATTACTACTATCTCAATTCAGAACATTTTCATCACCTCAGAAAGGACCCCTATACCTGTTTAGCAGTCAGTTCCCATCCCTGATTCTTCAGGTCCTGGCAACTGCTAACCTGCTTTTTGTTTCTATGTCATTCTGGACATTTCACATAAATGGAATAATACAATATGTGGCCTTTTATCACTGCTTTTTATATTCTGCACAATATTTTCAAGGTTTATCTATGTTGTAGCATGCTTCAGTATGTCATTTCTTTTTATTGCCAAATAATATTACCTTGTATGGATATACCACATTTTGTTTACTCATTCATCAGTTGATGGACATCTGGGTTCCTTCCACTTTCTAGCTACTGTGAATAATGCTACTATGAACATTAGTTTACAGGTTTTTGTGTGCAAATGTTTGCAGTTCTCTTGGGTATATACTTGGGAGTGGAATCTGCTGGGTCATATGGTAATTCTGTGTTTAACATTCTGAGGAACCGCCAAACTATTTTCCAAAGTGGTTGCACCATTGTACAACCCTGCCAGCAATGTATGAGGTTTCCAATTTCTCCACTTCCTTCTCAACACTTGTTATTGTATGTTTTATTTATTTTATCCATCCTGGTAGCTATGAAGGGATATCTCATTGTGGTTTTGATTTGCATTTCCCCAGTGATAATGATGTTGAGCATCTTTTCACGTGCTTATTGACCATTTCTGTATCTGCATTTAATGAACCTCAAAGTCACAGGTTTGGAAGCAACTACAACCCTGGAATATTTTCCAAAGTCTTACTTACAGAAAAACATGAAATGGCATCCTGGTAGCAGTGAACATATTTAGCATCCAGATATTGAACCCCAAATTCTATTTCTTGCTAAAAGAGACTAGAGCTTCATGGAAAAGTGACTAAATTCCAGAAAGTGAAGAAGTATTCAGAGGCTAATGGGGTAATGTCAGGAGGACATAGGAGTAGGTTTAAAGAGACTCCCAGAAGCCAAATTGGAGACAATTTGAGAATCAAAAAATGGTAGATAGTGAAGACAATGGACTATAGCACAGTGAATTCAGAAACAAAAATCTCTGAGTCCATAGGGATTTAAAAATAAAATAGCAAGATGGGGAAAAAAATGAAAAACAGAAGAATACCACTTATGTGTGGAAAGAATAATAGAATTTTAAAAATCAGTTCTTTGTAATTATCAGTGTAATAATTGAATTAGGCAAAGATCATCAATTAATCTAAAACCATTAAGAGGAAAGTTGTTGGGGAACAGAAATATCCATGTAGTCTCAGATTATTATTCAACATATTACTTGTTAATTACAAAGAGAAAAATATGCCTTGAAAATAGAGTGATCTAGTGGTTACCACATTTACTGAGTGGTTGAGCTTGGCAAGTCCAGTAGTGAGATGGTCCAATGTTATGTGCATCCTGATGTGATGCAGTAGGAGGTACCCTGCAAGCCCTGTGTGCTGTTCTTGCTCAAGTTCTTTGATCTAAATCTAACCGTGAGGAAATTGACACATCTAGAATGTTTGTGGTATTATGTAGGACAACTGGACAGGTCTTTTAAAAGGAGTCAGTGTTCTGATAGACAAAGGAAAGTGGTGGATGGAACAGAGTTGGGGGAGAATATTCTAGATTGGCACATGCAGTGCATGAACTTTGAATGGATTGGTGGGGGGAACAGCTGTAAAGGAGATTTGGGAGACAACTGAGGAAATTTGAGTGTGGTGTTTATGTTGGATGATACTAAATTAATGAGTTTCTTGAGTGTGGTAATGGTGATGTGGTTGCAAAGGAAGATGTCCTAGTTTGGTTTTTTTGGCAGATACATGCTGAAGTATTTAGGAGTGTAGTATTATGTCCACAGCATATTTTCAGGTGGTTTGGTAAAATAGTATGGCACAATATAAATAGTTGGTGACTATATGAGGAGAAAAGGATGTTCATTGTATTTTCTGTGGGTTTGAAATTTTTCATAATTATAAAAATGAACTTTAAAAAAAATTAATTTTTAGATTTAGAAATGAGCCTGGATTATCCAGAAGAATATTAGCTATAGTGATAAAAGCATGTAAAAAGCTAATAATTGTGATTGAAGGCCTTGACATTTTACATCTGAATGGGACTTTAATAATAACTTAGCATACCCCTCTTTAAAAAAACAAATCTTATGCAAATGTAGTACTGAAAAAAAATTCCTGAGTTTCTTTTGGAATTAAGTTGGGACAGTACTGCCTATAGATTAGGGATTGGCACCTTAAAGAAGTCCCTTCTAGTCCTTTCAGTTTTGGACTCAGGAAAGCCCAGGTGTTAAAGGAGTTATTTTGTTTCTTTGATTACTTGATACAAATATGATACTTGTTATTGTATTAATGGAAATTATTAAACTTTCAGGGGATACTGATCATTTTGAAAAATCCGATAAAAGCTTCTTCCTGAAAAAAGTTCACGAACTCTCTCTTAGAGACTCCATTCTTCGGGCTAAGCCTCTTGTCTAAGAACAATAGCTTTGACTAAATAAAATGTCCCCAGTAGTTTCCTCAGTAAAAGTTAATCCAATGTGTCTCATAGAAACCTCATTAACCAACACTTTCTTGTTCCACTGGTTGATGGTCATAATGATGATTCAGAGATAGTATTCCATTGTATCATTTTGAAGGATCAAAGAAAGATAAGGTTAGTCAGATATTTTTTAAATTTTTGAAACAATCTCAAACTTATGGGAAAGTTGCGAGTACACTGTCAAGAACCTTTCTTTACTCCTTTTGAGAGTAAGTTGCTGAAATGATGCCCCATCACTCTTGAATACTTCAGGGTGTAGTTTATTTCCTACAAAGGACATTCTGCTATGCAACCACAACATAACCATCAAAACCAGGACATGAACATTGACACATTACTACCATCTAATCTTCAAACTCGTTTTCAGTTTTTCCAGTTGTCCCTATGATGTCCTTGATAGCAGAAGGATCCAGTGCTGAATCACTGCTCTTTTAGTCTCCTTCGATCTGAACCAGATCCTCAGCCTTTCTTTGACTTTCATGGCCTTGACTCTTTTGAAGAAGTCAGGCCAGTTATTTTGTTGATGTCCTTCAGTTTGGGCTGTCTAGCGTTTCCTCATGATTCCATTCAGGTTATGCCTCTTTGGTGGGAAGATCACAGAAGTGATGCTGGGTTTTCATTACATGGTATCACAATACAATTTTGATTTGTCCCATTACTGATGTTGTTCACTTGATTAAGGTGGTGTCTGCCAGCCTTCTCCGCTGTAGAGTTACTGTTTTTGGCTCTTGTAATTAATAATTATTTTGTGAGGGGGTCCTTTGAGATTATGTGTCTTTTCCCTATTTATTTATTTATTTATATCAGTATGCATGGTTTCCTGTCTTTTCCCTTTCCATATTTAACTTCTAACAGTGAAAAACATGGTTCCTTTTTCCTTGATATATTTATTTATTTGATCAATCCGACTGTATATAGCCCATTTCCCGCTGCTGTCACTTTCTCCCCCCACCCTTCTCATACCACCCCGTCCTCCATCATTTATGTCTGACACCTGGCACTGGTCCACTGTGTTGTGCAGAAATCCTCCTTGTCTACCTTGGATTCTGACTCCTGTTTGGATCTGCTTCCCTATGTGAACACAGATGCCCTCCTCATCCTGCTTGGGCTCTGACACGTCTAACTGGACACTGCAGCTACTCTCTCTGCCACCTGGGTATGGGCAACTACCTTACTCAGCCCAACTTAATGGCTTTAGGATCGACTTGTTCAGAAAGGGAATGGATGGGACAGGATACCAGGAGAAAAGGGAAAGGAGGGTAGTAACTAGATTTTTTTGATTAACCAAGTCATTTTGTTCTCTAACCAAGCAAAAGAGGGAAGCCACTGATTATTTGACAGTTATATACAAGATTCCTAAGAGAGAGTTTTTCCAAAAATACACTAAATGGAAGTAAAATATCAATTAACTGTTAATTTTACCTTTACAAATGACTTCGAAGTACCTTAAAGAATAGCAGCATCAGGTCACTGAGCTGTAATGGTTGAATTTTCATTAATGTGAACATTATACCTTTTATTCGTAAATCCTTTAGAATTTATAAAGTACTTACATACTTCATCACTTTTGCTCACAGTGGTACTGCTATGGAGAAGGCAGAATAGGAACAACTTTTTTCTCTCCATTTTAATGATGTGGAAACTGAGGAACAATGAGCTAAAAATAAGTTCCAGAGTCAAGGGGTAATAAATGCAGAACCAGTAGAATCCAGTACTTTGAACACTTAATCCAGGATTCTTTTTCATAGTACTAGTGGTTTCCATTCATCAGGCAAGAAGCTCTTTGCAAAAGAATCTATATGAAAAATTGAAAATTTTAGTTATTTCTCTGTTACCCTTTTACCAAACACACCAACCACCGGTCTACATTTGTGTGTTACTCCTAAAGTGTTCTGTGGAACCTTTATGACTTTCTGGAACATGGTTTGAAAATCCTTGGATTATATGAGGCTACATCTATTAATGGCCGTCTCCCCTTTTTATGTTAATTGTGAGAAAAGATAGCCTTAACATCTTTTCTTTTTAACTTTTTAATATGGAAAATTTTCAGCACCACACGTGCAAATAGAATAATATAATGAACCCTCAAGTAGCCATCACCCAACTTCAGTAATTACCAAAAATTTGCTAATCTTGTCTTATATAATTGTTTCTCTTTTGCTGAAATATTTTAAAGCAATCCCAAACCTAATATTATTTTACCCCCAGATAATATATATCTGAAAGACTTAAAAGCACAACTACAATACCATATCATGACTAACAATGTTCCTTAGTATTATCTTATATTTAGTCCATGTTCAAACTTGGCCAGGTGTTTCAAAAAATTCTTTCACAGTTGATTTGTTTAAATCAGGATCCAAACAAGAGCCTTACATTGTACCTTTTTAGTCTTTTTTAGTCTTTTTAGTCTCTTTTAATTTTAACAGTCCCCCTTTTTAAAATGCCATTTATTAATTGACAAAATTTGTTCATTTATCCTATAGAATTTCCCATATTCTGAACTTGGTTAAATGTTTCCTAGCGGTGTTTAACTTGTTCCTTTTTTTTTCTTTTCAAGAAAACTCCTTAATGGTTCTTCTGTTCATCACATCAGGAGGTACATAAATGTCTGATTCTCCACTTTTAGTGATTGGAATAAACAGTATTTTCAAAAAATTTTTATTAAATTATAATATACACACAATAAAGTGCACACATCTTAAGTGTACAGCTTGATGAACGTTTACGTGTGTACATATATGTAACCACTACCCAGATCAAGATACAGAATATTTCCTGCACCCTAAAAGGCTCCCTCTGTCAGAAAGGCCTCTTTTCCTAGTCAACCTCTATCCTCAAGGTAACCAGTATTCTAGCTTTTATCACCTAAGTTAGTTTTCCACAATAGGGAGTTTCCATTCTATCCTCCATTTTGAATGTTACCTGTTTCTGATGATTAAAAAAATTTTTTTTTTAAATTTTGGCATAATTTCAGACTTAAAGAAATGTTCTAAGAATAGTACAAATGATTCCCATATACTTTTTACCCATACTCACCAAATGTTATCATTTTACTTCATTTGTTTTATCATTTGTTCTTTCTCTCTCCCCCACTTTCCCTATATATATATATATATATAGTTCCTTTTTTATGAACTCTTTAGGAGTAATTTGTAGGCAGAATACTTTTTACCTTTAAAAGTAGGACATTCACTTAAATAACCATAGTGCAGTTGTCCAAATCAGGAAATTAACATTGATTAAACACTTAGCCAATTTACAGACCTTATTTAGATTTCACCAGTTGTTCTAGTAATGTCCTTTATAGGAAAAGAAAGTTGCAGGTCAGGAGTTTCATTCAATTGCCTTGTCTTTTCAATCTGGAACAATCCCTCAGTCTTTTCTTTTATGGTCTTGAAAATGTTTATGAACGTTACAGGCCAGTTATTTTATAGAATGCCTCTCAATTTAGGTTTGTCTGATGTTTCTTCTTGATTAGATATGAGTTATGCGTATTTGCCTGGAAAATCCCAGAAGTGATGTATTTTAGCAGATGTCATGTGATGTCAGAGTGTCCCATTATTGGTGATGTTAACTCTAATCATCTGACTGAGGTCGTGTCAATCAGGTTTCTCCACCAAGAAACTTCTGAACTCCATTGTAAAGTTACTACTTTAACGTTTTGTAATTAATAAGTGTCTGGGGCAAACACTTTGAGAGTATGTAAATATCTTGTTACTCATCAAATGATAATACACTAGTTTTAGCATCCATTTGTGATTTTTGCCTCAATCAGTTATTACTGAAATGGTTGCCAAATGGCAGTTTTCTAAGTTCATCTTTTCATCTATATTTAAAAACAGTTGAGAACATTTTCTCCTTGTTCTCCATTTATGTATGTATAGAAGGATGTATTTACTTACTGTCACTATGGATTCATGGATATGTATTTTTGTCAACCAAGATCTGAGAGTGAATGTGCTTATTGCTACTGGATCTGATGATTTTTAATAATGAATATACCAGGCATTTAAGGGCAGCTGTTGAGATAACATTTATTAATTCTAACCTCATATTTTGGAAGAGCACTAAAATGTAAGTTTATAAAGAGGATGGAGTAGAGAAGCCTTTATTTCTTGGTTTGGTCCAAAGCATAACCAACATGATTTTATTTGATTTGTCATTTATATATACTGTAAACATAAAAATATATATCGTTTGGCCCCCTTAATTCCACTTGTAGGAATTTGTCCTGTAGATATACTTTATAAGATTATTAAAAAGGTTACTACATTATCTTACAGGTACACATTTTAAGATTATTTTATCTCGTTATAGAAGATTGAAGCTAACTTAAATATCTCTCATCAGGTATATTTATTACTAAAATACATTCATACAAAAATATACTCTTCAGCCTTAAGAAAGAGTGAACACACTGTTTAAATAGTGATAAGGAACCTCCTTCAAGATATAATAAATTTATAAATGCATATGTATTTGCTTATATATGCATAAAGTGAATATGTTTGGAAGAAATCACTAGAAACTGGTAACACTGGTTGCTTTTAGGGAGTGAGACTGTTTGGGGACAGGGGTGAGATGCAGACTTTTCACTGTAAATCTTTTTGTAGCTTTTGACTTTGAATTAATTAAATTTTAAAAATTTGCACACTGGAGATCTAAAATTACTGAACACTTTATCTAAAACACAAGAATTTTAATCAAACAAGAATTTTCTTATACGTAATTCCTGTGTAGATATAAGTATATAATATGTTATGTTTTCATTGTTTTGGTAGATGACAATAGTAGAAAACTTGGTGACAAGTTAGCAACTTTATTTGTATGCCATGGTGTATATACTTTATAGAGTCTTGAAAAAAAATGAATACTTGCTTTGTTTTCTTTTGGCAGCATGCATATGCACTAGAACTTCTATTTGATCAATTGCATGAAGGAGCTAAAGCTCTTGATGTAGGATCTGGAAGTGGAATCCTTACTGCATGTTTTGCACGTATGGTAAGAGCTTTATTTACCATTCTGGCCCCAACAGAAGCATATTATATGATTTGGCTGTGTATTTTTTTCTCTAGCAGTTTTTGAGGGTTTTCTATATATGCATAAAGTGAATATGTTTGGAAGAAATGTTCCTTTTTAAATTCTATTAAGATAGCAGTTAGAATATGTATCACCTAGGATTTCTTTTTGTTGTTGTTGAAGTGACAGAACATTCAGTCAAAGCGGCAGAACTTGAAGGGAATTTAATGGAAGAGTCTAGAGGTATATCTGACTTCTTGTATGGCTGGATTCAGAAGAAGATCAAATGTTGTTATGGACAATGGGTTTCTCTCTGGTTCTTGGTTTGACTTTGCTTTCCTCCACATGTTGGCTTCGTTTTCCGATATGCTCTTCTCTGTGATCACAAAGCAACCAGTAGCTCCCAAACTTCAATCTTCCAAGTACTCTCCTGGCAGAACAGAATACAGCCTGATTTCCAAACACTCCTACAGGTTTATTGGAATTGAAGGAGAGCTTTTTTTACATTAAGAAAAATGCTCTTATAAAAATGCGTTGTGGGCTTCCCTGGTGGCGCAGTGGTTGAGAGTCCGCCTGCCGATGCAGGGGACACGGGTTCGTGCCCCAGTCCGGGAAGATTCCACATGCCGAGGAGCGGCTGGGCCCGTGAGCCATGGCCGCTGAGCCTGCGCGTCCGGAGCCTGTGCTCCGCAATGGGAGAGGCCACAACAGTGAGAGGCCCGCGTGCCGCAAAAAAAAAAAAAAAAAAAAAAAACGTTGTTTGTTATACTTCAGATTTTTATCATCAGAGGCTTATCTGGTAAATGACTATCCACAGTATAAGTCTGGAGGCCCACTCAGGCACCTTGAAGTAAAGGTTTATCTGTGTTCAGATAATCAAATCAGGTTGATTATGAAAAATCTTGTACCTGTAGGCCAGCTTGGAAGGGTATGGTTTAGTTAAGTTAGGATTTATGGATCCTTTAGGACTAGAATCCGTTTAATTTGCTGAGCATATATAATTGGCAGACTACTGGAATGTAAGCTCCAGAGAGGTGGGAATTTTGTCTGATTTTTTTTCATTGATGTATCCTAGGCATCCAGAGCAGTGCCAGGCACACAATAAGGATTCAGATACTTGTTTTCAGTTGTTTGACTTGTTTTGTACAAGTTAAACCCTCACTAATGGGATGTAACTAAATACTAGAAATGGTATTTAATTAATGACTTCTTCTCTATACTTGACATGTTTATGGTTTCAGAGGCTTAATCATTTTTTAAAATATCATTAGATTTCTGAGTTATCTTTTTGGAACTGATACTAATCAGTGTTTTTCACACATTTACCATGTGTTAGTCTGTGTTCTCAGTGCTTTTCCTGTATTCTCTTATTTACTCCTCACATGATTTATGAGGTGTGTACCCCCTTCCTCCTCATTTTTCAGTTGAGGAACCTGATTGATGGAATAACTTTTCAAGGTTATAGAGTTGTAAGTAAGTGGTGAAACCTAGATGTGAACACAGGCGGTCTGACTTCAGAGTCTTTATTGTGTTAAATTTATTTTACAATTAATATTTATACTTGGGGCCTTATGTATTTTTATATTTCCCACATGTGGCAGTAGAATCAGGTATAGAAATCCCTATACAAAAATTTTTTTATGTAACATTTTAATATTTAAAGTCACACTTTTAAATAGAATTTAAATAAAAAATGGTTGCACTAATAAGTACAATTTAATATTGGCAGATGAGTCCCACTTCAAGATCCTGGATTTAAAAACTAGAAATTGAAGAAAGCTATCCTTTTTCTTAGTATTACAAGTTTTTGTAATTTATTCTAGCTTCTTAATTACTGAAGTATCATTATTCATTTAAGGGTTATAGTTGAGAAAGTTGTATTTGCCAAATAATTTATAATAAACTGAGTGTTTAACAATCTAATTGGAGGCTTAAGCTGTTTATTTGTCCTGATTTCTCATTGCAGAATATGACTTTGGATAAAGAAATACTTTAATGACGCTTTAGAAAAATAAACTTAGACCAGTGAACTATTGAATTATTCTTTCACTTCCAGGTTGGGCCTAGTGGAAAAGTCATAGGAATTGACCACATTAAAGAGCTAGTAGACGACTCAGTAAATAATGTCAGAAAGGATGATCCAATGCTTTTGTCTTCAGGGAGAGTGCAACTGGTTGGTAAGTATCAGAAAACGTTAAAAATTTCCTCTCTGGAGAATTTTTATTTTCAGAAAAATCCCATGCAAGCTAAATAATACTCAGAGCTAGTTATTGCATTTTTTTAAATTCACTTTTTTTTTTTTTTTTTTTGCGGTACGCGGGCCTCTCACTGTTGTGGCCTCTCCCATAGCGGAGCACAGGCTCCGGACGCGCAGGCTCAGCGGCCATGGCTCACGGGCCCAGCCGCTCCGCGGCACGTGGGATCCTCGCGGACCGGGGCACAAACCCGTGTCCCCTGCATCGGCAGGCGGACTCTCAACCACTGCGCCACCAGGGAAGCCCCTTTACATTCACTTTTAAGTACTAAGCAAGAAAAAGCAATTACTCTAAAATGTTACACTGGTTCTACCTTGACCATGGGTGATATGACTTAACTATTTCAGAAAATGCCATGTTGAGTTCTTTCTTCATTGCTTTTTAAGAAGTAGTATCAAAGTAACAGTTGTCGAATATAAAAAATTTAAACAGTGCAGAGATGTGTAAGATAAAAAAGAAAGCCCCTCTTTTTCCTCCTGAAGTTTTTTAGACATATAAATGTACATATGAATAAACTGCACACACACATGGTTTTTAAATTGACTCATCCTCTACATATTGTCCTTTAGGTTGCTTTTTTCCATTCAGCAGTATGCATGGACACATTTCCATGTGAGTACATTTTATATTGTGAAAAATAACAGACATCAAAATATGCATAAAACATAAATGTGAAGCTTAACAAACACCTGTTTAATCACCACACTGATCAAGAAATGGAACATTGTTGGGGCTTCCCTGGTGGCGCAGTGGTTGGGAGTCCGCCTGCCGATGCGGGGGATGTGGGTTCGTGCCCCGGTCCGGGAAGATCCCACATGCCGCGGAGCGGCTGGGCCCGTGAGCCGTGAGCCGTGGCCGCTGGGCCTGCGCATACGGAGCCTGTGCTCCGCAGCGGGAGGGGCTGCAGCGGTGGGAGGCGCGCGTACCGCAAACAAAACAAAACAAAACAAAGAAATGGAACATTATTAGTACCTGGAAAGTTCTCTGCTTGCTTTTTCCTCATCATGACTACCTCCCTTTTCCCTAGTGGTATTATTACCTTTATGCATTTACTACCTAATTGCATTTCCATAAATGATGTTTAATTTAATCTTGAACTTCAGCTAAATGGAACCATACAGTATATATTCTATGATGAATGACTTCTTTTATTCATTATTGTGTCTGTAAGATTCATCCTTCTTTTTGCATATAGTTCATTTTTATTGCTGTATAGCATTCTATTGTAGGAACATTACCAGAATTTGTTTATTAATGCTACTGTAGATGGATATTTTGGGCTGTTTCTGATTTGGAGATATATTCACAATGTACGTAAGTCCAGGTGCTTATATACACTCATCATACATGCACTCATTTCTTTAGGCGTGTTGTTACAGTTCATAGGGTGACCAAAGATACTGCAAAAACTGTTTTTTGAAGTGACTGAAACAACTTACATTCCCAACAGTAATGTATCAGGGTTCCTATTGCTTCACATCTCTACCAGTACTTGGTATTATTAGATTTTTCTTTTTGCCCACTTAATGTATGGCAGTATCTCTGTGATTTTAATTTTGTATTTTCCTATTAATCAGTGAGGTTGAACACTATTTCATATGTTTGGCCATTTGGATTTCCTCTTTTGTGAAATGCCTATTCAGATATTGAGTTACTTATATTTTTCTTTGATTTGTAGGACTTCTATAGACTAGCCCTGTGTCTAGTTGTACATATTATCAATCTCTTCTCCCACTCTGTGAATTGCCTTTTCACTCTCATACTGTACTTTTTTGATAAATAGAAATTCTTAATTTTAATGTAGTCAGACTTACCAATTTTTTTCTAGTGCTTTTTGTATCCTGTTTAAGGCACTCTGAAATCATGAAGATGTGTCCTTATATTAGTTCTCAGAAGCACTATCATTTTAACTTTTCACATTTAGACCTTTGATCTTTGTCACGTTCATTTTTGTGTATGTGTGAGGTAGGGGTCCAAGAATCTAATTTTTCTTTGAATATCCAGTTGTCACAGCATCTTTTATCTAAACATCTATCCTTTCCCTGCTTTAAATCTCCTATAATTCTTCACACTGGGTAGTTCTATCTGAACAGATTTTTAAAGCTTTTTTTTTTTCTTTCAGTGGGGGATGGAAGAATGGGATATGCTGAAGAAGCCCCTTATGATGCTATTCATGTAGGAGCTGCAGCCCCAGTTGTGCCCCAGGCAGTGAGTTGGTTTTCTTCTGTGTTTGTTGCTTTATTCAAATAAAGCTCTTAAAAATTTATAGGAAATGACTTCTATTGATGTTCAAAATATCATCTATGTTACGTTGTGCTTTTTCTTTTTGGTTGATAATTATGCTCAACTTTTTAAAAATAGAAACGCTGTGCATTTTAGTTGCAGTTAGTAGGCAGTTTTTTCATATGCAGACAGTTGTATAAATAACATGAAAATTGCTAAGCCCCAGCTCATGGCTGTCTTATTTAAAGCACTATTTGATTCGGCTAAGAACTAGTACACCAATAGAACTGGGACAGTCCCTCTGGAGTTGATGATCTGATAATCACTTGGTGTATTGTTAACTACCAGAATGTGCAAGACTGTGTTAGGTGCATGGGTAAGACCAGGAAGTATTTGTCATACATTTATCCTCACAAACCTTATGTTCTAGAAGAGCTGTGTCATACATGTATCAGCATATGATAGATACTGAAGGGAAAACAAAATATGTACTGTAGGAGTTCAAGGGAGGGAGAGTATGATGCATAGAATAGTCAAGGAGACTTCTTATAGGAATAGAATTTGAACTGAATCTTAAAGAATAGTAGGATTTGCATAGTTGCAGTGAGAGGGAAGGATATTCCAGTAGTATATGTTACATAGTCAAGGAAATATTTAAGTACAAAATTGAGTTTTCGTTTTAGTAAGCCTCTGATAAACTTACGTCAGCCCGAATACTCCTTGGCTTAGGTTTCTATTACCTGTGATTTTTTCATGGTTCTTGATTAGATGGCAAGGGGCTAAAAGTGACACTGTCTCTTCTGCCCAGTCTCATCTACTCCCCAACCTGCAAGTGGTTTTTTTTGTGTGTTTAGACAGTTATGAGAAGCTGAAAGTTAGGGGATTTGTTCTGGTCACTGACTTTTTATTCACTGGCTGAATGACCTTAGGAAAATCAGCTATTTTCTCTGGCCCTGTTATCTGTTTGAAAAAAAGACCAAACCAGTGGTTTTAACATATTTTAATTGAAGTATTAGCATGATGTAGAAAGGTGTACAAGTCATAAATGAATAACGGGGCTGCTACTTGGAAGTCTTTATGAGGAACAGTTAGCCCTAAGCCCTAAGAAAATTTCTGAGAACTGAAAGACATAATTCTATAGTTTGAAAAGATCTTTTGAGTGCCTAGTACCATGAATTTAAAAAAAAAAAAAAGAGCCACAATATCACCATGAAATTTCAGAATGTTACAGATAAAGAGAATATTCCAGAAGTTTCCAGAAAAGCAAAATAGATAATCCGTTGAAGGGTCAGTAATCAGAAAGGCATCAGACTATAGAAAACCAACATCAGAATGAACAAGTCAGAGGCAAACCATCACAATTCTGAATTGAAAATGATTTCCAATCTTGAATTCTATACCCACACACGTCACTAAATACATAGAATAAAGATAATTTTAGATTTGCCGATCTCAATCTCTGTCTTTAAAAATATTCCACATACTGTTTCACAGAATACTTCTGGAGGAATTGCTTTAATTATATCATCAAAAAATGAGGGAGTAGAGAGAGAGTAGGAAAAACTGAAAAGAAGCAGCCATGGTATCTAGGAAGGTAGGAAATTTTGTTCAAGAGAGAGGTGGTAAGAGTTCCTAGGATTCCAGGATTATTGCAAAGGAAGTCCCAGTATGAACGCTATGCAGCAGGCCTGGAGAATAACCAGTCCAGATTTAGAGCAGAGGAGGAAGGTACTAGAAGCGAGCCTACCAAAAAAGAAAGAAGAGCAGTTAAAAAAAAATTTAAAAAAAGGAAGGCACTAATTAGATAGATTTGACTGCGTGAAAATTTCATTAAGAAGCTGGGAGGGTACCAAGATTTAGAAACAGTTACAAAGAAAATTAAGGGAATGAAAAAAGAAAAACCTTCAGTTTTTAACTGTAGGGAAAACAGCTATTATATAAGAAAGGAAACAGTCATTGGGTACCTCTTGGCTCAGCTGCAAATTACATTTACACAGTCATAACTGAAAATGGTTTTAATAAAAAATTATGATATTGGTTGGATTGGGGGAAAGGAGAAGAATACAGTTGGCCCTCTGTATCTGAGGGTTCCACATTCAAGGATTCAACCAATCATGGATTGAAAATACTCAGAAAAAAAAATTCCACAAAGTTCCAAAAAGCAAAACTTGAATTTGTCACACCTGGTAACTATGTACATGGTATTCACATTGTATTAGGTATAATAAGTAATCTAGAGATGATTTAAAGTATATGGGATATATAGGTTATATGCAAATATACCATTTTATATAAGGAACTTGAGTATCTGCGGATTTGGGTATCAGAGGTAAGGTCCTGGAACCAATCCCCCTTGGATACCGAGGGACAGCTGTTTATGTATGAGAGCTTAGTCCTCATCTAGCACATAATTTGAAATAAAAGAGGAAATATTATACAGCATGGTAACTATAGTCACTAGTACTATACCATATAATTGAAAGTTGCTAAGAGAGTAAACCTTAAAAGTTCTCATCACAAGAAAAAAGAACTGTAACTATGTGTGGTAATGGATGTTAATTAAACTTACTGTGGTGATCATTTCACATTATATACATATATCAAATCTTTATATTGTACACCTAAAACTAATACACTATTTATATGCCAATTATATTTCAGTTAAAAAAAAAAGACATGCTTTAGAAGTAAGCACTACAAAAGAAGACAGCTGAAAGGATTTAAAATGAGTGGATTTAGGGAGCAAGACTGGAGTAGTGGGAAGAAGCCTGCTATTTTTTCATTAAAAACCTTGACATTTAGAAAATTAAAAGGGAAAAAATAAGGTAGACTTGCTGACAACAAAAATTTTATTTAAGGACACCCTTCCTTGGGATAATACTATCCAAAGTAAGGTTTCTTCCTTACTGTTTTTGATCAGTGGTCATCTGTCAGGCTACATTCAAATTGTGACATACGACTTAAAAATTTTCTGACCAGAGGGGCTTTCACTGAGTAGTTTTGGTTCTTCATTGACAGGGTGTCCTCGTTCTAATGCTGCAGAGACTCCAGCCCTACCTTCCTTCGTCATGTCATGGTGCCAGTAATCCTAAATTCAGTCATAAAACCAAGGTTCCCTTATTTTTGGTTCAGTGATGCCTTAAATTCTTAGATAGGATAGGGATTCCTTGCTGATTTTCTACACTTCCCCTCCTCCCCTGCAAACTATAAAGATTCAAAATAGGCATACAGGAATTGAAATTTCCTGTTCTGCCTTTGGCCTTCCCAAGAGGATAGTCCTACATTATGTGGTTCAACTCAAACATTTTGAGCATTGCAGTTGTACCAGGTACTGTGTTAGATGCTAAGGGCACAAAGATGAATAAGACACAGTCCCTGTCGTCAGAACATTTGTACTGTAGTAGGGAAGGTCGGTAGGTAAATGAGTGAGTGGGTAATTGAGTAACAAGTTTAACAGTGGAAGTATGTATGTACTAAATAAAGTACATTTCTGCTTTCTGCCCATGGACACTGAAAGTTGTGTATAGTGATGTAAAATGACTGTTAACATAAAATCTATAGCTTGGTGTACATGTGCTCTTCTTTTTCTTTTAGCTAATAGACCAGTTAAAGCCTGGTGGAAGATTGATATTGCCAGTTGGTCCTGCAGGTGGAAACCAGATGCTGGAGCAGTATGACAAGCTCCAGGATGGCAGTGTCAAAATGAAGCCTCTGATGGGAGTGATATACGTGCCTTTAACAGATAAAGAAAAGCAGTGGTCCAGGTGGAAGTGATTTTATCTTCTGCTCTTTCTTCTTCCACACATGCAAGGTGAAAGGGTGTGGATTTTAAGAGATTAGACTACAAGAGCTGCTTTTTCGGTTGTCACCTTTGTGCTGCTCCATTTTAACATCAGAAATTCACTACATTAAAAATGTAGAAAAGTTTTGCATGGTCTGTCCTTTTGATTTAACTCATCTTTGGGAAAGGGGGGTGAGACTTGGTTGGCACAAAGGTGTTTTTCTTTTTAAAGAGGCTTTCAGCCACACTTTCTAAGATTATTTTAGTATCAGCCACTCTGTTTCTATATTTGCAACTCATTTTTATAGCTGTTGTACGGTCATGGAAACAAAGGCTGTCATCTGAAGAGAAGGGGTCATCATTTCCTGCCCCAGCTCATCTCTATTATACCATTGTTGTAAAGAGAAAGAAGGGAAAAGATACTCTTGTCCCAGTTTTCGAAGGTGTCAGAATCCCAGAGAGGACATTCTCCCTCTCAGCTTGATTTCTTTCTTTCAATCAGGTTCATAGACGTCTGACAACCTGTGCCTGTTTTACATTCCACTCTTATTTCAGAACCACTATAAGGAAGAAACCCACCATTTTATAGAACAGGCTGGCCAATTTTTAAGCTACTCTAAGTTCCCGGGGAGGGGAGGGGATTCTGTAAGTGAGTGCCCAGGTCTCACACACCTTCCCAAAGGGCCAACAGCATGTAGCATAATCTTCAGTACAGCATGGCTCATCTTAACACCCACTTTTGTTTCTGTGTCTCAGCATAATCTGGATATTTCGTTTGAAGCCAAGATTTCTTTTTCCTCTCTTCCTTCTTTCCCTTCCCACTCTCTCCAGTGGGAGGGAGTGAGATCAGTAAGTAAGAGTGACATTAGCCAAGTCTACTTGAAATTAAATGCCAGAATAAGAAAGGCCTTACTGCTTCCTTGTTTTAGAATCTACTTTTATTTGACAGAGGTGCTTATTTTAAGATGATTTCTTAATAAGTAAACTGGTGATTATAGGTTTAATAGACCTCTCAGTTTTGTTTTCTGGAAAGAGGAAAGGCACCTTTTGAATGAATGGTAATGGCAAAAATGGTAATGAATCTAACTCAGTTTGTTCAAAAATGAGTTTTACTTTTGACTAATTTTGATTGGCCATTGCTGGGATACCTTACTAGGAATTGCATTTTAATTCTTCACCTAATGTAGTTATAGCTGTTTTCTTTGAATTCTAACTGGAGCACAGCCACTTCTTTAAAAAAAGTTTTAAAAAGCTATCAGTCTTGTCAGTTAGAATCAGATATAGTTACGAAGTTCCTTTTGCTTCTAGTCTGGTTACATAACTACATAATTGTATGATTGCTGTATAAAAGGGGCAGACATATCATTGAAATTACTGAAATTTGGTATCAAGTAAGAGTTCAGATTTTCATTAATAAGTTTAAAATTTCTCCTTTTATACACATTATTAGTACCATAATTTAATGATGAAGGAATTATAAAAAGGATTTTAGTTTTTATAACCAGAGGCGGACTCAGCTTGAAGCTAATGAAACTTAAGCTTCAGGGCCCTCACTTGCTTTGGGTCCTTCATGGCCTTATACCAAATTTTATATGCACAGTCTTATTTTTAGCCTACCTTTTTGTTTTCCTTCATAAAGAGGTTCCCCCCTTACCCAATTATATAAGCTTCAGGCTTCCACACACCTGTATTTTACGCTTGATAAGACTAAACTCTTTGTATTAAATTTAGAATAATTTTTAAATCTATGGACAATTGTTCAATCATTTACCAAATATTTAAATATATATATACACTTGGTTTTCTTTTGGGCCTTCAACTTTTTAAAACATTGAGCAATTTTACATGTATGCATCATTGGAAACTTTTCTTTAGTTGTACTAGGATGACTTTCTAATTTTTTCTATTGCAAATTTTCTGTTCAAACACATTTTCCTATATCCAAAGATGTAGTTCTAATTACAGAGATAATCAGTTACTTAGTTGTAAATCATGAAGTTTAAAGAATATAAAGGTAAAACAAAATCTGGAAATGAAATAGGAAAAAAACAACTGCCACATTAAAAAAAAATTTGTACTGAAAGAAATTACTAGAAAATAGGATGTTTGAAAGGGTAAAACATCAACGGTCAACTTAAAATATTAAGAGACCCTAAGTTGCTATTTCTGTTTGTGTTCATAAACTATCAGTCAAGGTCACAGGCAGGAAACAGAAAGTGTGCTCAGCTAGGATTTTGAAGTGACTTTAATGAAGGGACTATTCAAAGAAATATGGGAAAGGTTATGGGAACCAGTAAAGAATGTGACATACCCAGGGACCAGGGGTTCCCAGGGTGATAGTAGGAGGCTGTTACCACTCTAGACCTAAAGGTAAGGAAACAATTTTACTAGAACCCACTGAGAGCAGGGACAGCAGAAGCGGGGGTGGGGTGTGGTCCCTGACAGGAGCTGTAGTGATAGAGGGAAGCAGCTACTCCCACATCTATGAATCACCTCAGTTTTCTCTCCTCCCGCCCTCTTCTCTCTGCCAGGGCATCGTATGGGGCAGAATTAACTGGAAGTCAGAGAGGAAGAGGCCCTGTGCCAGATGTAGTCTGAAGTCAGCTCTCACCACCTCTTTCCTTCCCCCTTCCTCCCATACAGCAAATACCTCTGCTGCTTTTTATTTTAAAATAATTAATTAATTAATTTTTGGCTGCGTTGGGTCTTCGTTGCTGCATGCGGGCTTTCTCCAGTTGCGGTGAGCGGGGGCTACTCTTCATTGCGGTGCGTGAGCTTCTCACTGCGGCGGCTTCTCTTGTTGCAGTGCACTGGCTCTAGGCACAAGGGCTTCAGTAGTTGGGGCACGTGGGCTCAGTAGTTGTGGCTCGTGGGCTCTAGAGCGCAGGCTCAGTAGTTGTGGTGCACGGGCTTAGTTGTTCTGCGGCATGTGGGATCTTCCCGGACCAGGAATCAAACCTGTGTCCCCTGCATTGGCAGGCGGATTCTTAACCACTGCACCACCATGGAAGTCCCCGTCTGCTGCTTTTTAAATTTAGGTGTGGAATAGATTTGAGAGGACATCTAGTTTTTGTGTGCCCTATTTCTATCCCCGTCAGGCTAATCTATGCGTAAACTGTCCTAGACAGGAAAAAAAAGAAAAAAGCCTTTATTTTAAATTGCCTTTGGAAAAGCAACATCTAATACTTTTCTTTGGCAATTTGTTCTGTTGTTAAATTTGTTAAATATTTTTCAGTGTGAGGACCTTCTTAATACATCATTAATTCAACAAGTGTTTGCGTGCCCACTATGTAGGCACTGCTTTAGGGCCAGGAATACACAGCTGTGAATTTGAAACTGACCATTTTCGTGGAACTTATAGTCAAGTAGAGACAAGACAAACAGGCAATTAGAGTGTGGTGTGTTGGCTCTGCCTTGAGGGTGGTAGGGAGGGATTGTTTAAGCCAGGCAGTGAAGCAATCAGAATTCCATTTCAGAAAGATAATTCTGGCAGTGGGGTAGAGAGTAGATTGGAAAGGGACAAAACTAGGGTCAGAAATAGGAGGTATCTGTAGCAAGTCAGGGGTACAGTGATGGTGGCCTGAATTAAGGCAGTGGTGGTAAGGATAGAATGTGGTTAAAAAGGGTTGCCTACATTTTCTCATCTCACATGAGAATTATGTAAAAAGCTCCCTAGTCAGTTTCTTGCCAGGCTAGATGATTTCTGTTCTTTCAGAATTTCTTCAGGATTAATTCAAGAACTCATCCTAGTGCTTTCTTACGAACATTCTCTTTGTTTCTCACCAGCTTTCCATCCTTCTCTGACTGAGGCATCCAGAGCTAGTTGGAGTGCTCTGTGAGAGTGAGATCCAGTCTTATATCGGAAGGTGTGATAGAAACTAGATGGAAAAAAAGAGAGAGAACTTAGTGGGCCTGCTGAATTCTAGTGCCAAATAAAGCCCCAAACTTGAATGTAGACTTTTGTCCCCTTATACTTGGAAAAATGTTCCTTGCAATTTTGGTGGATTAATAAAAGGGGAGAGAATGTCAGAGAGATAGGCTATAGACTTAGAATCTGTGGTATGATGTTCAAGACTATAGATATTTAATAGTTGTATTAGTTGCTTTGTAAACTTAATGATTTCTAAATTTGTATTTTATTTTATACAAGTATATTTATTTTATATATCTAGAAATCAACATTTTGTTAATCTTCTGGTAAGTTTTATTTTATTTTTGTTTTTAATAGCCACAAGAGTCAAAGGAATAAGTCCATTTCTGGTTTGTGAAACTGAGGAATGTTTCAGGGTTCTCATTCCATAAGTACTTCGTCTATCGATGTCTTCTTAAAAGTGCCATGTACACATGAAAAAAATGTTATGAATTGACTGGCATTTCTAGGATTGACAGTTTAGGTCCTAGGATATCCAGCTGATCCTGTGTTCCATATTGTTCTATAATGTGCTTTTTAAATTTCTTTACATGTGTTACAGCATTATGACATATTTTACATCCTTAAAGGCAAGAATGTATTCTGTTGCTTTTGGAATTCTTTTTATGTCTCTCATAATGCTTTGTACAAAGTTAATTGTACAAAGCTTTTATTACCTCAGAACGCCCATTGATTAGAAAATGTTCATGGATTTTGATTGTTATTTCCTGGTAGTACATATTTTCAGTTGTTCTTGATAAAGAATACATAATACTAAATGTTAGTAACTTAGAGTTATTAACCTAATAATTAAATTATGTATAATTACTTATTATACAATAAAGTAACAAATATTTAGTTATTAATCTAATGAAATATTAACACATATATACAATTTTAAAGAGCCATTTTAGAAATTTAGGATGTACTCTTTTATTGTAAATGATCTATGCATGTAAGTCAGATAAAGAAAAATATGGTTATGTAGAATTTTAAATATTAGGAAAAATTAATAAGGTTAATGGATTTTGGAGTCTTAGGATGTGACAAGGTTATACTTGCCATGGCAGCAAATTTTTGGTTTTCTTTGGCACCCTAAATGTTGCAAACTCAGGTCTGTAAACTTAATTTCTTTTCCTTTTTTTTTGGAGGGGATGCTATAAATTGCCTTCTATTTGTTTTCAACAATACTGTTCCTGACTACCAAAGTAATGTATATGCATTGTAAAAATAGGAAAAAAATACAAAGAATAAAAGTCACCCATAATCCCAGAATCTAGAGGTAACCTCTTATTAACATTTTGTAGATTTTTTCTTCTTTTATCCATAGATCTATATAAATCTCTTTTGTAATCCTGAGATCATATGGTAGCATTATTTTGTAATCTCTTTTTATTTAATAAAATGTCATCAACATTGTCCCATATCATTAAACACTTTTTAACAATATGATCTTTTCCAGTTTTATTGAGATATAATTGACATATAGCATTGCATTAGTTTTAGGTGTACAACATAGTGATTTGATAGATGTATATATTGCAAAATGATCACCACAATAAGTTTAGATCTTACATCCAAGTCTTTAATCCATTTTGACTTAATTTTTGTGTGTGTGGTGTAAGATAGGGGTCCAGTTTCATTCTTTTTCATGTGGCTCTCCAGTTTTCCCAACACCATTTATTGAAGAGACTGTTTCTCCGTTGTATATTCTTGGCTCCTTAATTAATGGACCATATATGCATGGGTTTATTTCTTTGTTCCATTGGTCTCTGTGTCTGTTTTATGCCAAATACCATACTGTTTTGATTACTATAGCTTTGTAATATAGTTGGAAATCAGGAAGTGTGATGCCTCCAGTCTTGTTGTCCTTTCTAAAGTTTGCTTTGGCTATTTGGAGTCTTTTATGGTTCTATACATGTTTTAGGATTGTTCTATTTCTGTGAAAAATGACATTGGAATTTTGATAGGAATTATATTGAATCAGTAGATTGCTTTGGATAGTATGGATATTTCAACAACATTAATTCTTCCAATCCATGAGTACGGAATATTTTTACATTTATTTGTATCATCTTCAGTGTCTTTCATTAACTTTCTATAGTTTTCAGTGTACAACTCTTTCACCTCTTTGGTTAAATTTATTTCTAGATATTTTATTCTTTTTGATATAATTGTTAATAAGATGGTTTTCTTAATTTTTCTTTTGATAGTTTATTATTAGTATATAGAAACAACTAATTTTAGTTGTCATCTGCAAAAAGAGACAGTTTTACCTCTTTCTTTCTGATTTTGATGCCTTTTATTTCTTTTTCTTGCCTAATTGCTCTGGCTAGGATTTCCAGTACTATGTTGAATAAAAGTGGCGAGAGTGGGCATCCTTGTCTTGTTCCTGATTTTAGAGGAAAAGCTTTCAGCTTTTCACCGTTGAATATGATGTTAGCTGTGAGCTTGTCATATGTGGCCTTTATTATGTTGAGGTACGTTCCCTCTATACCCAGTTTGTTGAGAGTTTTTATCCTTTTCCCTTTTCAAAAAAATTTTTAAATGGAGAGGATATATACTGTATTGCTGGGCAATAAGGATATTTATTGACAGAATCCTTAATGCCTTGCAACAGGTAAATAAAATGTAAAATTATTTAAAAAAACAACAATAGTATCTTTAATCTATATTTTAAAAAGCACAAGTGAATTTAATTTATGAATAGAGCACTCTGCAAGTGAACTCTTTGAAGATTAAGTACTTTAATGCTTGCATGAATTTAAGTAAAAGCTGTTTTATGAGAATTACAGTACTTAAATTATTTGGAAGAATATATTAAGAGGAACAAGAACTGATAACTTATCATTTAACAGATAATCCAGTGCTGTATGACAAAGACAGCTGATGGGAGAAGTCATTTTAAAAATATTTTCTTGCACAATTTATAAAATTCATATTTTATAAAAAATACTGTACTGGCCAATAATCCCTTAATTCACCACTTACCTGGGAAATATTAGCTCTTTATTTACCTTCCCTTCAAATTTATTTTAACAGCTTTTAAAAAAACTTAAAAATTTTTATTATAGACAAGTTGCAAGAATAGTACAAAGAGCTCCTGAATCTCTTCATCCAGAGTTACCGATTATTAACGTTTTTCCACATTCCTTTTCACTCCCTCTTTCTCTCTCTATATACATATATGTAACATTTTTTCCTGAGTCATTTGAGATTTAGTTGCAAACATCATACTTATTTACTCCTAAAGTACTTGAGTCTTTAACAATGTTTTTTGTTACTCAGATTACCCTCAAATAAGAAGCTTTTAGGCTTTTCTGGTAGCTTTATTTTTTCACTTTTAAGAGCTTTATTGAGGTATAATTTATATACCATACAATTTATTTTAGACTGCATTTTTCTTCCTTCCTTCCTCTCACTGGCAGTTGCTGGTACAGTGCTGCACCTGGCTGAGCGAATGGTTTCTTTTGGAGCTGATAAAGCTGTCTTATGAAATCAGCTGACAGGTATATTATACCTACAGATGATGCGTTTTCTCACAAAGAGTTTGGGTTGAGATTGACGCACTCGACAATTGCTAACAGATACCCTAAACAAAAGACTAAATTTTTGTCCAATTTTGTGAATGTAGCTGTAAAGAATTATCTGAACTCTAACTACTCGTTATTATTTTACAATACATAGTATTAGCAAGATCCTGGATCTAAAAGTTACCATTTCTCTGAATATTTGGTCTTGAAGGAAGAAAGTTACTTTTGAATTAAAAAATAAAGAATTCAGGTCCTTTAGTTTTCATTCTTCATTCTGGAGTAGCACGAAGGATGTCTGAAATGGCTGATTTCCATTTTTGCTTTGACTTGGATCATTTGCTCAGTTTTGTTTTTGTTTTTAATAATGCTTGGGGATCAGTGTATTTTTACTTATTTATTAGTTGTATCTAAACTATTAGAAAGCCAAGTTTTGTAATATGTAACTCCTACTTATATATTTCTCTCCTTTTCCCCCACCAGGGACGAACTGTAAAAGCAACATCAGCTTGACCAGTATATAATATTACAGTGGATTGCTCATCTCAGTCCTCAAAGCTTTTGAAAATCAACAGCATCACAGCTTGTGTTGGACTTTCTTACACTATTTTCAGCATGAAAATGTGTGGTTTTGTGGGGTTTCTAATTCTTCAAAGAGGCACAGAAGCCAAATTGGTAGAAGGATGCAAATATAAATTTGTGTATTATTACTTTAACATGCCCACGTTTTACTTTAAATGTTAAAAGGAAGGGTTCTGCAAAATGGAAAACATAGTTTGTGAATTGATTTTGAGGAGTGGTTTTTCTTTTCTTAGACACTTAATTCTGTTCAGATGTTAATTTATCAGATTGCTTTTGTGCATCAGGTAACACCACCATTCATAAGTTAAGATTCTTGGTTTTTGGGTGTATGTTAGATGCTACTAAGAAAATAGAGATGAGCTTCCTTTTTAAAGCTTTTGATGTGGTGTCATAGAATAGCATGTTGTAGATACAATCGGCTGCTTTGTTACCTTAAAGCTAAGCATTTGTAAATATTAAAACTTAAGAAGATGACAGGTGATGTCCCTTAAAACACTCAGCTGTTCAGATTGGACATAACTGACATAGTTCTTCCTTTCTCTCTTTAAAAATTCTAGGAGCTCAGTATTGTTTTTCTGTTTCTGATTTGCTGCTCATAATGTATATGGATTTAACATGCTGTGTAAGCTGCGTCCTAGTCACTGAACAGTTGATGCAGTGCTGCTTTGCCAAATAAAGTTAAAAGTGAAAGGCATTGGCGGTGTTTGAACATAGAAGAATCGCGTGTCCACCAGGTACACAATGCCAAGATCACAGAGAAAAAGGTGGTTTCTCTGATGCTCCATTTTGTGAAATCTGAGCAGGTTAAGAGCATTAATCTAACTGTACATTTGTGGAATGTGACTACGTTTCTCAAGGACAAGAACTACACCTCATTTACTATTTTTCTTTGCTTAACACAGGGCCTCTTGTAGATGTACAATAAATGCTGAATGAATGAAAGGGTGAATGAATGCACTGACTTAATGTCAAGAAAGAACAGGGTTGAGGATAAATTTACCAAAACCCATCCATTACCTATAAATAGATTTATTAATATAACGACTGTAAAATGAGTTTCTAAGAAGGCAGTAACACGTTGGGATCTTGCTTAAATGTTGTAATTTTATACCTTTATATTAGGATCTTAGTTTTTCTAAGGGTTCTAGAACTTGAAGAGATATAAGCTCTAGAGCTAGCAGAACTAGCACTCCCAGCAAAGCCCTTCCCTCTGCTGTGTGCAAGTGTGTATGATTCTGGCAAATAGATCCTTCGTGAGGGGATGAGGCACCTCCCCCCACATCTTAAGTTAAAGTCTTAAACATTACTTCTTTGAAAATGGCTTTAAAAAAATTACGCATGCATGTTTTTACCAGTGTCTCTTCTTGGGCAGGGTCTTAGGCACAGGAAACTTGCATTAGTTGGTGGCCAAAACTTGTGAATTCATTGCTGGCTTCAGTTTGCTGTTGTTAGTGTTGCTTCTGGACTCAGGCCATGAACGCTTTTGATCCAGGACTCTGTCATTTGCGGGCGGTAGTTTCAAACATCAAGTATTCTTTAGGACTTTAATTCTTCAACTTATTCACTAGTCTGTATCCTTCCTAGCTATTATCAACATTTTACTCTATGTAAGTCCCTTTGTTAGGTCTTGGGGATAGAAAAAGGCCCTTACTCTCAAGAAGTTTGCAGTCTGGTTGAGGGGACAGTTTATAAATCTGATAAGACAAACCAAGTGGCATCTGATTGGTACAGACAAATGCTATGCCAAGCATTGCTCTTGGACTTTAAACTTTTTGAGTTAAAATTTTTGGGGACTTCCCTGGCGGTCTAGTGGTTGAGACTCCATGTTTCCACTGCAGGGGGCACGGGTTTGACCCCTGGTCAGGGAACTAAGATCCTGCATGCTGTGTGGCATGGCAAAAAAAAAAAAAAAAAAAAAAAAAAAAATTTTTAAATGTTGAATAAAGAGGAATGGATTTTAGGGGAGCATCAATAAATGTGTAAAGGTGGAAATAATGAATCTTAATTCTATCTATGAACTTTTCTCTTGAAAAGAATTGAATTAATATATGTTTTGGTCAGAGAAGAAACGTCTCTTTAATCTTTAGTATTCATAATTTCTAAAATATTTTAGCATTTCATTTTTCCTTATTAGAAGGACTTCTTTACATAATATGAAGGACAACAATAAAAACATTTTTAAAAGTTCCAGTCTAGCGAGGTCCTGTTGAAACAAGGTGATTTTTACAGATTTGATTTTATTAAAGCCAAATCTAGCTCTCAATTAAGAATTAAATTAAGAATTCTATTTTCTAACGAGGGTTTCAACCCTTTCCCAAGTAGTATTTAAAAATGACATTTGGGTTAAAAGTATACATTAACATTGTACAAATACTTTAGATCCCATTGCCCTAATTTTTGAAATCTGCGTTGTTCGAAAAAAAAAGTTGATTACACTTTTTTTTTTTGCGGTACGCGGGCCTCTCACCGTGTCCCCTACACCGGCAGGCGAATTCTCAGCCACTGTGCCACCAGGGAAGCCCAAGGCTTTATATTTTTAACTGACTTTGTGTTGCTGGGGCCAGGACTCTGAGAAGTGCTCCCTGAGAAGTGCTCCCTCACCTTAGTGCCTCCAGAGTGCTGTGCTGGGCCGGTGAAACCCTCCCCTCTTCCTCATTCTCTCTTTCCCCCTCTTCCTGTTCTTCTCTTCCTTTTCCCTTCTTGCCTTTCCTTTTTCTTTCCTAACGTTAGATGAAGTTCTATGGCTGCTGGGTCTCAAGAACTCTTTCTCACTTGGGTGGAGTGTCCCAGTAGGATGGGCATCACAGAATAACACTTTTGGTCAAAGGGCAGGTGATGGCAATACTGAGGGCACCTTAAGCATAAGAGGCAGCAGTCCAACGGCCTAGGGCAGCTGAGGACATTTGTATTTGAATTCCATGCCCTGAACACTTTTTACTGTGCCCTTTAAAGGACTGCCTCACACTGAGTAATCTGTTTTGCCAGCATTATTTGTTTATTTTAATTTTTAGGTGATTATCCTGTCAGGATTTTGCCTAGAAATTACCTTATGGATCAAAGAGCCTGCAGAATTTCCCTGTTAACACTACTGTATCAGTTTTAAATCAATAGTAAAAAGGATTATTTTCTAGGGAAAAAGACCTATGCTGCCACCGTTCAGCATCACGAGAGAGGATGTACAGTAAGTGTATCAGTAGCCCAGGAAGAAATCCAAATTCAAAATTCCAAGTGTGGTTTCTACTGAATGTGTCACTTTTGCACCATCATAAAGTAAAAAAAAATGTAAGTCGAAGCAACGTAAGTCAGGGACCATCTGTACTAGCAGCTATGATTATATTAAAAGGTGTAAAAAAAGGCTTAGGAATATAATAAAATTTATTAAAGAATACTGTACATATAGATATGGGACATCTTTTATCAAGTGTTTCAACACCATGGCAATACTAAATTGTGTTTAGTTTCTTCATGTATAAAAGATGTGCTGAAAGATGCATGCCTCATCAGTTTTTATTTTATTGGATATGGCTATAGGTGACATCCTTCTATAGAAAAACAAACTGCACAGCATCACATACAGAGTACAGACATCTTAGGTTCATTCACACAGTCATTTCTCTAAACTCCTTAAGGAGAAATTTAAATCTTTGCTCAATTCTAAAATTCATGCTTGAGTTTCTTAGGAAATAAAAATAACCAATTTCTTTGTTTTCCTAGAACTAAGTAACTATCCATTTGTTAATGTATATCTCTGACCCAAATTAAGTCTTTGCTAAAGGAATAACTTACATCAGGTTCAGTCTAAAAATAGTTTTCTAGAGGGTTTTCAAGTATTTTAAAAGATTTGCCACTTATGGTAAAAAAAAAAAACATGTGACTAGGAACATCACATTATACATTCCTCTTAGTAGAATAATTTCTAGAATGTGCATAGTCCCAGCATTAAGCAATGGTGGAAATAATATGCCTTTAAAATCCTACAGATTAAAAGGTAAAAGATGCTAAGCTAGATGCTGGTTTTCTGTAAAGATGAATTTGTGCAAAACTCCCTTATGCTCTGGGAGTACATAAGCCTGGCACTAGCTGTGTGCACATTGTAACATTTTAGAGCATTAAATAAATAACGGAAAAACGGCATCACTCCACTGAATGGAAGAACCGCTGATACTTAAACACGTGACATTTTTACAAAAGCTGTACCCAGAAATCCATTCAGTGTTCTGTTTTTCAATTTGAATGCAGTTTTTTTCTTCCATCAACACATACTAATGCTGAAAACCAGTGACTATATAAATGAGCAGTGTTGAGCAGATACAAGAACTAATCATCCTCCTTGCTCATTTTTCCCTCAGCTAGGTTTCTGTTAAAATTTTTGACCTGCCAGGTTCTCTGCTTCCATGACCATGTTAGAGCTATTTGTAATTCAAAGTCTGAGTCATTCTCCTTTGGGAGAATGAAGCAGCCACATACATGACACGATGTCAGGCATTGGGAAGAACTCATATTCACCTTCCCTAGGCCTTACTGACCTGTTCATTAGGTTTATAACTTAGATATTCCTGCCGTGGATAACATCTCATTGAAGGTGTACACTCACTTGAGCTCCATCCTCAGAAATAGGTTTTGAAGAGAAGAGAAAGGAGAACACTGGAAGCTTAAAGTGAGAAATGGGAGGGCCACAGGGCGAGGGAAGTGGGGTGGTATGAAGTGCCAATGGCTGGCTTCTAGAAAGAGTTAACACTGCCTTTCCCAGGAACCTCTAGAGACTCGGAATTTTCTGCCTTGGCTAACTGCAAATTTCTGTTTTTAGGGGCAGCTTATGTAAATCAGAGTTAGATTTGTAAAAGTCTGTAGTCATATGGACTCCTCTCTAAATTTCAAAATATTTCACATACTTCCCAAGGAAAATCAATAACTAAAAACAAAGGTTTAGTATTTGCAGAATCTTCAGGGTTTTCAGTAGTTTTCTTAGTTAAACAGAAGAGGTTAAAAACAAATCAAAACAAAAAAAAGAAGAGGTTATAAATATCAGAACCCAAAATATATACAAATTATAAGTGAAACATGTTCTTGCCCTCAGCTATTTAAATTACACTTATTATAGATACATCCCATTTATGAGGTAGTCAGACTCCTCAGATGTAATGGGACGAGCTTTTTTAAGTTTCTGTTTCACCAGCCGTAGTCGACAAGCAACCATGAGAAGCAGCAAAGCAGTGATAGCCAAACCCAGGGCCAGGGGTAGCACTGCACCTGTGCAAAGGTCGGAAATGAACAGGGTAGGTCAGTGGTTAATACCAATAACAGCCACAATCCATTATATGATAAGCACTGTGCATGCACTGTTGTATTTAATCTGAACAACTCAAGTAGGTACTTATAGTACCTCCATCTTGCAGATTAACTGAGGTGCAGAAAGATTGAGTAATTGGCCCAAGAGCACATAGCTTGTAAGCTGCAGGTCTAGGTCTCAAACCAAGAGTTCCTTAAAACCAAACTGTGTACCAGGTTCCTATAAAATTTATAGGCCATCAGTGGGTACAAACGTTGCAGTCAGATTACCCTTATATCCAACTGTAAAGACATTGTGACCACAGGAAATATCTTCATTGCAGTCATAGCTTACATCTATGGATTCATACATGATCATTCACCATTAAAATAAGTATGGACTAACTCCTGATTTCTTGCTCTGGTTAGGGCTTTAAGAAATTTTTGTTTCCTAAATCCAGAGAACCTACTCTCAGCCAGTAGAACCATTATTGAAAACTTGAGGAAAAAAAATCTCTAGTTCTCCTTCATAGGTTTTCTTCCCTGTGGGATTGATCCTAGACACCTAGACTAGAAGCAGCTTTTAGAGCCTTTCAGGAGTCTGGAAGGAACAGTGTGTACCCCAGATCAGTCTTTCTTATCAAGCTCAGCAGGGTCTATTCTTAGTCTGATCTGCTCTGGAGTCAGGCCAGGCTTGGAGATGATATGGTGGAACTATTTTTAGCTACAGGGGTCTTGCCAACTGGTGGAACGAGAGGAGCAAAAACCTCCATTGCATAAGCTGATTTCATAACATTTTCTTTCATTTATTTATTCATTTTGCATAAATTAACAGTCATGTGCCTGACACTGGTAATCAAAGATAATAAAGAGCGCTTTATAGATTAAGTAATTTAATTCTCACAACCACCATATGAGTTCGTACTTTCATTATCCCCATTTCACAAATGAGGGAACTAAGGCATTGAGAATTAAGTGACTTGACTTCTCTCAGTATGGGAGAGTCAGGATATGGCCCCAGACAGTACTGTTCCAGAACTACTGTGGTATACCACTTCTCCAAAAGTTCAATGAGATTGTTTTTTAATGACTTCAATTCTGGGTAGATAGACATTTACATGCAGAGATACAATAAAGTATTACAGTTGCTATGACAGAATATACATGAAGTACAGCTATAAAGAGGAGTGGGCCGTGTACCTGGTCCCCAGGGTCTTTGCTCGAGTGACTTAGATGCGTGATGGAGCTTCCTTGGGGTGGGTGAGGGAGATGATTAGTTTTCCACAGTTTCAAATTGAGATGCCAACAGCCAACCCAGGTGGAATTTTCTCTAGGCTCTTCGATGATTTGGGCCTGAACATGTGGGGACCTTCAGCGTTAAGGTGATGGTTGCAGGGACGAAAGTGGGTGAGACCGCCAGAGAGGAAGGGAGAAGGGGGCCAGGGACAAGGCCCCAGGGAGCAGCAACATTTCGGAGGGCGGACAAAGAGGAGGACCAAGGAGCACAGGAAGAGACAGGTCAGAGAAATGGTCGGCGACCAACAGAGAAGGGAGTCCTGGAAGCAGAGGGACGAGGCTATTTCAAGACGCAAGTGGTCAGCGGAATCAAATCCTAAGGAGAGGTCAAGTGAGGTGAAGCCTGGAGAGGCCGCTGCACTTAGCAACTGGGAATTCATTTACAGGGAGATTGAAGGCTGAGGGATGCTGTTTTGTTTTTTATATGTTTTTAGAGATCTGAATGCATCTAGGGGGATGAACCAGTAGAGATTATAAACACTGGGAGTTAATGAATGATGGAGAAACAGACTTGAGGAGATAAGGAGCTGCATCAAGGTCAGGGGGAGAGACTGACCTTGGAAAGAGGGGACACCTTTTCCTTCAGTGCTGGAGGAAAAGAAGAGAGGGTGGGTACCGACACGTGTTTACATTTGGGGGTAAGTAACTGAGGAAGTTCACTCCTGATAGCTTTGATTTTCTGAGCTTAAAACCAGTCCCAGGTATAGCTGGCCTCCTCTCCAAGACAAGAGGGCCTGGAGCTGAGTACATACTAATGGCATTTCAACCTCTGGTTTCTTTGTGGCATCCTAGGTGAAACTCCTGAAGAAGATTCTCAGGAACAGTCTGAGAGTTCAGTCTGGGTTCAGGAGGGTGGGATGAGGAAGTTGCATTAGCGACTCTTGCTACAAGACAGTCTTTTGGGCGAGGCCAGTATTCCCGTAGAGAATTATGAAAGATAAAAATCTGCGGTGAACCAACCGTCTGTAGTTTGATTCTAGAGCTGCACATACATTCCAGTTTCCTAATGGCGACTTTGAGGAAAGAAGTTTTGAAAGGGCTAAGTTTGGGCCTGAGGGTGCCGGTTCCCCCTGCATCCTCCTGCACTAGCCACAGACGAGGGATATGTTACAAAGGAATTGGACAAAAAAAGAGACTTTGGTCAACCCCCAAAGAAACCCTGGGAACCCCAAACCATTTCTTACCAACTGGAACCCAATACCCAGACCCAGTTCTGCTTGTTCAGGGTAGGAGAGTGATTAGAGGCTGCCCTTCTAAGTGAGTTCAACTTGTTGAAAACACCAGCGTTTAGGCTGCAGGGGAAGGGAGCTGTTGTGGCTGAAGACCCCAATCCCAAGTCTGGGGCTCAGAGGCAGCTATGGCAACAATAAAACCGCATACAATCTAGGGGAATTTTCTGTTTGCCAAAGTCAGATATGAGGTTGCTGAACTGTCAAATCTGATTCCTGATTAATGCTTTGATGACAAAGAACATGAAGTCTCCCAAAAAATACTTGCTAGGATACTGAAAATTATTCTTGACTTTTAAATACTCAGTTGGCATAGTTTCTTCAGTGTTCTTTACTTTAGGTAATTTGAGATTTAAAATTTCCCAACCCCTTCTAAAACACATCACCATAGTTTTCTTAGAAACCAGCTAAGGGGATGAATTGGGTATTCTGTTCCTAAGACTGGGAGTGACACTCAAATATGTAACAATTAGGACAGGCACCGGCCAATCAGAACTGAGGCTCTCTGGATACATCTGGGCATGGGGGTAAGGGGCAGGCCCGGTTCTCTCTGTATGTCGAAAGGCGATGGGTGTTTTTATTCAAACATCCTGGGACAGGCTAAGTCCAGCAGGCCAGCAGCCTGGACAGCACCTAGGTACTTGATACCTGGGTTATTTTAGCCATCTATTATTTAAAAATGATACTTGACTATTGTTCAGATATTACAAAGACTACTTCTAGTGTAAAAAGAAAGTTTTCTCAATGTTTAGATCCATAGCTTAATAATCATATTTTGTTCTCCTAAATTTTCTTTTACTAATTAGTTTATGAGATTTAGGATTAAAACTTACCTTTCTACAGGACTATCTTGAAAGTATTTTCTTTCTAGTTAAAAATAACCCAAATTATGAAATTACAGTATTCTTCTTCCACTTACTAAATATCCCCTGTACCACCTACACCCTTTCACCATTCCTGTTGTCTTCCGTCTTTGTCACTGGAGCACTTGGAGAGAGAACTGGGTACTCTAAGACCTCTGCCCTTGTTGATCACAAATAACAATCACAATAGCCATCATTTATATGGCTTATTGCATGAGCCAAGCGATATGCTACATGCTCTATAATGACCGTTCCGTTTATTCTCCCTAACAGCTCTGTGAGGCAGGTATAGTTACTATGTTCATCGACCAATGAGGAAATTGAGATCCAGAGAGAGAAGATAACTTGCCCAAGGTCATCGAGTTAGTGATGGACGAAGGATTTGAACCTTGGCATCTGGTTCTTAACCACTATGTCCTGAGCATCACTCGTTCCACACAATGTTACACCTGGACGGGACTGTAGTGATTATCCAGGAAGCTGAGGTCCAAAGATGTGAAGATACTAGTTCAAGAGTCCCAAGATGAAGTATGATATAGGAGATGAGAATATACTAGTTCTTCTGACCCACAGATCCCTGTTCTTATCATGGACTCTTGCAGATTCATCTAATAACCTCAGCTACAGGATATGTGGCTCCGTAAATGTTTCTGCTCTGCAATGAATTTCCAAGGTAAATGTTTACCTGCTTCTGGGGCTGGGTGTTCCCCTCCTCGTCGATTGCTCTTTGACTCAAAAATATAATTTTCCTCTTTTCTGTGCTTCCCTGAGGAACCACTATCTGTGGAAAATAAATAAAACATATTGAAGGTACATCAGAAACTTCAGGGAACAGACATGAAAACAGATCCTTATTTATTTTTTAAGGATGGACTTAAAGAAAGGACTTACGGGCTTTATTTCTCCAATAAACACAGGCCTATGTTTGATACTAAAACTCGAGATAAGTAATGTGACCAACTTAATAAAGCAGAGTGTGAGGCTAGTGAAAAACCACTGGACAGAGATGGGGGAAAAAGCACACTGTCCCAGCACTTCCTCCCCGACCCAGAGAAGGAGGGAAAGACTTCAGCTAGAGAAGTCAACGGTACTTGGACTTTATACCATGGAATGCAGAAACAGTCCAGACACGTCTTCCTTTAGAAAATGAACAGTGAGCATACATAAGGCACTCAGACATGCTACTTCACTTTCTTACCTCAATGCTGCTTGGCAGGCATTAACAGCTGCATCTTTTTCTGGTCAGACTCAGGTTCAGCGCTTACCTGGGTTCATTCAAGTAGTCAGTGGGTCATAGGGCTGAGATTTAAACTCAGGTGTGTCTAACTGCTGGTTGGTGGAAACCAGCACTTCTGATTTAATGACAGGTTGTTAACTGTTTACCTGTTTCATTCAGTTATACTACTGAGAGCAAATATACAGAAAGATCAAATCTCAGGATTTTTATCTCAGGTTCTGATGAGCCATGGCTGTGTCATTCTACTATTTGCCATCTAGGAATTCATAGCATTTGTGGGCTTATTATATTGACAGTATGGTAATGAAGGAGTTACCCTCGGGCTGTAGTGTAATTTCAAGTGAGATTTTTGCAAAATATAGTGCTTAATGGAAAGGAACTGGAAATGATCTGCTGACATGAGGAATTTTATGAAGAAACAAACAAAAAAAATTAAAGCTTCTTTACTCATATGGCATCAACAGAAATGTTCATAACACCGGCAACTAAAATAAGACTATTCAAAAGTAGCACCTAGGGCTTCCCTGGTGGCGCAGTGGTTGCGAGTCCGCCTGCCGATGCAGGGGACGCGAGTTCGTGCCCCGGTCCGGGAAGATCCCACATGCCGCGGAGCAGCTGGACCCGTGAGCCATGGCCGCTGAGCCTGCGCGTCCGGAGCCTGTGCCCCACAACGGGAGAGGCCACAACAGTGAGAGGCCCGCGTACCGCAAAAAACAAAAAACAAACAAAAAAAACCCCACCAAAAGTAGCACCTAAAATTCCTTGGTAATTTGTAATAAGAAGTATACATGAATTCACTAAGGATCACAACATCAACTGCAAAATGGAAAACTGCAGAGTTATTCCAGATACCTACTAGAGCCAGAAAAAGCAATGGTTTAAAATGACCATTGTAGTCACGTGTTAGTCCTGTTAATCAGAAGGGGCTGTCGATACAGTTATTTCATTATGGCATCCTTAATGCTCCTTTTCACCCAGCCCTTCATCCCATCGGTCACCACGTCAGGCAGACCTCTTTTCTGCCTCTCGGCCACACGCAGCCTTAGGTCTCCATCACCTGTGCCTCGGGAACTGCAAGAGCCTCGTCCCTGGCCTTTCTGCTTTCAGACATTCCTACTGGAGTGTGTCTGCAGAGCCCACTCACCCACTCCCTCAGCATCAGTGCAGTTAGATCAGCCCATGTTCGCTTCTCGCGGCCAAGGCCACGGCAGGCTCACTGCATCCTACTGTGCCTCTAAAAGACCACGCGTGCCAGCCTAAATGCAGCCAATAATTTGGGCTTCCTTCGTAAACTCGAGCCCAACGAGGAGAGGGATGCGTAAGGCATAAGCAATTTCCTGCAGGCTAGAGAACCAGATGTATCTTTCAAATTGATTTCTACCCTTGTCTACTTTACTGTAGTGGTGGAAACCCCACTCCCTCCCAAACAGGGAGGGGAGGAAAAAGAAGAGGAACATCCGGGGTGAGACTGTAAAAGAAGACAGTGACCATGGACGAGCCAAAGGGGAAACAGCCAGCCAGGGAACTGCTATTACTGTGGCTGAGCTCCTCAGTCCATGGACGAAAGTGACTGTCCCCTGAGGCTGTGGACACCTGTGTCCCAGTAAGATGGGGACAGGGAATATTGAATCTAGATGATAGGGCTGGCGTAGCACTGGGGCCATAGTAAAGTTAGGCTCTTGTCCACATGGCGAGGTGATTTCAACACCTTCGGATTTTGTGGACCAATGAAAATTCAAAATAATTTTAGGGGCCAATTTAGGGTTGTCAATTTTTAATTTTGCCAAGTAAAGATATTAAAAGAAATGACCATTTACTAAGGCTATCACCTTCACTTCATTGTAAAGTAAGGCTATGTCTAAAAGCCCAAATCATGAAGGATTTAATACATAAAAAGGATAGTTCTTTAAACCAAATAAATTTAGCCTTATAAAAAACTCACTACATTGTGCTTACTTTCCTCATTTTGTCACGGGTGGATGAAAGCTTTAGCATGGATGGTACTGTTCCTTCTCAACTAGCTTTGGGTACGGAAGTCGCTAAATTCTGTTATTATCCTTTTTGACTCAGCCTGTGCAAGATCCCTTGGTCAAATCTTCAAGGCTCTCCATGTTGCCTTCTCTCCCGGACAAGCACTCACCAGTCTGGGCAGCTGGGGTGCCCTGCTTAAGCCATTTTCATTCCCAGTTCCATTTGCTCACGCCATTAATTGAAATCTTGGCTTTCCATTTATTCAGATTCTTTCTACCTATACCTTGGAGCATGACTGAATGCCTACAGCCATCGCAAAGCCAGGGCTGACCTGTCCCCTAGGCACGACGGGCACAGAGCTCAGGGCCCACAGCACATTTACTTTTACATATGTGTGTGTGTATATATATATTTATTATTATTATTATTTTTTTAATGGAGGAAGGGGCCCATGAAGTGCCTAGGGCCCAGAAAGTCATAGTACAGCCCTACAAGTAGCCAATCCAACTACTCCAGTGCTCATGGATCTCCTCCTTCTGTGTTTCTAATGCCCTAACAGAAAGTACATACAAGCAGGGCTCAATGGAGCTGTAGCTGCTTCCTGGCTCTGTAGCTAAGACAGAAGGTCCTCGAGCACACAGCAAGGCTTGCTGCACAAGCTGTCCTCCCGCTGGGGCTGGTATAAGACTGTTAAGTTAAATCCTGGCTTCATCATTTACTAGCTATGTGACCTTGTCTGAAGTCTTAAACCCTCTGTGCCTCATTGTCTGCATCTAAAACTGTGGGTAATGATCTGAACACATCATTAGGTTGCTGTAATGACCACAGGAGTGCACAATGACGGGCACTCAGTGAGTACTGTCACCAGTAATAAATTTGAAAGTGGTAAGATCACATGGCTGAGAACTCATGTCTAATTTTTTAAAAATAATGAGCCAGAAATAACAACACCAAAATTTACCAGTCTCCAATTCTTTTCAGAAGATTAACTGGCTTGTCTTTCATCCAGTGGAAAAATATAAAATACAATCATACCCCGAATATATTATGGGTTCAGTTCCAGACTACTGCAATAAACTGAGTCACATGAATTTTTTGGTTTCCTAGTGCATATAAAAGTTGTTTTTACACTATACTGTAGTCTATTAAGTGTACGAAAGCACATGTCTAAAAAAATCAATGTACATACCTTAATAAAAAATAGTTTATTGCTAAAAAATGCTAATCATCACCTGAGCCTTCAGTGAGTCGAAATCTTTTTGCGATAGTAACATCAAGATCACTGGCCATACATACAGATGGCTGAGAGGCACATGAAAAGATGCTCAACATCGTTAATTATTAGAGAAATGCAAATCAAAACCACAATGAGGTACCAACTCACACCAGTCAGAATAGCCAACAAATAACAAATGCTGGAGAGAGTGTGGAGAAAAGGGAACCCTCCTACACTGTTGGTGGGAATGTAAGTTGGTGCAGCCACTATGGAAAACACTATGGAGGATCCTCAGAAAACAAAAAATAGAATTATCATATGATCCAGCAATCCCCCTCCTGGGCATATATCCAGACAAAACTACAATTCAAAAAGATACACACACCCCTATGTTCAAAGCAGCACTATTCACAGTAGCCAAGACATGGAAGCAACCTATATGTCCATCGACAGATGAATGGATAAAGAAGATGTAGTACATATATACAATGGAATACTACTCAGCCATAAAAAAGAACAAAATAATGCCATTTGCAGCAACATGGATGCAACTATAGATTATCACACTAAGTGAAGTAATCAGAAAGAGAAAGACAAATATCACATGATATTAGTTATATATGGAATCTAAAATATGACACAAATGAACCTGTCTATGAAACAGAAACAGAATCACGGACATAGAGAACAGACTGGTGGTTGACGAGGGGGAGGGGTTGGGGGAGGGATAGAGTGGGAGGTTGGGGTGAGCACATGTAAGCTTTTATATATATTGATAGAATGGATAAACAACAAGGTCCTACTGTATAGCACAGAGAACAATATTCAATATCCTATGATAAACCATAATGGAAAAAAATATTAAAAAAAGAATGTATATATATATATACATAACTGAGTCACTTTGCTATACAGCAGAAGTTAACACAACATTGTAAATCAATTGTACTTCAACTAAAAAAAAGGATCGGACTTCCCTGGTGGCGCAGTGGCGAAGAATCCGCCTGCCAATGCAGGGGACAAGGGTTCGAGCCCTGGTCCGGGAAGATCCCACATGCTGCAGAGCAACTAACCCCGTGCGCCACAACTACTGAGCCCATGTGCCACAGCTACTGAAGCCCGTGCGCCTACAGCACGTGCTCCACAACGAGAAGCCACTGCAATGAGAAGCCTGCCCACCACAATGAAGAGCAGCCCCCGCTCGCAGCAACTAGAAGAAAGCCCATGCTCGGCAGCAAAGACCCACTGCAGCCAAAAATAAATAAATTTATATTTTTTAAAAAAAACCCAATAAACTAAAAAAAAAAAAAAAGGATCACTGGTCACAGATCACCATAAATATAATAATAATGACAAAAAAAGTTTGAAATATTGCAAGAGTTACCAGAACGTGACACAGAGACATGAAGTAAGCAAATGCTGTTGGAAAAATGGTACCAATAGACTTACTCAACGCAAAGTTGCCATGAACCATCAATCTGTACAAAATGCTGTATCTGCAAAGTCCAACAAAACGAGGTATGCCTATAACTGCATTCACAATTTCCCCCCTCTGTCTCTTTCCAATGAAGATGAGAGATTGTTCATCTTAATTCTGGAGAGGAACTCAGGACTGGGACCACCCCTACACTGTTTCCATTTTTGATTTGAATTAACGATCTTATAGGCTTGTAGCTCTCTTGCCACTGGACTTGAATGTTCTAGCAAAAATTCATATAGTGCTAGCAGTTACTGAGAGACATAAATTATATTTACACATAATATCTCATTGTAGTGACACTGTGAGAAGATATTATCCTCTTACAGGTAAGGAAATGAAGTTCAGTGATGTTTATTACCTGGTTGCTAGTAATCAGTGGTACTGGAATTAGAACCCAGGACTGATCCAAAGCAGGAGCTTTTCCACTGAACCATACTGCTCTCAAAGTCACAGCTCTGAGAACTTATAGTCGATACCATATTTATTTACTCATATCTTAGCAAATTAATACTCAAATCTAGGCAAAATCACAAATTTACATTTCCTTAGGAAGGTCTGGGACAAGGCTCTACTAGGGATGCAGTAGAGAAACAGGTTAATTTTTCTTGGAAAGGAGACCTTGCCTTGGAGATGGGTTCATTTAAAAGACTATACAATTCATTTTGAATCTTCAGTTGTCACATTTGAACAGTATTTTCTTAAATGCCTTCATACCCTGGGGAGAGAAAGTCAGTGATACAGGATCTGGGAGAGATCAGGTATTAAGGAGAGGGCAGTGTACACAGGAGACTTCAGAAGACACAACTGTCATGGACTCTAGAATTTCCTAGGGGACTTGCCCTGCCATCTTGGTATTTGAAATGTGAATTTCTGTTTTCCATATTTTTGAAGGAACTGACCATAATTTTCCAGACTGCCTGATTCACTCTTCCTAGACATCAGCATATGGAATGACACAGAAAAATGCCTCACCTCCAAACATCCTATCATAGGCTCTAACCAACACAGCAGTCAGAACAAAACAAGAAAATTCCATCATTTACTTATGCAAATAATTCATTTTGGTAATGATCCTTTTAGAAGGGTTAGGAAATTATTTTTCCCCTCTTCTGAATGATCTATTGTGTTATGTTTATCATGCATAGCTATGCATTCACAGAGAGTTGGAAGCCGGATGGAAGCTATTTTAATTTCATTTTCAGCACCATAGAACAGGCAGGCATGTTCCAAAGGGAAGTTGGAAAACCAGCAGGGAAAGTGGCTACTATATGGGCCTCCCTTCCAGAATGTTCTATAGCTTCCTGTGACCCCTGCCAACTAACACAGACCACAGAATTGTCCTTTCTCACTATTCACTGGTAGACCACACTGCATGTCTGCAAAACAGGTAAGAGGAAGCTCTCTTCAGGAAATGCTCTGCATTGTCCTAGGACGAGAGCACAGCTAACCAGTGACAGTTGGTCTGCTCATACTGGAAATGTTATTTAGGCCTCATTACAGTCATAAAACTCATTGGCATTCTCTTTGCTTGTTTTCATATTGTTTGTACTAGGCAGCCTTGAAAAAGCCTCTACAGCTTGTCAAAAATTAGTTTAAAGGAGCTCCAAGTTCACTCTTGGAGGCAGGCTAAGAAAACTATCAGTGTTTACGAACATATTTGTATTTCGCTGGAGGTTAATATTTTAATCCTAGCAGAATGCTGGAGGTATTCAACTAACTTCTAGATAAAATAAACCATGTCATTTTGTTTAAAACCAAGTGGTTCCTTGGGACTGACCCAAGAGGGTCAGATGTCACAAAACAGAATTTACTATATAAACCATCTATAGATTTCAAATAATAAAATTATGTAGTCCCCACTACAGTGGGGACTTTTAGACTGATACCTCATAGAAGGTAGGAGGTGCCTCTTCCAAGACCAACGTTTCTCTCAGTGCCCAGGAATACTTGCGTATGCTTAAAAGCATCTGCTGATTATAGCTCATTAGATGACATTGTCCAAACAAGTGAGTAGGTCAACAAAAGAGGACGACTCCCTTCAAAATAAGTTTGTGGAAATAACCATCTGATTATCTTCATTTGTGATAAGTACATTTCCTTTAGCTGGATTTCCATTCATTTGAGAATCCAGTTGATTCCTGCCACCATGTTGGAACATAATAGACTATTCAGCTTAATAGACTTCAACACATTCAAACCACCTTCCCAGAGGTGTTGCTATATAGTTTCAAAATGGTTTCTCAGTTAGAATAAAGATAGTTCAACGGAATGAAAATATGAAATACGGGGCATGTGAAAAAATCCCTTTAAATATCCTTTGTGAGAATGTCCTCTCTGAATAAAATACTTTCCATAGTAAGGCAAAGGTAGGAGTTGCTTGCTCATTACCTCCAGAGATAAGGCGAACGGCGAGGCTTTGGCGTATTTGGCATGGGAATCCGGGAAAGTGCAGGCAGAAACCCTCACCTCCACACAGAAGGCTGTGCGTTCTACTAAGTCCATGCCTTAATCCGGATCCTTAAAGAATCTGGCTAACCTGCTGGGCTGAACGTGAATTCTCATTTCGAAAACAAAAACAAACAAACAAAAAAGCAGATTCAGTGTGAAGGTGGATACACCACCACTTTTCTAGCACTCTGCAGAGCTGGAAACCAGATTCTTTCCTTCGGCTGGGTCATATACAAGGGGACAGACAGCCTTGGGAATGGATGACTTGGGCCACGCAGGCAACAGGCCCTGCAACTGCAACCATCTTCAACAGCGCAGCCACTGTGCTATTGCATCCCAAGGAAGCGCAAGCCCCGCTGCGACGCTGTGATCCGCTCCGACGGTTCTAAGAGGACGGAGTGTGGGTTCACTGGTGGAACTGCATATTCGCACACACCCTTAACTTCATTCTTAGTGACATGCTTGGCATAAATTCCCAAGGGCAGGATAACTGGGTCAAGGCATACACACAAAGCTTCAGAAACTGCCCTCTGGAAGACTGTACTAATTTGAACCCCACCAAAAGTATGTGAGACTTGCTTCTCTGTACTCTTTCTTTTAAAGATTTGTTTTTAAAGGTCAAGTCTTATTTATTTATTTATGGCCGCGTTGGGTCTTCGTTGCGCGCGGGCCTTCTCTAGTTGCAGTGAGCGGGGTCCACTCTTCGCTGCAGTGGGTGGGCCTCTCATTGCGGTGGCTTCTCTTGTTGCACAGCATGGGCTCTAGGCGTGCGGGCCTCAGCAGCTGTGGCGCACGGGCTCAGCAGTTGTGGCGCACGGGCCCAGTTGCTCTACAGTGTGTGGGATCCTCCTGGACCAGGGCTCGAACCCGTGTCCCCTGCATTGGCAGGCAGATTCTTAACCACTGTGCCACCAGGGAAGTCCCATACTCTCTATCTCTTTTTTTTAAAATATTTATTGGCTGCATCCGGTCTTAGTTGCACACGTGGGATCTTTTATTGCAGCACATGGGCTCTTCATTGCAGCACATGGGCTCTTCATTGCAGTGCACGGGCTTCTCTCTAGTTGTGGCTCACGGGCTCAGCGGCCCTGCAGCATGTGGGACCTTAGTTCTCTGACCAGGGATCGAACCGGCATCCCCTGCATTGCAAGATGGATTCTTAACCACTGGACCACCAGTATCTCCCTCTCTATACTCTTATAAGCATTATTATTATGTTTTCACCTTTGCCAATGTGATACATGAAAAACTGCATCTCATTACTTTCTGTACACATTATTAGTATTAATCTTAGTATCTCTTTAGCGTCTCTTCAATGAGTTAAGTGTTATTTATCCTCACAAGTCTGCGTGGGAAGGAAGCAGCAGAAAAATGAACTTGTTCATATTTACTGTACTAGCTGATAATCCTTGTAAAACTCAGGCATAGGTCACAAACAATAATGCATTTTTTAAGTCTACTATGTTATGCTGAATATAACATAATTTCAAATCACATGAAATTGGAGGCTGGGGATTCCAGTCTGGTGGTCTCAGGGATAACAGAAGAGGAGGGAGAAGGGGGATGTTGTCCAAACAGAAACCATGTGTTGTGGGAGCCCTTTCTAACACTTTCAAGGTTCTATTCTTTCTTTCCCACTTTCTTTACCTTGGACTTTTTTTTTTTTTGTAATATTTTAGCTGTGCTGCACAGCATGCGGGATCTTAGTTCCCCAACCAGGGATCAAACCTGTGCCCCCTGCAGTGGAAGCACAGAGTCCTAATCACTGGACCGCCAGGGAATTCCCACCCTGGACTTTCAAAATTTGTGTTTTTGATGGACATTTAATAACGTATGAAAATACTCATAAGCGAGAAAAATAAAAGTTTTGTAAAAATAATATCCTAATTTTGTTAAAAGTGAATAAATGTATGTGTGTATGTATATAAGTAAAAGTAACTGGAAGAAAATGCAACAAAATGTTAATGGTGAGTTTGCTAGATGATTTAAATTTTCTTCTTTATAGTTTTCTATATTTTCCAAATTTTCTACAGTAAATACATATTACTTTAGTGATTAGGAAAAATAATACATAGAATAAATAATAACTGGATATTAATCTCTCTGCATCTGTGAAACTCCATTCTTTATGTCTTCATAGCCTTCAAAGGCTTATTATCAAAAAGAACAAAAATAGAGATGCAGGGACTTCCCTGGTGCTCCAGTGGTTAGGACTTTGCACTTCCACTGCAGGGGGCACGGGTTTGATCCCTGGTCGGGGAACTAAGATCCCACATGCTGCTGCGCCATGCAGCAAGGCCAAAAATTAAAAAAAAAAATAGAGATGCAAAAATATTTCAGATTGGGTGTCAACTATCATTAACCGGTGGTGGCAGCCTGGAGCATTATTTGCAAAAGGGTTCTGAGGCTGAGTCCTCAACCCCCAGGAGATAAAGCTGGGATCACAGAGCAATATCTAGCATGGACAAGGGCTGATGGAATCCTGCGTGGGCGTCAGGCGTTTCATATTCCCCCAAACAGATACCAGGCTAGAAGGGCCTTAGGGGTCATCTGGTTGAAGCTCTTATTAACTGATGAGGAAACTGAGGTCCAGAGACATGAAGCAATTACTCAGGGTTCAAAAGGCAGAGCCATGACTAGAACCTAACGAAGGAGACTGGCCTTTGGTCTTCACTCTGCCTTCAGCTAATTCATTCAAGTTCATGTGTGCCTCTCGTCCACGGTGACGGAGCAAGAGTTCACCCGTCGTGGCCTCCGAGAACTCTGTTTTCTCTGTCAACTTCATCCCTGCTGCCCAAAACACCTGGTCTCCCCTTACTCTGTTTCTTAGGTGACTGTCTTCTCCATACAAACCTTCCATATGGAGAAAATGGAGTCAAACAAATCCCAAGGTTTGGAAGGAGTGGCAAAATTCTCCCATTAGGTGGCAGTACGAGCAAGGAATAAACAAAAGCAGGCATCCGTGGGGCGCTTAACCTAAACTGTCTGAAAGAAAAGCCTTTTGTAGGATATTTTGTAGACATATTTGTATTGAAGCACTTTAAAATCTACAAAGTCCGGGGTGGTGGTTGTGGTGGTGTGCTGAATTGGGCGATTGGGATTGACATGTATACACTGATGTGTATAAAATTGATGACTAATAAGAACCTGCTGTATAAAAAAAAAATTATTCAAGTCATCCAATGATGGAATGACCCAGTTGACTGTATGACTGATTTGACCAATAACAGAGTGATGTGAGTAACAAAGAGATCTGTAAGTCATTTTATTTATAGGAAATTTTAAATTCTAATAACTATTCTGAAGACTGATCATGAAGTTATCTTGCTTACTTGGTGAATTTAGATCTATTTTTAACAAATCACAAACCTGTATAGTGATAGTACACATTCTGAGGGCTTTAAAAAGATCTTTCTTATGTGATTATTTAGGTGATTTTTCCCTTTACTTATTGAATGTTTGTATGTGCATCTGTATGTTGTATGTGCATCTATATGTGAGCATGCACATGTGTTGGGAAATACAAGTAAGAATTTAATACATTTGTTTTACAGGAAGCTTTGAAGAGACAGAGCATCTCAAGTTTTCGATTTCTAACATAAATACATTTTATAGATAATATATTGTTTCAGGGGGTAGAACAGATATTCTTCTTTGGTGATTACTTATTGATTTTCTTTTGTCTATAACAATTTAAAGTACTTTATTGCTTACATTTAAATAAATGCTAAATCAATAGTAAGTTATACAACCATACAGTGGATATATGTATAGAGACATTATCCAGAATACGTGCCCTGGTCAGAATGGAGACTTGTAGAAATACTCACTTTAGATGACTCTTATAAGAGCAGAAATGTGAAGAAATAAAATTATCTTACATTTCATCCTGAATGCTCAATTTTTACAAGTCATTTTTGTGATCTAACTTTTAAATAGGACAACCTAAGGCAATTGTATTTTTTTCAAATTTTATAATGGATAACATTCATGGTCAAATTTTGAGACAGAGAATTAGTAAAATGTTAATTATAAGCCCTGACTCTGGTATTGACCTGTTTCTTTTTGAAAATTATTTGACCTTTCTAACTTTCAAAATTCAAAATAGAAATATGTCTGTTTTTGACCACATCATGATATGTAATTTAAATCAAACAAGACAAAATGCCTTGAGAACATAATATATATAGGAACGAAAATGTCTACTACTTAAGTATTTTTATTTTATTTATTTATTTATTTTTTGCGGTACGCGGGCCTCTCACTGTTGTGGCCTCTCCCGTTGCGGAGGACAGGCTCCGGACGCGCAGGCTCCGGACGCGCAGGCTCCGGACGCGCAGGCTCCGGACGCGCAGGCTCAGCGGCCATGGCTCACGGGCGCAGCCGCTCCGCGGCATGTGGGATCTTCCCAGACCGGGGCACGAACCCGTGTCCCCTGCATCGGCAGGCAGACTCTGAACCGCTGCGCCATCAGGGAAGCCCTACTTAAGTGTTTTTAGAGTAGCTTTCCTGATTTGGACAGAAACAGAATAGTTCTTAAAGAACAGAAATATTAGACCATATTTGATGGCTTTTCTTCCTTTTTATGTTTATGTGCATTTCATCTCTTTGAAAATCCCAGTGACTCTGATCCTTATTTTTCTCAGTGACTTTTATGCACAATAAAGGATGCTCTTTGTAAAGTGTGAAAAAAAATAAAAAAATAAAATCTACAAAGTAGATAAAAGATTGGAAGGAAATATACCAAAATATTAAAAGTTGTTATCAATAAAGGGGTGGTATTTTAAGTCATTTTCTTTTTTTATTATTTGCAACTTCTGTATCTTCTATAATGAACAAAAAAGTTTCATAAAGTAGTTATTGAAATAGTGACAGATTATTTCAGTAAAATGTATGCAGAGTTTGAGTACTGAAAGACACTCACAAAAGCATACAGAAATGTGATAACCTATATTCTGTCTCCTATGTCATATAATCATGCAAATATAAATGTGTAAACAATTGTTAAACAATAGAATCCTGTAATGCTTTAGGAGTATGCATGAATTTTAAAATATTATTAGCCATATTTTTAGAAAAGCAAAAGATGATAGATTTAGTTAAACTGGAGGCATAATACTGAGATATTAGCACATGCAACCATTTCAACATAATACAATATTTTCTTCACATTCACTTGTTTGGTGTGAACAGGATTTACATAAATAGGTAGGGGTTATGCTGCTTCGCCTCAAAATAACCTAAAATTTAACACTTAGGGCATCAGTTTCCTTAACATAGGTGTTGAAACCTTTAAACTCTAACTTATTTACAAATAAATGTATTGCTACCTCTGGAGTATGTATATATGTACGTATGTATGAACGTATTTGGTAGGTGTTCCTGACTATAAATAATCAGAGAAAATGTCAAGTTTTTTTTTTGGGGGGGCCCAATTCTTCATTTTAACTCCATCCTTTAAGATATTTCCTTAACACTCTTCAAATAGAACCTTATTTTGAGCCAAGTGTCATTATAGAAAATGAGACTCTTTGTGAAAATCTGCCTCAAGCCCTTACCTGGCATCCCAGGATCAATGAGACTCTCTGGTCCCCAAAAGGCAGAATGATTCCTCTTTTCCATGGCTGATGACGCAGGTGGCTGTTTTGGGGCAGTGGCTTTCTGGGACTTTTCCCGCAAGGAGCCCCTGCCTGCATCTTTGCTTGGTCCGGTGGGTCTAGGCTGTGCCACAGCCGTGTGGGTCACCATCTTGCGGTCAAGGCTCACTGAGGGTGAAAGAGCTACTATCAGTTGTTGGGTTTCTTTTCTGAACTTTAGCTAAAACCACTAAATTTGCAGTAGATTTAAAGTCATGGACATTTGGGAATGATAACTTATTCATCTAAGATATGTCAGAGCCCCATAAAAAACTATTTGTTCTTGTTTTCAAATGAGTAATCAGTTCTCTTCTAATAATTCGCTTTCTGAAAGTTCACATAAAGAAAGAGACAAAGACACAACTTAAACCTAAGGTTTTGAGATTTGTCATCCTTGCTCAAACCAGTACTTCATTAAACTTTCCACAGCTCTTCTTCCTTTATTGCGGTGAGTGTTTATACACGTGGCATTATAAGACTGATTTACAGCTCGGACTAACCATACCCTTATGTCATAAATTTTTTAAAAAATCTATCAAAAGAAAACGTTAGCTCATTTCAGTTTTTTTTTTTTTTTTTTTTGGTTTTGTTTTGTTTTGTTTTGGCTGTGCAGCATGTGGGATCTTAGTTCCCTAACCAGGGTTTGAACCCACAGCCCCTGCATGTGAAGCACAGCATCCTAACCACTGGACCACCAGGGGAGTCCCTCATTTCAGTTTTTAAAAAAGCATATGCTAAACAGCATTTTTAGGATGGGGAAGAATCTTGCAGAAAATTGAAAATAATCTCTTAAAAACATAAGTGATATCAAAATTTGACATTTGTAACTCGCATTAAAGACATAGTAAATGCTCATTTAATTTAAGGCATAGCTCATTCACATGAAGTTATACCTGAAACAAGGCAGAAAAAGAGCACTACTGAGTTTGCATTTATTGTGACAATACAGACATCCCTTCTACCCCAAAATGTGATGCAGTCAACTCACGATTTTCACAGAAACCTTCATCAGACCCATCAGGACACTGCTCCACTCCATCGCAAGCCAGCGTGATGTCAATACAACAGCCGTCATCACAAAAGAAGTGGTAGCGTGAGCAAACATTCGAGCATCCTGTTCGTAAACAAGTCTCAAGTCACAGGAGTGCAGGAAAAAAAGACTTCTACCGTGTCAAGATTAACAGAGACTATACATATAGTGAAATGCATTTGGATAAAGAGATGCAGATAATGAGAGAACACCTAACAGTCTGTGCTCGAGCAACAGATTCTGGGAAGGTTAGGGGGTTTCTTCTTGACCTTCCTGACTTAATTCTTAGGAATCACCATGGGCTCTTCATCTTTTTTTTTTTTTCCAGCTTATTTATTATTATTATTTTTAAACATCTTTATTGGAGTATAATTGCTTTACAATTAGTTGCTGCTGTATAACAAAGTGAATCAGCTATACATATACATACATCCCCATATCTCTTCCCTCTTGCGTCTCCCTCCCTCCCACCCTCCCTATCCCACCCCTCTAGGTGGTCACAAAGCACCGAGCTGATGTCCCTGTGCTATGTGGCTGCTTCCCACTAGCTGTTTTACATTTGGTAGTGTCTATATGTCCATGCCTCTCTCTCACTTTGTCCCAGCTCACCCTTCCCCCTCCCCGGCTCTTCATCTTAGGGCCCTTCTCTAAGGCAATGATACTTTAGAGGTGAGAACAGAGAAGCAGCAGCTCTGGTCTTCCCCATCCAGCCCTGGGTTTCCTCCCTCAGGTGACCCACTCTGCATTCATCCGTTCGTCCATCAGCTCCCCAGCAGGCCACTTCACACCGGTTCACCCCTTGCACAGTACTTGGCTGACTGTGTTTTAGCAGAGACACCACTTGCTTTTTTTTTTTTTTTTTTTTGTATCAGCTGGCCATTTATTTTTCTCATGGTGATTTAGGCTGAGCTCAGCTGGGCTCCTTCCTTCATGTGTCTGTGATCAGCTGTATAGACACCACTTTCTATGTGCTATTCTTGCATTCACATTTCCTAAGTACTAATTTTTCCTGAGATCAACTTTCTACTATTGAACCCTGTTTGCTGGCCACCATAGATCCATGGTGCTGTAAAGAATAAACAGAATCTTTAGCTACTAGCTGGTGAGAATTTTTTTCTACAAATAATGAAATTCCCTTCATTTTGGAGCTCTTAACAGTTTTTAACCCTCAGAGCTACATGTATTTTCTTGAAAGGCATTCCCTGCACCCCGCCAACTCCAGATTAAGCCAACTTTACTTTATAGTTGTTAGCTACATAACAACTGCTGACACGAGTGATGCGGACTAAAGGTATCAGGCTAAAAGTAGGTCTTAAGGATTCTGTAATTCTCCAGGGACAGATGGACTAGACTATTATCTCAGTTCATGGGAGAGTGGTACATGATGATATTTCTGAGACAAATGGCTGAGCATAGGATACACGCCCAGGAGACTCTTGGAAACTTTCTACTGGAAAGAAGTTCAATTAAAATGCTGGGAGAGGAGTCCATCTGGGTGGAAGGCAATTCGAAGATACCTTGATTATGGAGGAAGGAGAGGTAAAGAAAAGAAATGGTGGCAGAAAGAAGAGGACGCAGGAAACCAGCAGTTATGGCTGAGAACTTGGGCCTAGAAAGGAGAATCTGCTTCAGACACAGGGAAGGGGTTGGGAGGAAAAGTAAAGGGAAACTCTGTGGACACCAAGCAGGATGCAGCCTCTGCTTACATTTCTTAAACTCATGACATGAAAATCCTATCTCGAGGCTTTCCTGACTCCTTGGTAGTTTTGGAGCTAGATCCATATTAGTAATTTACCCATCTATTTCTAGATTAGTGGTCTCCAAACCTGTTTGACTATACCTATCTCCAACCTACCCATCTATTTCTAGATTAGTGGTCTCCAAGCCTGTTTGACTATACCTATCTCCAACCTACCCATCTATTTCTAGATTAGTGGTCTCCAAACCTGTTTGACTATACCTATCTCCAACCTACCCATTTATTTCTAGATTAGTGGTCTCCAAACCTGTTTGACTATACCTATCTCCAACCTACCCATCTATTTCTAGATTAGTGGTCTCCAAACCTGTTTGACTATACCTATCTCCAACCTACCCATCTATTTCTAGATTAGTGGTCTCCAAACCTGACTATACCTATCTCCAACCTATAAATCCTAAGCATGTGCCACCATATTAGCATATTACACATCGTACAAAATAAAAATTAATAAAAATATAAGTTCTGGGGCTTCCCTGGTGGCGCAGTGGTTAAGAATCTGCCTGCCAACGCAGGGGACACAGGTTCGAGCCCTGGTCCGGGAAGATCGCACATGCCGCGGAGCAACTAGGCCTGTGAGCCGCAACTATTGAGCCCACATGCCGCAACTACTGAAGCCTGTGCACCTAGAGCCCGTGCTCCACAACAAGAGAAGCCACCGCAATGAGAAGCCTGCGCACCACAACGAGGAGTAGCCCCTGCTCGCCGCAACTAGAGAAAGCCCGCACGCAGCAACAGAGACCCAATGCAGCCATAATTAATTAAATAATTAAAATAGGTAAGTTCTGGTATTTTCTTTTCCGTCTTAAAAATGTCTTGACTGTCTGTTGGGGATTCTCTATGGAGACCACATATCTGGATCATCTTAGAGGTGTTTGTTGGCTTGCTCTGTGAATAGATTATTTTTTGCAGAGCTGGAAAACATGCAGCCTCTATATCCAAAACTGAACCAACTTATCACAGAAGCAGGGGTATGTGCTTGTCTGTTTACCCCAGAAAGTGTCACCCTTGGTTATCATGAAAGCTAGTCATTAACCATAAGATGAGTATATATAATAGAGGGAACAGAAACTCTCTCAATCCCCACCTCTTGTTTTCAATGTGTCGATGTAGTATCTTATTAACTTTAATTCATAGTTTGTTATTCCAGTCTAACCAGTGAGTGATTCCAGACAGCAGTTAATACAATAGCATTCTTTTTATTTTCTGTATAAAGTTACATACGTAAGACCTATACCCAACTGGCCTTTCAGTAACCAAAGGTGAATCACATCACTCACTCTCTGCAGCTTCAAATACACTTTATCGTCATCTTGAGAAAGGCCGGAAATGTACAACTGGCAACTGGCCTTGGGAGCCCCAGAAAACTGGCCTGAGTAAGTAAACCAGAGCAACAGGCAGCTGGTGAGGTGTCAGCCCTTTGCCTCCATGAGCTCAAGCCGTTTCTCCCTCCCATGCACCTCGGTTGTATAAAAACAACCTTTTTCTAATTTCTGCAGGGGATGACAGCTTCCCAGGAGCACTTTTCTCCCAGAACCAGCAGTTGACTTGGCTCCTTGCCCAGGGAGCCCTGTTCCTGGGAGCACAGCCCTCAGGGCCCAGGAGTTTTCCACTGCTGATGATTTCAGCTGTTTGCAGCGGCCCTGGCACATGGCCAGCTTTCCAAGGTGTGTTCTAGGTAACTGGCTCTTCGGTGCAGCTGCAATAAATCAACAAGCAAGGACTGCTTGAATGTGGGCCGGGCTGCAGGCCTGGCTCACTCCCCGTGGCTGACTCACGGTGCTGCGGTGAGTGCACTGGAGTTTGGGGTCTGGCCTGTCCATTGGCGGTCACCCCTCCTTCCTCATGGTCAGCTTAAACCTTGGCTGGACAGGAGTCAGCCAACCTAATTGTGAATGTTCCTAACACGCTGTATCCTTGTGGAAGGCAAATCATCAAGGTGGCGGAGTTCTTAGGATTCTAAAGTCTCCTTCCTCATGTCCAATATGCACACTGACCCATGTCTTTGATGGAAGATCAGTCAAAGTACAAGTAAATCCAATCTTTTTATTCTTATTCTCCCAACTGCTGGCTCGATTACCATCTGAATACTGAGGAATCAAGGATGTAGGAGACAGGCTACAAGTCTGCTAGAGCCATGGCTAGTGAAGGGTCACCACACATGGGCAGAGATCAGGTCTGTGGAGCGCAGTAGCCACGCCCACTGCCTTGCACACAGTTCCCGTTCACCGCAGATGCTGGGAAGGCATCCGCTGACCGAGTGACAGGACCCTCACACATACACTATCTCAGCACTTCTCCAGAGCGAACTGGGGGGAGGGCTTCCCTCTGCCATACCCCCATATCTTTAGTGCTGCTGAGTTCCATATACATTTTTTTTTTAACTTGATGAGCTAATCTTAGAAATGTAGATGTTTGGGAAAGTAAGAAACAGGTAAATGAGAGAAATGAGTTTACATTGGGCAACAGAACGTGAGAAGCATTATATATATGTCGAGCTATGTTATTAACGTATCTGTGCATCTGTGTAAAGCGTCCATGACAGTTTTTAAATAGTCCTTTTAAATTGACACATGCATGCATATATTTTAATTTGTTTTCAATGTACTCCTTGGCTGCATACTTTGAACATACATATCAAATAGACCACCCTCCTTTAAATCCTCTCCTGGAAAAGCCAGATGTCTTTCACGAAACTGAGTCACGGAAAGATGGAGCATCTCTCGGGCCCCGTGGCTCACACAGCCTACTCTCATCCCCTGGAGTGTGGAGCGCTCCCCCGCCCCAATTCAGCAGTGTCACTTAGCCCAAAATACAATGCAGCCTATTTTTGCAATCATATTTTTAGTAAAGATTTTCCCATTCAACAACAGCAAAAATAAAATGAAAGGGCCCCTGTAATGCACAGTCAGAATATAAAATGCCAATTTAATACCAATCCTTCCATTGATAACCTGGTTTCTGTTGGCTACTGTGAATGTGAGGGAAGGGCTTTCTTCTCACCTCCTGTGGAGAAGGCCACGGGAAGCACGGTCACCGAGACGCTGTCAGAGCTCCTCTGCCCAGCAGTGTCCATCACCGTCAGCTGAAAGGTGTATGTCCCTTCCTGTAGGTGGGACAGCTTCAGGGTTCCGGACTGAGGCACCTGATACCCAAACAGGAAACATCATATTTAGTTAAGAACCTGAGGCACAGAGTCCAGCATCATCCTGAACTGGAAATCAATGTCATCCTTGAAGCAGTCCCATGACCCACTTCTCCGCTCCTGGTCCAAGGTTGCAGAATACTAATCACACACAATTCTGGCAGATTGGTCAGAAGACTTGAGCTCCGGTGGGACTGGGGCCTGACACCCCCTTTCTCCTGGAAACTTCCCCTCCCACGCCCATCCACATGGTTGCATTGGAAGGGTCAGTTATGACCTCTCCTATGGCCACAGGGGTGCCAGGCTGAGGGGAGCCTCTGGCTCAGAGTCAGGCAGGCTGTGCGAGGTGGCAGCTACGCGACAGGTGACACCACTGTTTATCGTTTCTTGGGACTTAGACAGGAATGCCTGGAAACATGGGAGCAGATGATGACCACACTGGAGCATGCTGACGTGAAGCCCTGCAGCCTTGAGCAGGGTGGTGTGAGAGAGAAGCTCTGTCTTCTGTCCCAGCTTGTCTGCCAGAACGTAGACCTAAGACTGCCGAAGGCCAGCAGCCTTGGGGTGTGCTGACCTGGGTGTATGAGAGGAGAGGGTAGATAGTAGGACTGAGTCAGAGTAGGGATTTAAGGTGGGTGCGACAGGGGGATGCTGAGTGTGGCCACAGGAGTGAGGCTGAGATGAAGTTAATGGAGATTTTAAGAGACCAGGGAAGCCTTGAGGCTGGAGGCTGTGGGGGCCATCCATGCAAGACATCCTCACCCAGGCCCCGGTCATATCTCTGGGAAGGCTCCTGGGTGTCAACACTCAGCATGCCTGTGTCAAACTAAACCTCTGCGGGCCGTGCCTTCCCTGGGAAGCCTCTTTCCAACGCTGGGTCTGGAAGGACACAGCATCCCTCGTCTAAGGGGCCAGTCCCGCCACCTGGGCTGTGGATGTCTCCCTCTAGCCTTCCTAGGCACCTCTTCTCTGATGCAGGAAACACCGTATCCAGATCCAGACCATGGTAAGCACCTTCAACATCTTGGGTGCACTCAAAGTTAGGTCTTTTCAAATTAAATATCCCCTCCCTGGTGCCTTTTTTTTTTGAAAAATCTGCTTATAGGGGAAGGACAGCTCTGTCAGACTTTGCGGCTCGGCTATCCATGGGTGTAATGACGATCAACTGTCTCTACGGGAAAGCTCTGAGAGCTGCTGGATTTGGACACCAACAGAAAAGGGAGATGCTGACAGCTGCTGACAGAGAATGGATCTTGCCTGAAGGGCCTCCGAAGAGGGCTTTGCGTTCGGCACCAGTCCACATCTGCAGGCCCTGCCTCTATGAGCAGAAACTAAGTACAGTAACTTAATACCAAGGTCTTTGTGTGAGGCTTATTTTGATAACTGAGAAAGTCAATAAGGTCCTATTAATCTCCTGTGAAATTTCTTCTACAAAAGGCTCCCCTCCCCTTCTTCTGCAGTAATTTGTTTAAAGCTTTTGCTGTTTCACCTTAAGTCTCCCAGAGCCAGTGAGAAACGGAAGTAAACACTTTGATTTTTGGATTTCATCATTTCAAGATTTTTTTCCCTCTGTGTTTTTATTTCCTGGATGCAGAAAACTTTCAGGTTTTGAAGCCATAAGAGATAAAACATTCATCTGATTTGATTTTTTAATCCCTTTCATAACACAGCTTGGCACGTCTTTTTTTTTTTTAAATTGAGGTATAGTTGATTTACAATTTCAGGTTAAGTTTCAGGTGTACAACACAGTGACTCAAACAATTTTTAAAGGTTATACTCCATTTATAGTTATTATAAAATGTTGGGTATATTCCCTGTGCTGTACCATATATCCTTGTAGCTTACTTATTTCAAACATAGTAATTTGTACTTTTAATTCCCTGGCCCTTTTCAGTTTAGTTATTTGGCTAACAAATGCTATCTTTCCTCAAAATCAGATATTAGAATATATAGAACTGTAAGACGGACGTTTTCCCTTCAAGCACCAGGTCATCTTTTTGGACATCTCCTCACATTTATATGGCACTGGAAAGGATTTAAAGTATTTTACAAACATTTCCCAAGTGTCAGGATAAAAAATACACACACACACACACACACATAAATGTATATGCAACATACCCAATTTGTAACTTGGAGAGAGATATTACCTTTAATAAAACAAAGAGCTTCTAATCTCTGCCCAAGATCTCCTGTTCAGCAGTAACAGAGCCTTTGATGGCTGGCCTCTGGCTAAATCAATGTATAATTCACTGCTATTCTGGCTCAACTGCACCTCCCTAAAATAGTAATTTAGTGGCGAGGAATACACATTTGGGTTTATTTATATACCACACACACACACATACATCCATGATTATTATATATACTGAGTTACAAAATGAGTACTACCTGTCTATTCCCCTACCCCCATAATTGCTTCTAAAGTATATAAGGCATTGGGCATATGTCAGTTACAAAGTAGTGACAAGATAACGTGGTACAAAATATTTCAGTAAGAAACTCCATTGAACCAATGAACCCAAACGCATTCTAGCCTTCTGCCGTGTGTCAACTAATCCAACTTGCAGAACCGGATGAGCGCTCTATAGCGGTCTGGAGGCCTTTGCGATCTTGTTATAATCCAACGCCGTTTCCCGGCACACATACAGAGAGTGGAGGAGACACACAGGGCAGCTGTCCCGATCAGGAGAGGCCAGAGCATAAACTGGCACCACAGCTGTCCAGATACTTCAGGTGAACATGCTTAGGTTCTCTTCTTCAGTTACATGTTCCTTTTTCTATTTACTTTTCATCATGAATATGACCCAAAGTTCTGTAAAGAAGAAGCAAAATGAATTCAACTGTTTGTACTTTCCTAGTTATATATGCTCAAACGAATGGAGTTAGATCATAGTCACAAAAAACTCTGATGTACCCATCTTTCCCAATTGTGCAGGAAGGTGATTTTAAGAGCGTTTCCTCAGGAGTTGGGGATTTCTCTTATCCTCACCAGAGGAGGATCATTCTCAAAAGAACAGAACCAAAAAGGCAGTAATTAAGGCAGAATTACATTGCTTATCTTGAGGTTTCAGGAATCAAAGGGAGAAATATTTTTGGACTGGGGCTTTTCTCCTACTTTTCAAATTCTCTCAAAATGTGTGATGTAAATAGCGCTCCACTTATAAAACCAGCCATGATCAGAAGCCTCTAGAAGTACAGAGAGGAAAAGGGAACCTATTCTTCCTGTTACAACCCAACCATGTTTTACTTCTGTGTTATTCTTTTTTTTTCTTATTATGCATTTCTTTTTTAAATAAATTTATTTTTTTATTATTTTTGGCTGAGTTGAGTCTTCGTTGCTGCGTACGGGCTTTCTCTAGTTGCAGCGAGCGGGGGCTATTCTTTGTTGCGGTGCATGGGCTTCTCATTGTGGTGGCTTCTCTTGTTGCGGAGCACGGAGTCTAGGCACGCGGGCTTCAGTGGTTGTGGCTCACGGTCTTCAGTAGTTGTGGCACACGGGCTTCGTTGCTCCACGGCATGTGGGATCTTCCCGGACCAGGGCTTGAACCCGTGTCCCCTGCACTGGCAGGTGGATTCTTAACCACTGCACCACCAGGGAAGCCCTATTCCTCTTCTTACCTCCAGCAGTCTTCGAACCTAAGTTCTAAGACTAGAAACTTAATGAATATTTGATGAATGAATGAACAAAAGAGTGAACAGAATGGCAAATGACATAAAAGAAGATGACAGAGAGCTAGAACAAGAGCAGAGAAAGAGAGTAACACTAAAGCTCCCATCCTTCCCACCAAGAGCAGGACATTCCCTGAGGGCGTGAGCCAATTTTCTTGTACCTGTGGCCATATGCAGTTTCTACAGACAGAAGATCAGCACTGCTGCCCTCTTGCTTCTTCTCCGACTGCCCTTCCCTTCTTTCCAAACCAAGGAAGTTTGTAAAAGTATGTTATTGCACAGACCACTGGGCAAATGGGCAACTGACCTCCAGGGAAAGCCAAACCTGATTCTCATTTTAAAAGGATACTGATTTTCATGGTCCTAGGTTACTGTAATCAGAGGATATACATTGAACTTGAAAGCCCTCACGCATGTTCAAAATTTTTGCACTACAGAATGTGGATCTTTTCAATCCGAAATTTTCACGTCGATATGAGTCCTACTGTCAAAATATTAAGAGTACAGAGACAGGTACCACAGGGCTCGCACCTGCAAAGTCTTCTCTGATGTCCCTCAGCTAGATTATAATCTCTCCCTCCCCCTGAAGTCCAGGGGCACTTCATCTACATTCTCTTTTGGCCTTGCCACCTTCTACTTGGTATTATCGTTATTTAGGGGCACATCTAATCTCCTCAATGGGAGGCAGCTCCCTGAGGGCAAATACCCTACAAATTCTTCATAGGGCCTTACTCCCTTGCTCCTTGCCAGTAGAAGGCTCTCATAATTTTTGTTTGTTTGTTTATATACAAGTGAGTAAATTCATTCTTACTGTAGTTCAGTTAAACTATTGGTCAAAGAGACCCCACAAATAGTTTACATCCCAAGATGTTTAGAATTAGCTATAATAGTTACCTCTCCACGAGTGCTCATTCTGTGCTGTGCAATGTGCTAAGCACTTTATTTGCATTTTCCCATTTTAACCCCCAGTGGAACACTCTCAGGTAGTATTATTTTCTTCACAATTGAGGAAGCTGAGGCTTAAAGAATGAAGTAATTTTCCCAAGTTCACCCCACGAGGGAATTGGCAAAACTGGGTCTGAACCCAGGCCATATGATTCCAAATTCCATGCTCGTAGCCACTGTAGAATTCCACCTCCGAGTTAGCAGAGCTCTAGGCCTTTCAGGTCCTTATTCCAAGAATCATTTCCTAGAAAGCACTGAGTCACAGCTTATACACAAACCAGCTAGCTGTTGTGGTCTGAAAAAGCAAGATACTTCCTCATACACGCAAAGTCCTTTAAAACCTCTAAAAGTGCTTCTCCCGCCCACATCCCCACCCTACAACCCACCGCCAAATAGAAGTGCCAGGACCTTTGAAGGGACAGTAACAGGAAGTCAGGTTTAAACCCAAGGGGACCTGAAAGCCCAGACTGACTGCAGATTCCTGTGACGCTGGAAGCCTACTGTGCTATAAATTTATTGTCTGGGAAGCTGAGTGTTTCTGAACAGGAAAAAGACTTCAAAGCTTCTGTTGCTATTGGAATAGAGCTTTCACAAATTCTCAATTTACCCAGATTTATTTTTCATGAGGTACGTACTTTTTTTCCCAGGGAGATTATTTTTCATCATTTCCTTATAAGTAGTTTTCTTAAAGAAAAAAATGCAGTTAAACATTCAAGGCCCTGAGCTATTGTGTGAAAGGAATTCATGCTTAAAGGGCAGTCTACATCAAGGCTCACGGTTAATTCTGAAACACAACTGGTATGAATTATTCATTTATTATGCTCTCATGTGTCTTCCTGCTTAATTGGTGCAGTAAGTCCTAGGATTTGCTGGGGTTTTTTTCCTGACGAATAACACCCTTCATTCTTTTTTCTTTACACTTTTTTTAAAAAATTATTTTTATTTATTTATTTGGCTGCGTTGGGTCTTCGTTGTGGTGCGTGGGCTTCTCATTGTGGTGGCTTCTCTTGTTGAGGAGCACGTGCTCTAGGCGCGCGGGCTTCAGTAGTTGTGGCACGTGGGCTCAGTAGTTGTGGCTCGCGGGCTCTAGAGCGCAGGCTCAGTAGTTGTGGCGCACGGGCTTAGCTGCTCCGCAGCATGTGGGATCTTACCAGACCACAGCTTGAACCCATGTCCCCTGCACTGGTAGGCGGATTCTAAACCACTGCACCACCAGGGAAGTCCACACCCTTAATTCTTGAAGCAAGACACAAAGAAATACTTAAGGCCACAAGGGAATATTCATTCGTATGCAACAACTTTTTTTTTCCCAAAGTAAATTTATTTATTTTTGGCTGCACTGGGTCTTCGTTGCGGCGTGCGGGCTTCTCATTGCGGTGGCTTCTCTTGTTTCGGAGCATGGCCTCTAGGCGTGCTGGCTTCAGTAGTTGTGGCGCACGGGCTTAGTTGCTCCATGGCATGTGGTATCTTCCCGGACCAGGACTCGAACCCACATCCCCTGCATTGGCAGGCAGATTCTTAACCACTGCGCCACCAAGGAAGCCCCATATGCACCAACTTATCCCCAGATATTATTCAGGAAATTTGCAGCCTTGATAATCTTCTGTGTCTCAAAAATGTTCTGTGGGCTGCCATAACTTTTTGTCCTTTATTCAAAGCTTCAGGTGAATAAAATAACTGATGGGCAGTGACGTAGGTGAAAGTTTGCAGAGGTTCCGATCCGTTTTGGTGCCCTGGGGTGTGGTGCTGTTTTGCTTCTCCCTCTCTCCTTCTGCTCTCACCTCCAGCAAACAACTAGACCCTCTGGTTTTTCAGTGTCAAAAAAATACATTTTTTTAAAAAGTCCTTTTTTGACTCAGACCAGACTCTGAAGGGTTTCCTCTGTAGGCACTGGAGGAGTGAGGTTTTGTTCCCTGTTAAAGGCCTTCTAGGCACTGGTGAGCACGTGGAATAAGTATTTGGAGTTTGGGGTTCCTTGGGAGAATCTTTAAGAGAACATTACCCAGGCACCAACACAGACCGCCTGGGTGCAAGACAAGGCTACCAGGGACGTCATGGACACCATCAAAGGAAAGATGATCTCAGAATAAATTGAATGATAACATACTTTTTTTACTGTTTACTATGTGCTGCTCACTGTTCCAGGGGTCTTATTTGCATTACCTCCTTTTATCCCAGTAATAACACCTTGAGAGGAGGGCTTTGGTTATTCCCATCTTGCACAGAGGAAGTGGTGAAGCGAGGATTCAAAAACCAAAGCAGGGCTTCCCTGGTGGCACAGTGGTTCAGAACCTGCCTGCCAATGCAGGGTACATGGGTTCAAGCTGTGGTCCGGGAAGATCCCACATGCCGCGGAGCAACTAAGCCCATGCACCACAACTACTGAGCCTGCGCTCTAGAGCCTGTGAGCCACAACTACTGAAGCCCACGTGCCACAACTACTGAAGCCCGCGTGCCTGTAGTCCACAACAAGAGAAGCCACCACAATGAGAAGCCCACGCACCGCAATGAAGAGTAGCTTCCACTAGCCACAACCAGGGAAAAGCCTGTGCGCAGCAACGAAGACCCAATGCAGCCAGAAACAATAACTAAATTAAATAAAATAATAAAATAAATAAATTAAAAAAAAACAAAGCAAAGTAGAAGCTGTGCTAGAAGTATTACCTATTTGATCTCTTTCATTCACTGTTAAACTGACTCACTGAGGGAGGAAGGAAATAGTTGAAATGTGATACGAAGCTTTCTCAGTTACTTATCATTTTTCTTTCTTTTTAAAATTTACAAACAGTCTACACCCTCTCTCCTCCACCCCACCCCATGGCCTCGAATATCTAGGAAAAATTTTATTGAAGGGATTTACATTTTGTTTTCATGAAGACTAGATACTGTCCAATAGCCAAGAAAAAATAATAGGTGATATGTGTCTAGGATCTCCCTTGATGAGATGCAAAGTAATTGTTAGACAACGCTTAGCAGCTCTTCCTAACAACAGTATGAGGCCAGAGTGCGGAAAGATGTTGTCCTGCCCACCTTGCTAGGAAGGATGATAAAAATTTGAGGCTTAAAAGGGCACTTTTTGAAAGGTTAGCAAAATAGTCAATCACTTTTAAAAAAGGAACCAATCAACTTAGAAACCTAGTGAGTACAAAGTATAGTTCTAGACTTTAGGAGAGAAAGGGAAAAAATATCAAGAAAGGAAGAAAGAAGAGAGGGAGGAGGAAGGAAAGAAGGAAGAGAGGAACGAGAGGAGGGAAAGAGGCGGGGGGAGAAATCCTGACAGCATCCCAGACAATTGAAATCCCTTTTCCACCCATCACTCAGTCCCCCGCTGAAAATAATTCTAAAGAAATCCTTCATAATCCTTATAAATTCTGCTGTGATATTATAGATTTTACATATATCTTTGACCTGTTATCAACAATCATAGGTGAAAAACAGGAGACAGATGCAGTTAGCCTTTAATCTTCAAAGATCACCGTAGGTTCTCTGGTACTTTGTGTATTGGTTAAACAACCAGGCTGCCTTGAAAATACTGCTTACTAAATTTTTATAAAGTCTTTCAATACGTTTTTTAATCATCTCCTTAACGTATATGATTCTTTCATTTTGTGAGCATTTTCAGTATTGACCCAAATTATATCCAGGGAAACTGACTGAGGAGGAGTAAATGACAAAACATCTCCTACGTGAGACAGAAGGCAGTGTGAAATTCAACATTTATTTTGCGTTCTCTTTCCCTATGACGAAAAGCCAGTATTCTTCTATTTATATTCCGTGCCCAGAAAACCTTTTCTCTAAGGCTCAGTTTTAAAATACTACGTTAATGTGTTGAGGGTGGTCTAAAAAGGAGACTAATTGGGAGATGAAATATAGACCATCCAGTCTCATGGAACTTGGGTTTTATCAAGAAGGACCCATGTTTCTGTTTGCTCAAGACAGTCTCAGTTTATCTCTGTGGTCCTGGTGTAATTATTAATACCACCTCCTTTCATTCCCAAACATGTTTCAGTGTGGATGATAATACACCTATCTGTTTTTAAAAATTAAGTGTGTACAGCACGCACACCGATGTGCAACTGGTTTTCAGTTAATAATGAAGTTACTGGTGTAAACAGTACCCATCCTTTAGTAAGCTTCCATTACACATGGTATTCTAAGACAGTTTAATTTTCCACATCTGGTGAATGGAAATCAATCTACAGATTTATGAATTTCAAATCTCCCTGAACGTCCTCATACTCTGTTATCATGTTCCTAAATGTCATATTTTACATTCTGACTTCAGATTTACATGTATTATGAAACTCAGTGACATCTAATGGACTACCTGAAAAATGTGTCTTCTTACATTTAAGAATGTATTATAGATTAATAATACCCAGTTAAATAGATGTAGAATATCCTGTTAGAGGGCAGAAAATATATGACTTTAAAATCAGAACCTCTTGGGAATTCCCTGGTGGTCCAGTAGTTAGGACTCGGCGCTTTCGCTGCGGAGGCCCGGGTTCAACCTCTGGTTGGGGAGCTAAGATAGAGCAAGCTGCTGGGTGTGGCCAAAAAGAAAAAAAAAAATCAGAACCTCTTGGTTCTGACCAATCATCTCTCTTATTCATTTTCTTCATAAATGAGGAAACCAAGTCAGAACATGAGCTTTCCCGTATGTTTAGTCGATTTAAAGTGCTTGGTACTGGGACTTCCCTGGCGGTCCAGTGGTTAAGGCTCTGTGCTGCCAATGCAGGGGGTGTAGGTTAGATCCCTGCTCTGGGAACTAAGATCCCACATGCCACGTGGCCAAAAAAATTTTTTTAAAAAAGTGTTTAGTACAGTACTGGACACACACTAGATGCTAAAAAAGGTTAGCAATTAATTTTATCATAATTAAGCTGGCAGCATAATTCCTCTTAGGGTGAGAACCTCATTGATTTTTGTTTTCTGAATACCTGAATGGGTCATTTGGATGTGAAAGGATAGTCCTACAACCTGGTCTTAAAGTATCCCAAAACAAAGGGAGGGCTGACTGTTCTACCACCAAAGATGAGAGAAGGGGGTGAGGACCCTGCAAACAGTGGAGAAAAGGGGAGAGGAGAGGGGACGGCTCAAGAAGGGGTTGGGATAGGCACTCAGCGGAAAGCCTGACCAATGAGAGTTGAGTTAACTTTGGGGGCATTCATGAATGTACACCATTATAAGACAGTTGCAGTTTGATAGCAAATGACTCCTCTATTGCAGACTTTGTCACTTGGATGTTGGCTTTATAGCTTTAGGTCTATCTGCCATCGCCGTTATACACTTGGCTGGGGAATTAGTCTACACTTTCCTCTATTTTTTTTTTCCCCCCTCGGCCCTGCCAGTCGGCATGCAGGATCTTAGTTCCTCCGACCAAGGATCGAACTCGTGTCCCCTGAAGTGGAAGTGTGGAGTCTTAACCACTGGACCACCAGGGAAGTCCCACACATTTTCCTCTTGATGGCATCACAGTCAGCCCTAAAAGTCTATAAGAAATGCCTAATCTTGTTACTTCTTTATAAATATCTTCAATAAATTAAATACTGAATCATCAGCATTATTTTTATTCAGCATTTATATACATAATTCATTGTTTACAGAGTAGAGCCTTTACTAGCAACTATGAAAAGCTAGATGATAATAGAGACAGATTTGCAGCTGCTTGAACAAATATATCCCACGAGTGCCAATTAATTAATTGTCAGCGTCCCTCTCAAGGGAACTCTCATTGCAGGCTGATCCATGGCTTGCCCAGGCACCTTTCCTGATCAATCTTAGTTCTCAGAGATTTCAGTAAAGATACATTAATTTTGCAGCTGACACAATGCACAGAAGAATAATAAACATGATGGATGACCCTCAAAGTTCAAAATTATTTCTGTTGTGGCTGAAAACCCAAACACTGAGATATAAAAAGGGTAACCATAAAGTCTTGCACTCAGGTTCAGTAAATCAATTATACAAACACAGGATGGGGGAGGCCATCAGGACAGCAGTTCATGTAGAAAGGTGAAGCAGGTTTTAGGTGATCCTGCTAATGGAAAACTCAACATGAACCCATGGTGTGAAGCAGCTACTAAGGTAGTTTATGTAAATGAATCTTCATTAATAGAAGTGAGACAATGTCTGGATCACAGGATGTAATAGTCTGTGTCAGGAAGAACCACGGTTTATGTATGGGTTTCAATTAGGGGTGTCTGATTTTAAGAAGGGCACGGATGAATCTGAGATAATCCAAAAAAGGCTGGATGGTGGACAGTCTAAAACTCAATTCATGTGAGGAACATCTGAAAGAATTGAGAGTGTTTAGTTCTGAGAAGACCATCCCAAGTGGTGACACTCATTTAAAAAAAAAAAAACTTTAACGGCTGATACACAGAAAAAAAGATGTGTTCAGCGCTTTTCCAAAAAGAAGATTCAACACCAGTGCATAGAAGTAACACCCCACTGGCCCAACAATTAGAGCTGATTGAAGATGTCATGCGATGTGATGTGAAACAATGAGCTTTCATCTCTGGAAATACCAGGCAGAGACTGGATGACCACTGGAAGGGATGTGAAGGCAGGTGCTCTTGTATGGATAGGAGGCTGGGTAAGATGCTGGTCGAGGGTCTGGTCCAGTTCTAAGACTGCCTAATCATTGGGTAAGGCAGTGTGTTTAAATTAGTCTTGAGGGACTAGCTGATTATTGTTCTTGTCTTTGTCCCAAGAAAACAGAAGTCAGTGCTTCCGCACAGAGGGAAGAGCCTGTGAAGACACAGGCAGGAGAAGACAGACAACTACAAGCCAAGGAGGGAGGCCTTAGAAGAAACCAACCCTGCAGCCACCTTGATCTTGGACTTCTAGCCTCCTGAACTGTGAGAAATTTCTGTTGTTTAAGCCACCCAGTCTGTGGTGCTTTGTTATGGCAGCCCTGACAAACCAACACAGATTTTCCCCACCTCCTCTGACTGAAGTGATTTGGATGAAGTTTATCTGCCTAAGCCAGGAAATACTACAAAGGGTCCTGGCAGGGTTAATAAAAAGCCACTGTCCTCACGACTCAAGACTCCCTGTGTTGATACAGCAATTCCACTTCCGGGTACTTATCCAAAGGAAACAAAAACACTAATTCGAAAAGATATATGCACTCCCATGTTCAGTGCAGCCTTATTTACAATAGCCAAGATATGGCAACAACCTAAATGTCTGTCAACGGATAAATGGATAAAGAAGATATGGTGTGTAAAGAAAGAGAAGGAAATCTTGCCATTTGCAACAGCATGGATGGACCATGATGGCATCAGGCTAAGTGAGATAAGCCAGACGGAGAAAGACAAATACTGTATGACCTTATGCTTATTATGGAATCTAAGAAAACAAAAATACCCCAAAAAACAAGCTCACAGGTACAGAGAACAGATTGGTGGTTGTCAGAGGCATGGGGTAACGGACAGGTGAAAGAGGTCAAAAGTTACAAATTTCCAGTTATAAAATAAATAAGTCATGTACAGCATGGTGATTACAGTTAATAACACTTTTGTATATTTGAAAGTTGCTAAGAGAGTAGATCTTAATGGTTCTCATCACAAGAAATAAAACTGTAACTATGTGTGGTGACAGATGTTGACTAGACTTACTGTGGTGAACATTTCACCAGATATACATATACCAAGTCACTGTGCTATACACCTGAAACTCATATAATGTTACATTGTAACATTATATGTATCTTAATTGTGTACAATTGTATCTTAATTGTGTACAGGCAGCCACTAGGTAAGTGGCACATTCCCATCGGCAGCAATTCCAGCCCAGATAAGCCTGATGAAAATCAGTGAGGAGAGCTTGAATAGGAGCCCTTGACTCCAAACCCCACCTCACTTAATTAACTCAACTATCTCAGGCAGGCCTAACACGAGGTAAGATGGTTGCTTTCTGGATCATGTGAAGAATAAGTTCATTCTATTGTTATTTTCCTCTTTATGCTCCTTTGTATTTTTCAAATTTTCTACTTGGATTTGAACTGAAAAAAGAAGACATAAAAAATCTTTTTAAAGTAATCTAAGTCAACAAAACAAAGCAGGAGTCTTTTTCCTTGAAGCATTTTTGTGTTCTGGAGAAGTCAACAAAAAAACAGCAAGAACGAGGGTAAGCTTCAAACCACATGGTCAGGGAATTCCCTGGTGGTCCAGTGGTTAGGACTCCATGAACTCACTGCCGAGGGCCCAGATTCGATCCCTGGTTGGGGAACTGAGACCCCACAAGCCACGAGGCTCAGCCAAAAAATAAATAAATAAATAAAAACAAAACACATGGTCAGGATCACTGTTAACTGAGTAGAAAAGTAAATTCATATAATATAACATTTTTTCAACAATCATTTTTATGCTTTCTCCATTTTACACTTCTGCCAACTTACAGACATTTGGGGAACCTAAGTAGAAAGACCACTGCACTGAAACATTAGTTTTCATTACAATTACGACATGAATTACCTTCATGTCCACCGACGGGTCACCCTGCAGCAGTGTCCACTCATACTGGACGATGGCGTGGTCGTCTGTGCTCTCACGGCCATCCAGAATCACTCCATCTGTGGGCAGATGCAAAACAACATCTTGCCCGGCCTTGCTAAGTGGAGGCTCGTCCTTTTCTGTGAAAGAAAATACATAATTCACAAGACATATGTTCCCTATTTTTTTTCTAATTTATTGAGAGGTAACTTGTTTGCTAGAATAGATGTAGTCCAGCAAAGAACTGCCAAGAGGATGTATAGTAACTGAAGGTTATTTTCATTGTAATGTAATACATTAAATTTGCAAAGTTAAGGCAAGTTCTTGGATTCACATAAAATTCACATAGAAATTTTCTGGAATCCAATTTTTCATCTAGGAAACCACAAGAGGTTCACAGTTTCTAACTAGTTTTTATAAGAGAAGCCGGCACAGAGTTTGAGATATCCTAAAATAGCGAACGAGTATGTATTTACCTTTTGTTCTTCATGGTACTAAATTTAAGGCTCACGGTGTTCACTAAATATTAATACGTGACTGACAGCTGCTCCAGTGGTGACTGATAGAAGCCATTAGATATACAAAATATTTCTAAGAGCAGAACTGTGAATATTTTAACGGATTTAAGCATCTTATTAGTAAGCTTACGCAAATGCACATATATTTTAAAGAAACTTAGTAATTTAGCTGGGACAAAAACCCTACAGGTTTTTGTAATACATCTTTTTTGGCATCCACTATTTCCTCCCTCCTCCAGCTCCAAAACTTGGTCCGAATTCTGGCCTGGACTTCCTTAGCTTATTCTGAATGATGTTGCTAAGACATTGGTCTCTTTCTGCGCAGCCGAAGTTGCCTCCCAAGTAAACTTCTAAGGGCCAATCTAGACGTCCAGTGCCTGAGGTTTGGGGCTAGCAGCAATCGTATTAGCTTCTTATTAGGCAACAAAGGGTGGTTACTGCAGCTGGAAGGACTCTTCCGGAATGCTAACCTGATTGGGTCATTTCCTTGCTTCAGGGGATGTTCAGAGACCTACCTGACCTACCTGTGCAGCTCTATCTTCTCATCTATCGCTCCTCTCAACGCCCAGCAACAGAGGACATGAGGGGCTTGCAGGTCTTAGAGCTGTGGCTCTTCTGAATGAGAATGCTGCTGTGAGCCTCCAAGAGAGATGACTTTCTTTTTTTCATGAGCTAGTTTACAAGGAATAAGCACACTTGCTATTGCCAAAGGGTACATGTGTCCACTGAGAAGGTGAGTCCCATTTTTACAGTCATTTAAAAGAATGAGGACTAGTAACTGAATTAAATCAGCCACATAAGCGACCCCTGCCTTAGAAGACATTTGATCTGCTTTTTTCCACCTGAGCAAAGATCCAGTGCCTGTTGACTTTATTCTGCTCCTCCCAGGTAAGGAGAGAGAGATGACAACTGCATTACTAATAGGCCCTTTTATAGTTTTATAGAGAATTTCCTTTGCTTCTGGAAGGTTCATCACTTTCCACACAATGTTTTACCACTTTATAATTCCGGAACCTTTTTTTTTTTGGCTGCGCTGTGTGGCTTGTAGATCTTAGTTCCCTGACCAGGGATTGAACCCATGGCCTCTGCGGCAAAAGCACAGAGTCTTAACCACTGGAGAGCCAGAGGAGTCCCATAATTCTCGAATCCTATAATTCAGCAGTAATACATTATAATTAGCAGCTATTTGCTTTAAAATTTATGTTAAAATACCTTTTTAAGTAAACAAAAATACACCTATATGATATAAACAGCAGTGATACTAATAATATATTTTTAGGCCCTCAAAGATTTTTTTTTAAATGTTGCTTTTAATTTTTCTTTTTTTTCTTGACCTTCCACTAAGGTTTCACACTCTCTTCTCTTTTCTTAATTTTTTAATCAAAAAAATTTTTTTGGCTGTGCCGCGCAGCATGCAGGATCTTACTTCCCCGACCAGGGACTGAACCTGCGCCCCTGCAGTGGGAGTGCGGAATCCTGACCACTGGACCGCCAGTGAAGTCCTAGGCCCTTAAAGATTTAACCAAGAAAGATGTAAGATGGAAAAATCAGGTAAGCCCTGAAATATCCCACATATTATAAAACTAATCCTGGCCCTCCTGGAAGAAAAAAATAATCGCGTTAGTCATTTATTGATACTTTTCTTTAGGTAAGCTTAAAGATATGATTTATGAACACAGTTGAAATCCTCATACCCTCTAAATTGGTCATTGTATTTGAAATAATAGAGCTATATTTCCTCCTCAGTTCAAGTCCAGGCAAAGCTGGCTTAAGCCAGAAACAGGTCTTAAAAATAAACAAATGAGGAGAGGAGGAAAGGAGTGTGCTATCATTCAAAAAAATTGACTTGCCGATGAAGAACAAGATTTAATGTAACTTGGAATTTTTGTTAGAAAAATGGAACAAGCCAATGTTAAGTACTATGGAAACACTGATTTCTTTTGAAGACTAAGCACACTTGGTAAGATCCACAGAGGCGAAATAAAACTCATACCAATTTTGATGGAGCATATCAAGGCGGCATTTTATACAGAGAAGTATACCGTTAGCTACGCTGATTTACAACACGCTGCCCTGACCAACGCCTTAACGGCAAGGAAGAGGTCTGGCATCTGGGTCTTGTTGCATGGGTACAAATGATACAGGCGAGGCTGAGGATATGGAAGAAGGGCCAGACTAAGGGAAGAGGCTTAGATACTACAGGTTAAAATCCATCTTGAGTTTTCTGTTGGCTTTTGTGGTCTTTTTACTTCCATTGTGTGTTTTTCTTAATTGCAACACGTTAGGAAAAAATGATTCACAACCCCAACATGATTATCATTTCTGGTGTGTACTCTTTGTCTTCTCCATCTGAGCTGCTGATAATAATAATTAATAGTTACCATTTGTTAGGTGATTTCTTTGTACCAGGCACCATGCTTAGTGTTTTGAGCCGTGAAGTCACTGAACTTTCACAAGTCTCTGAGGTAGTGTTGTCATCTGCATCACACTCATGAGGAAACTAGGGTCAGACTGGCCAACTTAGTTGCCTAAGACCACACAAGTGATAAATTTGTCAGTTCAGATGTCAGCCCAGATCTATCAAACTGAAAGGCTCTGTCCTTTCCACTATACTTTGGGGGCACTGGATGTGTATTCTGGTTACAGTAAATATATAAAGTTACATCCTGAATTTAACCTACTAATTTATTTTCTATTTTTGATATTTATTCATATATCCTACCATTGCCTGTGTCACTACATAAACTTCACAGTTGTCATTTTGATTCCCTAACCTCTACTACTGGACATTTTGTTACCAATTTTTTTCACCATCATAAATAATGCTATAATAAACTTTTTTGCTCATACTTTCTCTTTAGCATGGATCATTTTCCTAAAAAAATGCCACCTTTATAATTCACAAAGCATGTCCAGCCTTGATCGTCATGACAGCCCGGCTGGAAGGCAAGGCAAGCACTCAAGTCCTAAGAGGATGAACAGGGACCCTCATGTAGAAGAGCTGCCTCTCAAACCCAGGTTTCAGGACCTCAAGTCCCCAGCCCTGACCTTGGCATGCAACCGCAGGCAGATTCTGTCATTTCAACACACCTCTCTAAGCATCCTCCACTCCTTCGCACATTCTTCCATCATCCCCTGCAGCCACCTCGTCAGTGCCACCCTCGAAACCCAACCAAGGGCATCTCTGCTTCCAGGTGGCCCGATGCTGCTGGTGAAAAACATTCCAGCTGGCCCAGAACACAGCTCACAACGCACAGCTCCACAACTTAGGTGCCATGAGACCCTCGGGCAGGTTACTTTCTCTCAGCAAGCCTTCCAGTATGCTGAGGATTATGGAAGAACCTAGATTTGGGGTGCTGTGAGGACAGAGTGAGTTCACTTGTCTAAGGAGCTTGTTAATAGTGCTTCCCATCGAACAATGAACATCAGCAACAAACAGGGCTGATGGGGTCCACTATAAATGTGTGCTGTCCCATCCCACCTGGCCCTCCATCATTTTTTCACGATCTTATTCACCTCAAATGCACCCCTAACAAATTCTCTGCAAGAGCTTCTCTAAACCATTTTCATGCTCCTTTGGCCTTAAACTACACATGCTCACAAGATTCAGAAAAATAAAAAACACTCAAGAAGGAAAAACTTCGTCTCAGAAGCACAGAGAACTTCAGGAGGTTAAAGAATCTGGGCGGGGAAAACACAGGACATTTGGGTAGGGTAACGTTTGCCCTACCTGCAGACCGTTTCTTGGCGCACTGGGCTAAGAAGCACCCTTCCATGTGTCCATACTACTGGAGAGCCAAAGAACTGTGAGCAAGGCAGTTCTCTTCCAGAATAAGGACCAAGCCCAGTGGTCATCTGTGTGTACCTCTGAACATCTACAAAACTGAATTCCTAGATAAACTTGCCCCAGGGAAGGGAAGGCCAAAAAAACAATGTAGAACAAAAAATGATTCAGAAACTTCTATAGTAAACTAAAGTTTCTTTCTCCCATGGGCATATTCTTTCCTTGTTTAATTTCCTTTTGGTTTCCCCGGGCTTATAAGAAAGCTCTCCTTGGCAATGTTGGTCTCTTCCAGATGTGCAGTGAGAAAAAGGGAAAGGGATTTTGTTTCTTTGGTGCTGGGATCTTTGAGTCCCTGCTTGGGCAGAGGACGGATGTGCGAGTAACACCCATGGGCGGGCTGAGATGCTGGTGAGGGTCCAGGTGAAAGTACCTCCTGCCTCCACTTCAGGGAGAAAGCTTTGGGGTCCTTCCCAGCGTCTGCCTCAAGGCTGAGCAGTTGCAGGGTGACCTTTGATGTTTATTCCCCTGGAGGTGGGAAGGGAGGTGGGCCACTGTGGACACAGATTTCCAGACCCTTCTCTTTGGACCTAAAGGTCATGAAGACTCCAGAGGCTACGCCCCTCTAATCTTGCTATGGTTTCAGTCTTGTGTTATCATAAAGCAAACAGCAACAGAGTGCAGTCAAACACTGGGAGCCGACCACAGGTGGGCCCAGTCAAGGTTTTATTCCCTCAGGGACCTTAATCTCCAACTGCTACTTTTTTTTTTTTCCCCCGTTTTGGTCTTCTCATTCTGAGCATCCCCAGAAAGTAAAACCATCCAATGAAAAGCATCATTTTTAGCTCCTTTTCAAAAGAGAGGTGCCTTAAACTTTGTTTTCAACAAATCAAGTCCCTTCTTTTACCTCTTTAAAAAAGAGAACCATATAGTTCATGGGAATCAGCTGGACCCACTTCAAAATAACCTGACACATTTCTCTTCCTATTTTTATCTGATGAAAGCAACGTTAGCTGGAATCATGACTCCTGAGAGCCAAGCCAGGAAATAAGGGTGCGCTATGAGCAATCCGGCAGCTAATTAGATTTTGCTCTTGTAATTTACCTGACACAAACCATGCCTTCCTCATAAGAACCTCTGAGATTCAAATAGACTTTTTCCCCCTGAACTTTTCTCCTCCATTAAATCGAATTTCTGCGAATCCTTTCAGATAAGCATACCTCCCTAAGCTTAGAAAAATTCCACAAGCAGCCCATCGTGCCCGCTTCTGCTCAATCTACTGGGCTTTCTCAGAAACCATCCCTAGGATGGGAAATCAAAGCCACTCTTCTGGATGCCCGCAACTAAGTTACGTTAACTTGGATCTAGGGTGTTTCATTTCTGACTTGACTGAGAAGGGCCCAGCGGCCCTGCCTGGGCGAGTCTCCCAGATGCAGCCACCAACAGGTGCAAGGGCAGCGACAGCAGGACCCAAGCGGCCCGGCCCCGGCCTCCAGGGGGGTGCTTACCCGGCCGCGGCGAGGCCCGGGCGGTGGCCGGGGCGCCAGCTTCCAGGCCTTCCTGCTCGCCCTCCGGGGCGCGGCTGAGGCTGTAGCTGCTGTAGCCGCGGTGCAGTGCGAACTTGCAGACGCTGCGGCCGCGCGCCGTGCAGTTGAAGAGGTAGCAGCCGAGCGCGGCGGCCCGGGGCGCGGGCCGGCGGGGCAGCTCCACCACGGCCACGGAGCAGCGCGGCTCGAGGCAGCAGGCCTCCAGGCACTGCCGCCAGTCCCGCACGGCAGCCGGCGCGCTCAGGAAGCTGGCGCCGGCCGCGATGGAGTCCTTGGTGCGGATGATGGCGTCCGGCATGGCACTGTAGCCGCCGCCGCCGCCGCCTGGGCAGCCTTCCTGGGGGCCGCCGCCCGCGCGCAGTTCCAGCTCCAGCGCCTCCTGCGGCCGTTCCTGCTGCAGCTGCCGGCGGAACTCCTCCAGCAGCTGCTCCACTCCCGAGAGCTGCGCGTGCAGGTCGGACAGCGGCGCGGAGGGCGACCCCACCGCGCGGCCGCTGGGCAGCCACAAGCACAGCAGCAGCAGCCCGCGCAGCGCCGGGAGCCGTGGCGACCGCCTGAGCCCGGAGCCCGCGTTCTCCCGGGCAGCGGAGGCCATAGCGGTCGGCGGCGGAGGAAGCGAGCCGAGGCGGGGCCGCAGAGAGCGAGGGAAGCGGGGGAGCGCGGGCCCTGTGGCCCTTCTGAGCCGCCGCAGCGGGCACTAGGCCCCAGCGCCTCAAAGCCTGGCCTCCCCGGGGTCCAGCTGCGCCCCCGAGGCCGCGGGCGCTCGGTCACCGGCGGGCACCGCAGCAGCTGGAGGCATTGCCGGCCCGGCCCGGCCCCGCTCCTCGTCCTTTCCCGGGGCTTCTGGGCGCCCCGGCGACTCTCTGCCCCGAGCCGTCGCGAGCTCCGCGAGGATGAGGCAGCCTAGACAAGGATCACCAGCCGGTGATGAAAAGCGGCCGCGGGGGGCGGGGCGCGTGAAGCCCCGCCCAGGCCCCCCCGCCCGGCCCTCCCTTCGCTCGCAGGGACCCCGCCCACACCCGCCTGTTTTGCAGACCCGGAAAGTAGCCTGGTAGGCGGGTAGCGGCCCCTGAGCTGGGCTCTGCGCCCGGGGCCCTCCGCATCTGCGCGGGGCTCGTGTCTAAGCGCGCCAGGCTTTATTAACCAGCCAGACCTGCTCAGTTGTCAGCTCAAAGGGGTACGGACACCTGGGGAGAAGGGGAGGAGGGGTCTCCACAAATCCGTGTGACCTCAGGGCCGGCTCTAGCGAAGGGACATGCTCACCTGGGGAACTACCAGGCACCACGTTCAGTCCTTCACCTCCGGCGCCCCTGATCGTTTCCATCTTAGGTCCCCAAAATGCACTTGGGTAACAGAAGGCGGGCAGTGCTGTGGGAAAAGACACAACTAGTAGTCCCATTCCCTCAGTTTTCCACAAACTTAACTAGAAATCTGAACACAGTCGCTTATGGGGACCTGATGAGTTCACTCTACAGCGTGAGCAGAGGCCTTCAGCTGAGGTCGTGTAAGATCTAGAGGACTCGTGTTTTACGTGACTTAATAAGGTATACGAAAACGTCCAATCCAGGGAAGGCTGCACCTGAGAGTTCTAGCTACCCGTGAGCTAGAGTTTCTGAGTCCGTTTCTATTGACTTATTTTTGTTTCTGAGTCCGTTTCTATTGACTTATTTTTCTCACGATTATGAATCACATTTCCTTCTTTTTAGCACATCCAGAATTTTTTTTTTAGAAACTTGAACGTTGTGAATTTTACATTTAAAAATGTCTGTAATTTGTAGGACATTGTGTCTCTAAATGCTAATTCTTTCTCCTTTCAGTTTTTTGGAAATAGAATATCTTTGATTTGAAAGCCTAAACGTCAAAACCTTATGAATGGACAGAAGACTTTTTATGTGAGGATACAAATGTCAGGACTGTGATCTGAATAGGTGGAGATGTGTCTCTGTTTCATAAGATCATTAAGGGTACAAGTTCAGCAAATTGGGATTTGCACATTATATGTCAATTTACTGAAGGTTGGAACGAGATCATCATCCTAGTGACTGTCTTAAATGCTTTACAGGCAGTAAGTTAAACTAGTGCGTGTAAAATCCTTACAAGGTCATCTGACACGTGGAGATGCTCAATAAATTATAATTATTATTTCTTGTTCCACCTTTTAACTTTACAGAAAAAAACCAGGCCCCACAGAAATAAGGGAGTTTCCACAAGATTAGAAGATGTGCAACCAGCTGAAGCCTAAGTCTCCTACAACCTGCGAGTCCAGCAGTCATTACACTAAGATTCCTTCCCGTCCTCACCCCCTTCACGGCATCTGCTCTGCCCGCATCCCTGGAGGGGCAGCCCCAGCTTCCAGGTGACCCAGCCTGTCCACCGCTGATGGAACTGTAATAACACCTGGCCCAAGCCCAGCCATCGACCCTGTCTCCCAGGAACACAGAACATAGAATCGAGGAACAGTGGAATCAGTGAGGGAAGTGGAGCTGGGAAGCCAGGTGGGAGCCACACAGTCCTGTGAGGGGCAATGGAGCAGAGAAGCCGCTCAGCAGAGGGGGCACGGGGAGCAGGCAGGAGGGGCCTGTAGAGCACGGGTTACACGCGGTGCCAAGAGAGCGAGCAAGTGAAGGCAGGGGCTGCCTGACCTTCTAGGCCCAGCGGCTCCCCTGGGCACCTCCCTGGCCTCTTCCTTGGATGCTCTGCACGGGCTTGAATTTTTTGCAGCTGAGTGATGAAGGCTTGTCCTGGTAAAATCTCTGTGCATTGCAAACAACAGAAACCCATTTCACTGTGGCATGAGGAATAAGGGCCACAGTGCTTTGGCATGTGAGACGTGTCACTCACGGGCAGGGCAGGAAGAGCAGCTGGGCCAGAAGGAGGGCCTGGACCCAAGGGTGGAGGCCCTCAGCCCAGAGCAGCTGGTCCCCAGGTGCTACTTCTTCCTTCAGAGCCAGGTGGTCTTGCATCTCCACCCCTCTGGTCACAGGATTCTCTCAGGGTCTGGCGTTTTCTGCCCTCCATGTGCAAAGCCTGAGATTACCTCACCTCAATTTCCGGCAACGCACAGAAACTGAGCCCATGGACTGTCAGGCTCGGGAGAGGTTCTGATGAGTCCAGCTGGGTCCTGTGTCCCCCAGGTGCTGTTACTAAGGTGCAGAGGTCATGAGGTACAAGCATGGCTGTGAGCGCGGCCTCCCTTCCCTCCCCCATGGAGGGCAGAATGAGAGAAACGCAGTGATGGGGAGCTGGGGGGAGGCCCCAGAAGTTATCTTCTACTTGACTAAGGCAATGCCTAGCGTTTGCCTAAACACTTCTATTCACTTTTATTGCAAATTTAAGAGACACTTTAAAAAGGGCTGTGCTTGGATGCCAGTAAATGTTCTGAGTTCTACACAAACACTGATCATTGAGTTACCACACCCTCACACACTGTGTACCAGTACAGTCCCCGTGTTATCCTGGCTGGGAATGCAAGACTTCACACATCCAAGCGATTCCATCTTTGGGCAACTCTTAACTCTTGACTAGAACTCTGTTCCTTACATTCAGTTACAATCTGTTTTGTAGCTTCCAAGCATTTTTTGTAGTTCATTTTCTTGAGGTCTCTTTGAGCATTCTATACTTTCTCTCAAGTGATGGTCCTTCATATATTTAAAAACTGCCTGCGAAATTCAACAGTGTTAAAAGCACTGTGACCCTGGGGCAAGCCACCTACTCTCTTCAAGCCCCAGATTACTCATCTATAATACAGAAACAATTGCATAACCTTACTTCCCATAGTTGTCATGAGGATTAAGTGAAAGCACCTGCCACAATGGCAAGCACGAGGTAGAGGGTCCACAACTGCTGGCTATTTGCCCTGCTCTCCGTCCACGGATCCATCCATCCTATCGTGAAGCCTTTAGATCTTGATCCTGAAACCTAACACTTTCTATTCCATCTGGCTTTGTATCATCTGTTAAGTGACGATCCTGTCTTATGTCTTTGTCCAAGAAACTGATTTAAATTATGGACTCTGGGAAGGCCAAGGAGGGAGTGTTGAGGCACCCCATTTTAAAGACTTACCCCAAGGTTAACATGGATTCATTAACTTGAACACTTTGACTATGATTATTAGGTTATCAATCCACCCAGGTGCTCTTTCTCAGCTGGATTTCTCCATCTTTTCTGCAAACATATCATGAGAGCTTGTCAAGTAGCTTGGAGCTGCTGTACATCGTATTCTCATACTTCCCAGTTTACAACACCAAGTTAAACAGATGGGTACTACTGCTTGGAAAATGTAGTAAGTGACTTACCTTACCATCCTGATGAGCACGGTTTTCCTGTCAGAGTTCTCCAGATAGGCCCTTAAAAGCTATTTGTAGAATCTTGTCCAGGATTGTTCTTAGGTACAAGTTTTGCAAAATCTACCTTTTGAAAGTTAGATTGGCTTTTGTCCATTTCTGTTGTCTGAGCACCTTTGATAATGTCTGCCTAGTTTTCTATTGCTGTTGTAACAAATTACCACAAATGTAGTGGCTCAAAATAACAGAAATTTATTAACTTACAGTCTGTAGGTTAGGGTTGGACATTTTTAAGGTTTTTCACATGCCTTGCCAAAATATCCTCCAGGACCAGTTTTTACTCCTGCTGACTAAAGCTCCTCCATACTCTGCCAAACTAAGGATTCACATTTTATAATATTTGGTCAATTTTGAAATTGTTAAAATTAAAAACACACTCATTTTCCCAGTAATTCTATCTCCAGGAATTTATTCTGCAAATATACTCACACAAGTTTGGAAAGATGTATGTATAGATGGTTATTGCAGGATTTTTTTTGCAAAAGCAATAGCTGGAAGCACCCTGAATCTACACAAGTGAGAGCTGGTTAAATACATTTTGGTATAATCATGCTGTGGAATACTTTGCATTGCGTATCTCCCAGATACATCATTAAGTGACACACGGAAGAGGCAGCAATGTGTGCACAGTGGAATCCCATTTGTTAAAAATATACATACTCTCCTTCCTTTTTTAAAGGGAAAATTGCATTTCTATAACCTATATTAAGTTTGTTTCTCTATTTATGGTGGGAAATACATATGTTTGAAAACCGCAATGGAAGGAAAGACTGTTTTGCAGGTACCCCTATTTTTAGAAACTATTATACATATGCAAACAGGGATTGCTAAGGAAACAGTGAGAAGAGTTCTGGCAAAGATGGACAGTGTAGTAAGGTAATGGAGAATGTAAAATACAACCAATTGTGTTTAACAACTAAAGAAATTTTAAGTGTTTTTTACTTGCTAATTTTTTTTTTTTTTTTTTTTTGCTGTACGTGGGCCTGTCACTGTTGTGGCCTCTCCCGTTGTGGAGCACAGGCTCCGGATGCGCAGGCTCAGCGGCCATGGCTCACGGGCCCAGCCGCTCCGCGGCATGTGGGATCTTCCCGGACTGGGGCACGAACCTGCGTCCCCTGCATCGGCAGGCGGACTCCCAACCACTGTGCCACCAGGGAAGCCCTACTTGCTAATTTTTAAAAGATATTAAAAATTTTTTCCTATCTAGCTTAGGGATGAGAGACAAGGTGACCAGAAAAAACATTTCCAAGGGAGGGGTAATTTAGAAGTATGGGATTAACAGATATAAACTACTATATATAAAATAAATAAGCAACAGGAATTTACTCTGTAGCACAGGAACTATATTCAATATCTTGTAATAACCTATAATGGAAAGTAATCTGAAAAACCATATATATAAAAAACTAAATATAAATGCATTATATATTAACTATATATACATTATATATATCTATAATGTATATATAGCTTTTCAGATTTTCCATTATGTTATTGTATGTTATATAAATATATATATTTAACTGAATTACTTTGCTGTACATCGGAAACTAACACAATATTATAAATCAACTCTACTTCAATTTAAAAAAAATATTTCCTGAGTTCCCTGGTGGCCTAGTGGTCAGGATCCCGTGCTTTCACTGCCGTGGCCCATGTCCAAACCCTGGTCATTAACTGAGATCCCACAAGCCATGTGGCACAACCAATAAAAAAAAAAATTCCTATGTCTCTTTTATGTTGAGCTCAGAGTTTCCATTTAAAATGTAAGCTACTACATATACATGCTACTATATATAAAATAGATAAAACAAGGACCTACTGTACAGTACAGGGAACTCTACTCAATATTTTGTAATAATCTATATGGTATATAGATTGGTATATGGTATATATACATATAATCTATATGGTATGTAGATCGGTATATGGTATATATACATATATATATAATACATAACTGAATCACTTAGTGATTCACCTGAAACTAACAAAACATTGTAAATCAACTATACTTCAATAAAACTTTTTAATTAAAAAAATAAAATATAAGCTACTATTAGCACAAAGAAACAGTGCATTGTGTTACCATGTGCATATTTAGTATTTTAAAATATGATATTTACAATAATGTATTTCAAGTCCACCAAGAAGAAAAAGCACCAAGGTGAATAAAGAAAAAATAGTGAAGGAAAGGAAATCAGAACTTCTGTAAAGGGAGAGCTTTGGGGTTCTCTAGTCAGAAGAGGAGTAGAGGGCTTCTCTCTGGGCGTTCATGGAGATTTTAAAAGTAACTGAAGCCTTCCCCAATCAATGAAGAGAACTGATATTTGTTGAGCATCTTCTGGGTACCAAGTGCTTTGCAAATGTGATCATTTTCCTCACTGCTTAGTGAGAGTGTCCTGCTTCTCTCCCTGAGCGACTGACGAGGAAACTGAGGTTAAGTGAGGCTGCCAACCTATCCAGGTCACAGTCAGAAAGGAGTGGTGAGGGGAGGGATGGGCACCTCTGACTTTGGCTCGATTTTTTTTTTTAACATCTTTATTGGGGTATAATTGCTTTACAATGGTGTGTTAGTTTCTGCTTTATAACAAAGTGAATCAGTTATACATATGTTCCCATATCTCTTCCCTCTTGCATCTCCCTCCCTCCCACCCTCCCTGTCCCACCCCTCCAGGCGGTCACAAAGCACCGGTGGCTCGATTTTTATTTCAGTAAAATGGTTATTTACTTTGCAGCTCTGGAAGACAGTATGACATGTAATGTCGGTAGGAAGTGAAGCACCGCTGTGGATGAGTGTGGATGAGCATCAGCAGAGAGGGTGAAGTTGGGGATAATCCGGAGGGAAATCTCTCTGGACACCCTGGAACCTCCGGATGGGCCCAGTGGAGCAGCTGTGACAGGTCAAGCCGCAGCCTGGCCGATGGCGCCCTCTGACGTTGGCTTGGGGTGCGCAGCTCCTCTTAGTCTTAGGGGAGAGAGCAATGGCTAGAAGCCAAGGCCCTCAGCTATTAGGGGCACAAGTGACTCACACCAGTTGTGTGTTGCTTCCTGTTGGTGTCTCCAAGCTGAGGCAACCTGGGTCAGATCATGACATGGTTGGCCTGTTCCAAGTCTCTCCAGATCTCAGACCACACCCCACAGCTCCTTGTAAGGAGCTCAGCTCTGCTGGGAGACGTTCCAGCTAATTAAAGCGACAAGCCTAAAATGATAGAGTTAAGCCTTTGATCATTTACTGTGAGAGCACAGCCAGAGTCTGAACCCAGAGGCTGTGCCAACTCCCCTATTCCATTTTCCCCAATGCAATGGCCTGTGTAGGGTGGCCTCACTGTTCAGAGACCGGAGTGAAAGGCTCCAGCAGCTTTATGAACCCTGAGGTGGAGGCAGGGGAAGGACTCGGAGGGAGAGACCTGGGTCTGAGTCAGAGGGGGGACAAGGGTCTTCCAGGTTTCTCCGTCCTCTTCATTTAAGGAGGCCTCGGCAGAAGCACCAGGAGAGAACCTTGGCCCAGGGCCTGAGAAAATAAGACCTAGGAAGGAGGGCTCTGGGGCTGGGAGTATGAATATTTGAAGAGAGAGACTGCAGTGCCTTGCTGTCATCAGTCTGGGGTGGGGAGGGCAGCTCTCCACGTGAGGCTGTGAGGCCGGCCAGAGAGATCACAGAGGTTTTCAGCCCAGAGCCGGCCTCCTCACCTCTTCTGGGAGAGAGTCACTTCTTTTGTTTTCCTATCACCTCTCTGTTCACTGACTTGTACCGTCTTTCTCTTCCATTCCACCAAGAGTTAATTCCAGTCCCTGCCAAAAGTTCTTTTTTTAAAATACTATTTATTTATTTATTTGGCTGCGCTGGGTCTTAGTTGCGGCCCATGGGATCTTTGTTGCTGCACGCGGGCTCTTAGTTGCGGCATGCGGGATCTAGTTCCCTGACCAGGGATCGAACCTGGGCCCCCTGAATTGGCAGCGCGGAGTCTTAACCACTGGACCACCATGGAAGTCCCGGCTGCCAAAAGTTTTGGGAGTTCAGGCAAAGTATCAGTCACACAATCTCCTCCCTTTTCTCAGGCTCTGAAGACCAGGGAGACCTACTGGGGAACCCACACCAAGAACAGGGATCTTCCAGCTTCAGGTAAGGTCCCAGGCTCACATTTTCAGTTCCCTGTTGTAGGTACTCTTGAGCTGTCTCCACCCTTCCCTACCCTAGCAACCCAGCTCAGCTGTGGACACCCACTTCATCATCATCTTAGTGTCACCTCTCTCTGGAGCCAGTCCTGCTGTAAACTGGTTCACTCAGAGCCCTGTAGGAGGGGTCAGGAAAGAGGCTCGCTGCCAGGAATGCAGCACCAGGGATGAGCCAGGAACTGTGGACACCCTTAACATTTTTCTCTGTGTGATAAAATATGCATAACAGAATTTACCATCTTAGCTATTTTTAAGTATACAGTTCAGTGATATTAAACACATTCACACTGCTGTGCAATCATTACCCCCATCCTTCTCCATAGATCTTATCACTGTAAAATTGTAACTCTGTACCCATTAAACATTAACTCCCATTTCCCCCTCCCCTTAACCCCTGGCAACAACCTATTTTCAAAAAATCTATCTTATGATTTCGTCTACTCTAAGTATCTCATATAAGTGGAATCACACAGTATTTGTCTTTTTGTGACTTGCTTATTTCACTTAGCAGAATATCCTCCAGGTTCATCCCTGTTGTAGCATGTCAGAATTTTCTTCTTCTTTTCTTTGTTTTTAGAATCTTCTTCTTTTTAGGGCTGAAAAATATTCCATTGTGTCTACATAACACATTATTCTTATTCATTCATCCATCAGTGGACACTTGGGTTGCTGCCACATTTTACCTATTGTGAATAATGCTGCTATGAACATAGGTGTACAGGTATCTCTTTGAGACCCTGCTTTCAATTCTTTTGGGTACCTACCCAGAAGTGGAATCGCTGGATCATATGGCGAGTCTAGTTTTAATTTTTTGAAGAATGGCCATATTGTTTTCCACAGCAGCTGTATCATTTTACATCCTCATCAAAAAATGCACAAAGTTTCCAATTTCTCCACAACCTCGTTATGTTCTTTGCTATTTTCTCTTTTTTTAATGGAATCCATCCTAATGGGTGTGAGGGGAAATCTCACTGTAGTTTTGATTTCTATTTCCCTAACGATTAGTGACGTTGAGCAATTTTCATGTGCCTACGGTATATCTTCTTTGGAGAAATATCTGTTCAAGTCTTTTGCCCATTTTTTCAATCAGGTTGTTTGTGTTTTTGTTGTTGAGTTTTAGGAGTCTTCTATATATTCTGGATATTAATCCCTTATCAGACATATGATTCACAAACACTTCCTCCCTTTCAGTGGGCTGCCTTTTAACTCTTTTGATACTGTCTTTCCATGTGCAAAATGTTTACATTTCATGAAGTTCAATTTGTCTGTTTTCTTCTTTTGTTGCCTGTGTCTTTGGTGTCACGTCCAAGAAATCATAGCGAGATTCAATGTCGTGAAGCTTTTGTCCTGTGTTTTCTTCTAAGATTTTACAGTTTTAGGTCTTATATTTAAGTCTTTTGTCCATTCTGAGTATATTTTTGTGCACTGTGTTAGGTAACGGCCCAGTACAACTGGGCACACAGAGCTCTCTTTTATTTCAGGTGCTGACCCTCCCTTTGACGGGAAGGCCTATGAGACACAGTGGAGAGGCTCCTCCCAAAGGTACAGGAAGGTGGTTGGACACGTTTCCTTTCCGCTTAACTGCGGCCGTAAGAGCTCATCAACAGCCATGGAAAGCAAGGGGCTCTTTACCTTCTCGGTAAACCCACCTCTGAGTAGAAGATAATATTATTAGATCAGCAGCCAGACTGTCATCAAGGGTCAGTTTTTTCCACCAAGGGTTGGTCTAACATTTCCACCTTCTCCTGGTCCAGGGAAGAAACATCAGATGATGGAACGGCTGTTAGAACATCAGGTAAATTGTTGAACTAAATCACTCTATCATCAGAGAACAAAAAATGTTTTCATCAGAGGATGGGGGAACCCTGGGTACCATCTCAGTGAGACAACACCCCCACCCCCGCCGCAGCCTTTTGAGATCTTAGACCCGGCCTGCCCCCTCCCCCCTACAGGAGTGGATGCCTGGTTTCCCCTCCCCTCACTGCACTGTCCTGCTGCCCATACCAGCCTCTTCTACCCCAACAGCAGAGTAATCCCCAGCCCTACTGGGAAGTGTGGGGGCCCAAGACTGAGAAAGTGCAGCATTTCTAGGTAGAGATGGATCAGTGGACAGGTGCTCGGGTGAGACCCGTGGCTCACCTCTCCCAAGTCCTTACCAGAACATGATAGGCCCAGGAGCCAGAGGCCAGCCTGATTCTCACCTGCTGTGGTCCCTGATTTCTTCATAAGTTTCACGACGATGAAGCCAATTAGGACGAAGCAGGTGAAAATCAATGGGATGATCCATTCAATTAATGGATAGATGCAGACTGGTCATTATTTGGGGCGTTTAATGGTGGTTCTAAAACAAACAATAAAGCAAAAGCCGTGTGAAACCTAAGAATACACCTTCCTCAGCAGCTAGTGTCCCCAGACAGCACATGTCCCCCCGCACAAAGCTACTGACCCATTACGTGAAACCACTGGGGTAGAAAGATGAACAGGGGTTGTGCCCTGTCCTCATGGAGCTCATATTACTGCTGAGGGAGACAGTCAGTGTCCATGTGATTATCATGCAGGTGGCCCTGTTTACTGTGGGGAGTCCTTTTGAGGAGGACACATCTGGGGGTGCTGAATTCTGTCTGGGGAGGGGTGAGGGCTTCATTAAGTGACATCTGAGCTGGTTAAAGGATCACTACAACAGGAAGGAGAGAAGGCCTGGAAGCACAATACGTATATAGATCTGGGGACCACCTAGCAGTGTCGGGGGACTGGGTCATTGGTTAATGGGGAAGGGGGCTCCTTCCTCTGCTGAGGGAGGTGGGCTAGGAAAGGAGGATGCTGGGAAATCCTATGCTATGCCCGTCACTGATTCTCCAGACAGGAAGTCCACCAAGAGATCAATCACTCCATCCATCCACCATATTTTCAATCGCACACACATATGTGCTCACATCCACACAGGGAAGGCACTAGACCTTTGAAGAGAGCTACCATCTCCTCCACACCCTGCTCAGTTACCCGTGGGCTCTGGTTCCAGCATGTTCTCCCAGTGTTCTAGGAATTCTCTAAACCAGTGACTGCAGTCTCCCGCTGAGATCTTCCTAAAACACTCTGCCAGCTCCTGGCTGTTCTCCCACTCCTCTTTGACCCCTGTGGCTCCAGGAGTGATGACTGTCCGGTTCACGTTCATCGCGTCAAGGAGGGCTGTGTGTCTGTTGATACTGAAGCGCAAGGATGCACCAGTGCATCGCTCTGCTTCGTGCTGACAACACAGCTTGACCTGCAGCGTGGGCGGATCTGTGCCCCTACACAAAGAAGCATCCTGGACTGTCCACAGTCCGTCCTCCCCCGTAACTCAAGTGTGTCTCTGCACATCTAGAGGCCTGTGCTCTTCTGTCCATGACTTGCCCTCTCCTGCCCATCAGGTCCACCAGGTCTCTCAGGTTGGACCGTGTTCCGTTCTTTCACACGAAGCTCCTTCCCTGCACGTGCTCTGCTCCTTCCCCTCTCTTGCTGACTGTCTCCAGCTACCCACCCGCTTCGCATACCTACCCCTGGTCTCCCTTTTGGCCAGTGTGATGACAGGCAGGACCATCCTGAGCTCTCGCCCCACTTCTCCCAGCATTTGGCTCAATTCTGTCTATGCTTTGGTGGCATTTACCTCCCCCGCCAGGAGACCCAAAGGTTTGACCTTGTTTCTGTCACTGTCATACTGGAGGAAAGGCTTTGTGTCCACTGAGCCCTGGACTTCACACCAGGGCTGTCCAGGTCTGGACTGAGCTCTGACAGTGAGGTCGAGGCAGAGAGAGTAAGCATCCATGAGAGAAAAACACAGGTGTGTCCCCGGAGATTCCCCACGAGGGGCCTGGCTGCAGAGGGAGGGGTCTCCATCCCAGACCCCCTCCATCTGCCGCGTCCTTAGTCCTGCCTCACCTTTAACTGTCTGAGGTTTAATGAAACACTTTGAGGCCACCATGGACCCCTTGGGCGCACTTAGGAGGATTTACCTGACAAATCTTTTTAGCGTCATGTACCAGCTGTTGAGGTACCAAAAATACAAGACAGTGTCTGTACTCCAGGGACTTAAAATCTATCTGAACAGACAGGACTTTTAAAAAAAAGGGGAAAAAGACACCATAGGATGACACATGCCACATTCACGATGGGTCCCGGGTCATCAGGAAAGGCTTCCTGGAGTAGGAGGTGGGACTTGGCAGGAGAGGGAGAGCTGCCACACAAGCACAGGTCAGGCACCCTGCCTTAGGCTGGGGTCCCCACACCTCTGGGGCAGCCAGTCCAGCTAAACCACACCCTCACCATCCTAAGAGCACTGTGGACAGGTGCCTACCACTGTGGAGCCCTTTCCATTCCTGCCTTCCTCCCATCCTCCCCATCCCCAGCCAGGTCCCTAGATCCCAGGACGCTCAATGCCCAGAGTCTTCCTGGGTTCTATCAGCAGCAGTATCAGCAAAAGAAGGCCCGCAGGGCTTCCCTGGTGGCGCAGTGGTTGAGAGTCCGCCTGCCGATGCAGGAGACACGGGTTTGTGCCCGGGTCCGGGAAGATCCCACATGCCGCGGAGCGGCTGGGCCCGTGAGCCACGGCCGCTGAGCCTGCGCGTCCGGAGCCTCTGCTCCGCAACGGGAGAGGCCACAACAGTGAGAGGCCCGCGTACCGCAAAAAAAAAAAAGAAAAAAGAATCCGCCTGCCAATGCAGGGGACACGGGTTCGAGCCCTGGTCCGGGAAGATCCCACATGCCACAGAGCAACTAAGCCCCAGCGCCACAACTACTGAAGCCCGTGCGCCTAGAGCCCGTGCTCCGCAACAAGAGAAGCCACCGCAATGAGAAGCCTGCGCACTGCAACGAGGAGTAGCCCCCCGCTCGCCGTAACTGGAGAAAGACGGCGCGCAGCAAAGACGACCCAACGCAGCCAAGAGTAAATAAAATAAATAAATAAATAAAAATTCACTTTAAATAACCTACCCCCTTCACCCCCCCAAAAAAAAACCCCTTTTGTGGCGTGAGCAAAACTGCTGGGGGTTATGATCTCCTCTTCCCTCATTCCACCAACCACTTCCTCCTCTAACCTTCCAACGAAATTCCTCTCCCCCTTCTCCCCGCTGCCTCTTTTGCCTCCCTTTCTCATCTCTCCCTCCCTCTTCCCATATTTTCTCCCACCTCTAGTCTGCATCCTAACCTCTCCAACTTTCTCTTTAATGATTAAGATTCACTCTCACCAAGTGCACCCCAGTGTTAATCAAGCTAGCTGCAGGCAGAGCGCACCTGGTCTATCACCGAAGGCGGATGCGCAATAGAGTCCAACCGTCCTGTTGGAGCCGAGACTCAAGAAAAGCTGGGACGTTATCACTAGCTTCTGTTCTTTGCACCTTGCAAACTCCTCCAAGGCCACTGGAGGAACAAGCTCAGAGCAAGGGTGCAGGAATTTCATTCCTTTCTTATCAACCATCAGTCCCCAGCCTCTCCTGCCTGGCAGTTCTCCTCGTCCTGCACATCTCTCCCCTCACCCCACCCTCTTCGCCCCGGCCATCCCCCGCGCAGTTGCCTAAACACAGCGGTCTCAGGGGTGGTGGCTTGGGGATGGCGGGATAGGACTGAACCCTTGGGGGACCCGCCGTGGGGTCTACTCGCCGCGCACTCCTTCCCTTCTCACCCGTCTCCCGGGCCGAGCGCCTGCGATCGGTTGGGCGCGGTCCTCGCCTGCCCGGTCTACCCAACGTTGCTTTCCCAGCTTGAGACTGTCGCTGTTTGCAAGCACAAGAGAAGACTCCGAAAACTCTCTCCTCGGGGTTTTCAGTTTGAATCCCTCAGTCTTCTCTCGAATGTTTGTCTCCCCGACGTCCCGCCCCCCCGGCTCGGCCAGAGCTCGGCCGGCTGCGTCCCGAGCGGCGTCGCGGGGAGCGGGACCCGCCGCGGCTACAAAGAGGAGCCCGGGCCGAGCTCCCGCGCTCCGGGGAGGCTCGCAGGGCCGGGAACAAACAGCCTCTGGGAGACGTGGGAGGACCCGGGCCGCGGAACCGGGTAAGGTCTCTGCGCCGAGAAGGGACGGGGACGCGGGGCGACCACGAGCTTCCTTCCTCTTGCCAACCTGGGCGGGATTTGGGGACCCGGGACTGGAGACCGACAGCTACTTCTTGCCAATTACTCTCCACGAGCCGCTCAGAGAGGACAGGTTACAACTGCACTGCGCCTTTCCCACGGAAGCCGGCTGACTTCCGGGTCGGCCCCACCCTATTTCCTAGGACTTGGCCCCGCCCCCCACGCCTACTCTACTACTCCCCGCCCCTCCTCCCACGCTTCCTAATCAGACATTCCTCCCCACCTACCTGGCAGCGGCCACAGGGCAGTCGTTCTTGGGTGGCGTTCATTGCAAGTCCAGCTAAATAAATAGATACAATAAATAAATAGAAGTGCATGGCACTGGACATCTAACTTATTCTTCCGACTGCCCCTCCCCGCTTTCGGTTCCATGAATCTCACCGCCCTTCTAGGTCGTCTGTGATCAAGGCCAGGACAAGTCAGAGGGGGCAGGGCACCACCCACTCTCTCTAGCAACATTCCCTCCCTGCTCATCATCCACAGTGGTCCCCACATTCATCTTGAACCTCCAGGGTCCCAGGCGCACGGGTCTTCCCCAGCACACACGCACCCCTCACTTCACACTGCCGCTGTGTATTGGTTTGATGCAAGAATGAAGTAAGATGTGTCAGAGTGTCATCTCACCGGCTGTGGTTCATCAGCACATTTTAGCTCATCTGCCGTGGGGCTCCGCTGGTGGCTTGTCATAAGAACATGTGGAGAAGCCACCACAGCAAAGGGACAGTTAGGCTATAAATACCGAGAATTTGCGAGGAGTATCCCAGAGTTCCAGTCTGGGCAAAAGCTACCCTTTGGTGACCTAGCTTTCCCTTAAATTGTCTGTTTCCATGAGAAATCTAGCAGAATCAGTGGTTCTGCTTTCACTCTTCCTCCATGTTATGTAATGTTTTGATATTTGTATATACTGTGAAATGAAAACCATAACCGTTTAGGTAACAACCACCACCACACGTAGTTAAAATATTTTTTCCTTTTGGTGAAAACTTCTGAGATCTACTCTCTTAGCACTTTTCAAATATATTGATACAATCCAGTTGTCCCTCGGTATCCACTGGGGATTGGTTCCAGGACCCACCTGGGATACCAAAATTCTCTGGTGCTCAGGTCCCATAGGCAGCCCTCCGTATCCGCGATTCCTCATTGGAGGATTCAACCAACCCCAGACCCAACCAACGGCAGATCGAGTAGTTCTGTATTTATTGAAAACAATCCGAGTACAGAGTGAAGTAAGTCAGAAGGAGAAAAACAAATACCGTATGCTAATACATATATATGGAATCTAAGAAAAAAAATGTCATGAAGAACCTAGGGGTAAGACGGGAATAAAGACACAGACCTACTAGAGCATGGACTTGAGGATATGGGGAGGGGGAAGGGTAAGCTGGGACAAAGTGAGAGAGTGGCATGCACATATATACACTACCAAACGTAAACTAGATAGCTAGTGGGAAGCAGCCGCATAGCACAGGGAGATCAGCTCGGTGGTTTGTGACCACCTAGAGGGGTGGGATAGGGAGGGTGGGAGGGAGGGAGACGCAAGAGGGAAGAGATATGGGAACATATATATATGTATAACTGACCCACTTTGTTATAAAGCAGAAACTAACACACCATTGTAAAGCAATTATACTCCAATAAAGATGTTAAAAAAATAATTTAAAAAAATAATAAATAAAAAATAAAGTGGTCCCACAAAGTTCAAACCTGTGTTGTTCAGGGGTCAACTGTACAGTCTGATTAACTATACTCACCATGCTGTACATTACATCCACAGGTCTTATTTATTTTATAGCTGGAAGTCTGTACTTTTTACTGTCTTCAGCCCTTTCTCCCATCCTCCCCAATCCCCACCTCTGACAATCACCACCACTATGTTCTATCTATGAGTTTTATTTATTTATTTTGCAGTACGTGGGCCTCTCACTGTTGTGGCCTCTCCCGTTGTGGAGCACAGCCTCCGGACACGCAGGCCCAGCGGCCATGGCTCACGGGCCCAGCCGCTCCACGACATGTAGGATCCTCCCGGACCAGGGTACGAACCTGTGTCCCTGGCATCGGCAGGCGGACTCTCAACCACTGCGCCACCAGGGAAGCCCTCTGAGTTTTTTAAAAAAATTTTTTTTGGTTCCATAATCACGATAATACGATATGTGTCTTTCTCTTTCTGGTTTCTTTCACTTGGCCTAATGCCCTCAAGTTCCTTCCATGTTGTCACAAATGACAAGGTTTCCTTCTCTTTTATGGAGGAATAATATTCTGTTATGTGAATATATATATCACTTCCGTTCACCATTCATCTGTCAGTGGACATTAGGCTGCTCCATGTCTAGGCTGCTGTAAGCAGTGCGGCTCTCACCCAAATGTACCTGTTGCTCATGCCTTGTGTTCCGCTGTCTCCACACCACCCCAACATGGGCGCCTCCCAAAGGGAGAAGCTGGCTTGCCTCAGGCCTGAGTTTGCAAAATCCTTTTAAGTATCAACAGGCCATAAACCTTGTTATGGTTTACTACTGAGCCCGTGTGCCACAACTACTGAAGCCCACGTGCCTAGAGCCTGTGCTCCACAACAAGAGAAGCCACCGCAGTGAGAAGACCGCGCACCTCAACAAAGAGTAGTCCCTGCTCACCGCAACTAGAGAAAGCCTGCGCGCGGCAACGAAGATCCAATGCAGCCAAAAATAAAATACATAAATAAATAAATTAAAAAAAATGTGACTCACATTTGTGGCTTCCATTATAGTTCTTCTAGAGCACTGGTCTAGACCTTCTCTGTGCTTTTCTGCTTCTACTGTATATTTCTCATTCTTGCTGTCTAATCTCCTCATATGCTTGCTTTGTTTGTCTGTGTGCTGGGTATTACATTTTTAAAATTGCTGTTGAAAGAATTAGAAGTCTAAGATGATAATTCTTTCCTCCAGAAATAACTTCCATTTGCTTGTATCAGGCACTTGGTAACTATCAATCAAGAATCGCTTCCGTTACACTGCAGGAGTTAGATACTTTTGGCTGTGCAGAAGCTTTGAAGGGGGACTGCAGTCTGTTTGAGGACTAGTTACCTGTAGCTGACCTTTGCCTCTAGGGTGCAGTCCCTCAGGACCTCTACCCAAAGAGCAGGGAGCTTACCAGGCCCCCCACCCTTCATAGGCCCTGGACTTCAGTATGTGTTTGCTTCACCCCATGAAGCTGTCCAAAGCCTGTATAAGGCACCAAGACAGAAAGGTCGGTTCTAGCATCAAAAAGCCGCTGATTCCATGATCATATCACTACAGCCACAATTCGAAAGCCACCAAGAACAGGAAGCTACCATACTCAGGAAGTCACCGCAATCAGAAGCTACAGCTGGTACTGTGGGCTCTTAGAACCAGACTGTGCAGGCTGTGGTCCACGCAAATGGATGCCACATGCCACAGGCCCTGCTCTCAACACTTCAAGGCCAGTGAACAGAGCCCAGAACCTCTGCTAATGCTGCTGCAGAAAAACCAACTGTCTTCGCAACTGGGCTTGCCAGCGAGAGCAGCAGAAGCCTGGCATTGTGCTCCAATCCTGCCGGATTGGATTGACAGAAGCTAAATCACATCCAGGACTCTGGCTGGGAAGGAGCCTGAGAAATATAGTTTTTAGTTTCTATGTCTCCTTAGTACAGAAAGGTACACTTGAAAGAGGATGGCGTGAATGTTAGATGCCTCTTTCCTCTATACACCCCAGGTAGATAAATCTATGATGCTTTTTTTGGGGGGGGGTATTGCTTAATGAGTTCAATGAGCGGTTATAAGGCAAAGACCCATGTACCCACCATCCAGGTTAAGAAGCAGAATTTTGTAGCCACCTCAACAGTTCCATCAGTGTCCCCTCCCACAGTAACCACCACCTTGTTGGCGCCCAAGTGCAAACGTTCTTAGACACTATAGTTTAGAGTCACTCCTTAAAAAAAAACCATGTCTTCCAAATCCATTTCAATCCATAGGTTTCCCCTTCACTTGTTTCTCTCCCTCCTTTTTTTCATTCTAAAATATGATGCTATTTATTTAAAATTTTAAGATATTCAAAATAATTCTATACAGATAGATATATCATACAGATATATCTGTATGATATATCTACAGATATATCATATATCTGTAAGTACACACATATCCATCTATATACCTCTGTATCTGCATCTATGTATACAATTTCTATAAAGGCACTAAGATCAGTTGTGACTTCAAGCACGGTTTCTGGAATCATGCTGCCTGGTTTAAAAACCTGTATTTGTGTGACATGGAATACACCCATTTCCACACTCTCTCTCTCAAACTTCTATTTCTCTGTCTGTAAAATAGGTATACCGATAGTATCTACTTCAAAACAATGCTGCGGGGCTCATAAGATAAAGCCTGTAATAGACCTCATGATAAGAACTTAGAAAATTTTAACTCTTTTCATCATATGGTGGTGAAAGATCTAGGGGCTAAGCCTCATTATGTCACCTTGGCAAGTCTCTTAATTTCTCTGAGTCTTGATTTCTTTGTCTTTCAGATGAGGACGTTGTCTTTCATGCTCTGTAAAGTGAGTTTCTGAGCTAACAGTCTCTAAGTCCATGACTGGAGAAAGTGAGGCACTGAAAAAAGTTATTACTTGGCATACTAATCAAGTAGGTTGCAGAATTTGGCACCTAGACATTCTAATTTTTAATTTCTTTTTTTTCCCCACAAAGTCTTATAGTTACACCTTAGTGCTAGGTGCTACTTAAGAGAAACATGATGATAAAACTACCCCCATGAAGCACATTTAAACAGGACTCGGAGGCCAATGATTTTAGTTGCTAAAATCAAGAATAACACCAGAGGGCACTTGAGTTAAAGAGTGAGGTGGAAGAAAGCAAAGCTAAATGTTGACAGTCTTTTCAAGGGGTGAGAAAAAAGTGAGAGCAAGAGGCCTGCGGTGAAAGTAGTAGGATGTTAGTCTTTCATGAAAACCAAGTGAAAAATGATACCTAATTTCATCTTTAGCTCTGGATGTGCATGACGTGGGAGAGTGGTTGTGTAGTTTTTTTACCCTCATCTGGATTGTTGATATAAAGCTTAAAGGGTCACAATAATAAAATAAATAACAAAGACAAAACACTTCGTAGATAGCCTCATCCACCAGAGAGCAGACAGCAGCAGCAGGAAGAACTACAATCCTGCAGCCTGTGGAATGAAAAACCATATTCGCAGAAAGACCGACAAAATGAAAAGGCAGAGGACTATGTAACAGATGAATGAACAAGATAAAACCCCAGAAAAGCAACTAAATGAAGTGGAGATAGGCAACCTTCCAGAAAAAGAATCCAGAATAATGATAGTGAAGATGATCCAGGACCTCGGAAAAAGAATCTCCAAAGATCGAGAAGATGCAAGAAATGTTTAACAAAGACCTAGAAGAATGAAAGAACAAAGAGAGATGAACAATACAATAACTGAAATGAAAAATACACTAGAAGGAATCAATAGCAGAATAACTCCTGAGGCAGAAGAATAGATAAGTGACCTGAAAGAATGGTGGAATTCACTGCCATGGAACAGAATAAACAAAAAAGAATGAAATGAAATGAAGACAGCCTAAGACACCTCTGGGACAACACTAAGCACAACAACATTCACATTATAGGGGTGTCAGAAGGAGAAGAGAGAGAAAAAGGACCCAAGAAAATATTTGAAGAGATTATAGTCAAAAACTTCCCTAACATGGGAAAGGAAATAGCCACCCAAGTCCAGGAAGCACAGAGAGTCCCAGGCAGGATAAACCCCAGCAGAAACATGCCGAGACACATAGTAATCAAACTGACAAAAATTAAAGACAAATTATTAAAAGCAACAAGGGAAAAATGACAAAAAACATACAAGAGAACTCCCATAAGGTCAACAGCTGATTTGTCAGCAGAAACTCTACAAGCCAGAAGGGAGTGGGATGATATATTTAAAGTGATGAAAGGCAAAAACCTACAACCAAGATTACTCTATCCAGCAAGGATCTCATTCAAATTCGATGGAGAAATCAAAAGCCTTACAGACAAGCAAAAGCTAAGAGAATTCAGCACCACCAAACCAGCTCTACAACAAACGCTAAAGGAACTTCTCTAAGTGGGAAACACAAGAGAAGAAAAGAACCTACAAAAACAAACCCAAAACAATTAAGAAAATGGTAATAGGAACATACATATTGATAATTACCTTAAATGTGAGTGGATTAAATGCTCCAACCAAAAGACACAGGCTCGCTGAATGGATACAAAAACAAGACCCATATATATGCTGTCTACAAGAGACCCACTTCAGACTTAGGGACACATACAGACTGAAAGTGGGGATGGAAAAAGATATTCCATGCAAATGGAAATCAAAAGAAGGCTGGAGTAACAATACTCATATCAGATAAAATAGACTTTAAAATAAAGAATGTTACAAGAGGCAAGGAAGGACACTACATAATGATCAAGGGATCAGTCCAAGAAGAAGATATAACAATTATAAATATATATACACCCAACATAGGAGCACTTCAATACATAAGGCAAATGCTAACAGCTGTAAAAGAGGAAATTCACAGTAACACATAAAAAGAATTAGAATACTCCCTAACACCATACACAAAAATAAACTCAAAATGGATTCGAGACCTAAATGTAAGACTGGACACTATAAAACTCTTAGAGGAAAACATAGAAGAACACTGTTTGACATAAATCTCAGCAAGATCTTTTTTGATCCACCTCCTAGAGTAATGGAAATAAAAACAAAATAAACCAATGGGACCTAATGAAACTTCAAAGCTTTTGCACAGCAAAGGAAACCATAAACAAGACAAAAAGACAACCCTCAGAATGGGAGAAAATATTTGCAAACAAATCAACGGACAAAGGATTAATCTCCAAATTATATAAACAGCTCATGCAGCTCAATATTAAAGAAACAAACAACCCAATCCAAAAATGGGCAGAAGACCTAAATAGACATTTCTCCAAAGAAGACATACAGATGGCCAAGGAACACATGAAAAGCTGCTCAACATCACTAATTATTAGAGAAATGCAAATCAAAACTACAATGAGGTATCACCTCACTCCAGTTAGAATGGGCATCATCAGAAAATCTAAAAACAACAAATGCTGGAGAGGGTGTGGAGAAAAGGGAGTCCTCTTGCCCTGTTGGTGGGAATGTAAATTGATACAGCCACTACGGAGAACTGCATGGAGGTTCCTTAAAAAACTAAACATAGAATTACCATATGACCCAGCAATCCCAGTACTGGGCATATACCCAGAGAAAACCATAATTCAAAAAGACACATGCACCCCAATGATCACTGCAGTACTATTTACAATAGCCAGGTCATGGAAGCAACCTAAATGCCCATCGACAAACAAACGGATAAAGAAGTTGTGGTACATATATACAATAGAATATTACTGAGCCATAAAAAGGAACGAAATTGAGTCATTTGTTGAGACGTGGATGGATCTAGAGACTGTCATACAGAGTGAAGTAAGTCAGAAGGAGAAAAAGAAATATCGTATATTAACGCATATATGTGGAACCTAGAAAAATGGTACAGGTGAACTGGTTTGCAGGGCAGAAATAGAGACACAGATGTAGAGAACAAACGTATGGACACCAAGGGGGGAAAGCAGCTGGGGGTGGGGGGGTGGGGATGGTGGTGGGATGAATTGGACGATTGGGAATGACATGTATACACTGATGTGTATAAAATGGATGACTAATAAGAACCTGCTGTATAAGAAAATAAATAAAATTAAATTTAAAAAAAAAGGGTTGAAAGTGGGCTTACCATGAGTCATTCTAATTTCAGGTGAGTGTACTTGAATGCTGTTTTGTCTGCAAGGTTTGTGGTTCGTGACTCATCAATTTGCCTCCACTGCTAAGTTTTGTTTTGTTCCTTGGGTACAGACTTTCTCCTAATTCTGGTCCATAGAAGCTAGAAATTCACACCCAGGCCCCTAGGAACAGTAAGAGCAAGACGGAGTCTCCATCAGTCCTTCCCCCGACTGCTGGGAACCCAGATCTGCTGGCGTGTAAGCCCTGGGAGTGTGGGATGCTGTCAGGCCCCGTGCTCCGCCTTGCTCTTAATGCTCTCAGAAACTTCATTAGGTTCGGCTGTGCCTTCTCTCATTTTATAGATAAAGACATTGAGGAGTACAGAAGTTAAGTGTCTTATTCGTGTGTCCTTCAATCTGCAATGCCTCCCCCACTTCTGGCTAGTGAACTCTTGCCCCTCCCTTACCGCCCAGCTCTGTGTCACCTTCTCCAGGAGCCCTGCAGTTTGGGTACCCTCCTGGCGCTCCTTTCATGTGGCACATGTGGTTTTCTCTCTTTCCTCCCCAGTATTTGTGCCTCTGCCTCCTGAGATGGATTGAGAGACTAGGAGCTGTGCCTATGTGACTTGTGAAATTTGTGAATAAATGAGTGAATCAGTGCATGAATGAATAAATAATATTTTAAGATACTGAGTCCCCAGATGAGAAATTCATTCTGGCTTATGTGTCCCTGGAATTTCTTATCCAGTCTCCCTCTTCACAGCTATTAACAGCCTTGGCCCCATCCCAGCTGGCAGGGGTTCAACAACTATCACCGAGACAATATTTAGAAACTTGTTTTGACCCTGCTGGCTTCAACCCAATCAACCCTTTTGAAGTTGTTGCTCAGCCTTGTAGCTCCATGATGGAGCAGGGTCTTGTGAAGAAACACACGGTTTGTGTAGGAACAGGCCAGTTTAAAGCAGCTCATCTGTTGGCAATTGTCTTTCCTTTTCCCCTAATTAATTTCATACTAATTAACTCTCTGCGCTCTTTAGAGAGACAACGAATACTCTGCAGGTCGTGCTGGTCTCAGAGAAGATTTTGATGGCCCCAAGAGTTCTCTCCTTGTGCGGGATAAAATAACTGTGACTGGAACGAGACCTCTTCTAGAAAGGCTGATAAACATCCTTACACACAGGACTTGGTTTGCAAGGTCTGTTAGGGCAGTAAAGTGACCCCTCACTGGCTGCAGTCAGGTCAGGGAGAGAAGAGCACAGCCTCTGAGACCTTACCTGTTAGCAGTGACCAGGAGGGAACATGCTGTGGAAGAGACTGGGACATGCTTTTTTTAATATATATATAAATTTATTTATTTTATTTATTTATTTTTGGCTGCATTGGGTCTCTGTTGCTGTGCGCGGGCTTTCTCTAGTTGCTGCGAGCAGGGGGCTACTCTTCGTTGGATTGCCCGGGATTCTCACTGCAGTGGCCTCTCTTGTTGCGGAGCAAGGGTTCTAGGTGCACGGGCTTCAGTAGTTGTGGCACACAGGCTCAGCAGTTGTGGCTCACAGGCTCTAGAGCACAGGTTCAGTAGTTGTGGTGCACACACGGGCTTAGCTGCTCCATGGCATGTGGGATCTTCCCGGACCAGGGCTCGAACCCGTGTCCCCTGCATTGGCAGGTGGATTCTTAACCACTGTGCCACCAGGGAAGCCCTAAAGCTAAGTTTTATAGTAGAGCTTCTCTGAAGATGATTTATAAAATTATTGTTCAATGAGTGATTTTTTCCATCTCTATATTGTCATTATCAGAAATAGGTCATTGTTGATCTTTAAAGTCTGGGTTTTGAAAAGATTTATATTGTTAAAAATTGTTTTTAAAAAGTCACTTGACTGGCAATGGATATTCAATAACAATTGTGATTTTTTTGTTTTCTTTGCGTTTCCTTTCTGATATGCACCTGGCCAGTTATTTGATTTCCAGTAGAAAACTTAGGAGAGAATGTAAGCATGAACATGGCATCTTGGAATTAAGAAATATTGATGAGTATACAAATTATTATCTTTTTAAATTTAAAAGTTAGGACTTCTGAGAAAAAAGTGGTCTGGACTATCTTAAGAAGGGAAGAAATATTTTACCCCACTACAATGTGTGTTTAGGAATAACTATGCTGTTTCTCCAATTCAAATTTGAGCTGCCATTCATTTTTATTTTTATTTTTATATTTTTTTGGTGGTACGCGGGCCTCTCACTGCTGGGCCTCTCCCATTGCGGAGCACAGGCTCCGGACGTGCAGGCCCAGCAGCCATGGCTCACGGGCCCAGCCGCTCTGCGGCATGTGGGATCCTCCCGGACTGGGGCACGAACCTGCGTCCCCTGCACTGGCAGGCAGACTCTCAACCACTGCGCCACCAGGGAAGCCCATGCCATTCATTTTTATCAAACTACTTTCCATCTTCAGAAAGAAACAAACCTTGACGCTGTGAGTTTTTAAAAAGTTTATTCTTGTGCCTTTTTTTTTTTTTTTTTTACTGTGAACGTGTTTACATCACTCCAGGTTGGTGGGGAGGGGGGCACAAATTCACTCTTCTTACAGGATGACCCCTCTTTTCATGTGCGAATGGATGAGAATGTACACATGGTCATCTGGGATTAAGCGAAATTTCTCTTGTAATGTGTTAACTGCACTAACCATCTTCAGTGAGACCCTGTATGATATATCCAGAGCAAAAGGAAAAGAAATACCGAAAGGATACACTTTTATAGAGCTTATGTATCAGAACAAGCCATTGAAAGCTCCGTGGAGAGAGTGAATCTAGTTTAAGGAGGCAAGATTCTGCCCTGGCTCCACTGTTTGTAGGGAGGGCACATGGCCGGGGAAATCTATACAGGATCTGCCTTCGAACTGAGCCGAGAAGAGAGAGAGTGAGGTGGAAGCTTCAGTGCCTTTCTCCTTTCCATCCTTCCCTCCCACAACCATGTCTCTCATTCACAAAGCCAAACTCCTCTATGGGCAGCTCTTCTCATGGTCCCCAGTCGGTTCTTGTGTTGCAGGTTGGTCAGGAAACATTGTTTACTCCATTTCTTAGGTGAGGACACAGACGTGGAAAGGTGGAGTGGTGGGCCCAGGGACATATTTGTTAGTAAGGGACCTTGGATTTGAACCCAAATCACTTGATGTCCAATGAAATGCTCTCTCTGCATTCCTTGTTACTTCTGAAGCAAATTCTCAGACTACAACCTGCACTGATTTGCTGCCTTTCCATTATTAAACTTCCAGCAGAGTGTTAACATCTTTTGTGACCTGGTGGTTTAGAACCGTTCAGAGACTATGAAAATCTTACATTTTGTGGCCATAGGAAAGCACTCACTCTAGCAAAGAGCGGGTGAAGCGTCACGATGTGTCAACCAGCTTATGCCTCTCAGAGGTGGGTCAGTGTCTGGGCTGTTTGCAGGACTCTGGTAGACTTAGTGAGCCTGAGTCATCAGCGGGGGTGGGGCCGGAAGGGGAGGGGAGAGAAGGGAGTTAAAGTTATGGGACGCAAACACCGTGCTCCCTTAAGCATCGTAGTGAGAAGAGTGGACCAATAAGGGCAGAGAGTCTCTCTTCCAGCTCCCTGGCTTGTGGCCTGAGCCTGCTGCCTGGATGCTTCCGCCCGGGATTCTGACTCGGATGGCGTGGCCACACACAGGGAGAGTCGGGGATTACTCAACAGCAGCTGCGTGGAGCAAGGCCCAGTGGGCCTCCTTAATGGCTTCCTAAGCAGAAGACTCCTGGCGTGATCCTGGCTGCGTCTCGTTTGGCCTGGTTCCTGCAGTTTGTAAGCCCGGATCTCCAGCCCTGCCCTCTCTCCTGAGAGACTTTCTTTCAACAGACTCTTTCTGCTAAAGATGGTTTCTGTTGTTTGCAATTGAAAACCCAACTGTTGCAGCCAATAAGAGGTAGAATCAGGATTAGAACTGGGTCTGTGAGATACCCATTATTTATTCTTCTATACCCAAAATAGGGCTTGGAATTTGAGTGACTGCCAAATCTTGTCGTTTAAGCCTTCATGGGAAATAGGTTTAGAAGTAGAGCAGTGATCAACTAGATCAATAAGTGGTCACACACACACACACATTCACGCACACACGTATACATTCACACACATGTTTAAATTGATTGGCAAGTTTTCATGAAAAATTGCTGAAGCTTTACGATGCTGGCATTTCCAAAGGAGGGGAGCAGAGGTAACATCCACTGGGTGGTGGTGAGAGTAAGAGGTAATCGCTGGGCTACAGAAGTGATGTATTGGTTACAAACAGGTTTGGGAGTCGGACAGATTTGATTTCAGTCCTAGGTCTACTATTTAATATACCTTGTGTCCTTGGAAAAATTATTTATCTTCTTTGGACCTCAGTTTCCTTATCTGTAAAACAGGGATAATAATACTCATTTCACAGAGATCCAAAGCAGCCCAAATAAGGCACCTCACACAGTGCTTGACACATGGTGAGTGCTTAGTCGATGGGAGTTATTATTATTATTATTATTTTTGCTGTACGCGGGCCTCTCACTGTTGCGGCCTTTCCTGTTGCGGAGCACAGGCTCCGGACACGCAGGCTCAGCGGCCATGGCTCACGGGCCCAGCCGCTCCGCGGCATGTGGGATCTTCCCGGACCAGGGCACGAACCCGTGTCCCCTGCATCGGCAGGTGGACTCTCAACAACTACACCATGAGGGAAGCCCCCACACAGCTCTTTATAAAAGTTCTGTCTGAGCCTAAGATGTCACGTGGGGTGTCTGTTTTCAGGTTCATAACTGAACTGTTAGTCAACAGTTAACTTGACCTATTCATCTGATCTGCCATAATACGCAAGACAAATTTGGACTTAAAAGAGGCTGTTATAAACCAGGGACCCTCAGCATCTTAGGATAAACCACGATGAAATTCCCTTGGATTGGGTGAGCCATGTCATTCCTGGGCTCCTGGCATTCAGGGGCACAAAACACTCAGGCAAGGCCTGCAGCTCTGAGCAGCCCCCCGAGCTCCTGATCCTGGGGATGTTCCTTGTCCTGGGGCTGCTGCTCACCTTGTGCAGTGGGAACCACAGGAAGGTTTTGAGTGACATCAGTCCAGAGCAACCCACTTCACCAGCAAAGTGATGATGGCAACCGTATCCACTTAGAAAATAAGTCAATCAAATCATATTCATTAATGAAGACCTAATAGTAATCCACATTGTATTCTATTACAGGAGGTCACATGTATGAAAACATCTTTCTCCATCTGCTTCACAAATAACATGTACTAAGGGAATGTTAAGTTCTCTTCTCCCTTTCTTAGAGAAACTCTTTTGGTGGCTTGTACCAAACTGTCATGTGAATTAGCTTATATAATTCTCACAATGATTTTAAGAGAGGTGTGTTGTTTTTAATCTCTGCTTTCCAGAGATGGAAATCTGGAATTTGGAAAGAATTCTTCCAGGATTGTGCTGTCTGGGAACAGCAGGGGTTCAAACCCAAATCTTTTGCCATCAGCCTTATATTCATTCATTCCGCATTTGTGGACCATCTACCGTGTGCCTGGAGCGGTGCTGGGCACCGGGGATCCGTGTCTTGGCCATAGTCCTTGCCTGCAAGGAACTCACGCTGGTCAGGAAGAGTCTTTCCTTTTGGCCATCCTGTCTGAGACCGCACCATTTTTTTTCTGGCTCTAATTAATGATCCATTCATATCCCAAGGCCAGAGGATGAATGGCTATATTCAGGTTTCCAGTTTATGGTAATTTTCTTTGGAAACCAACTAGTTTCGGGTCTCCATTTCAATCTGCCCACACACTTCACAGTTAAACTTTCAAAAATGATGTGGAATGTGGAAATATTTCTCACAAGGTCCCAAAGGGAGCCAGTGACACCCTAACTCTTTTCAGTCTGGGAAGTAGGGAGGAAGATGCCCCAAAGTCTACACATGGCCAACTGTTGTGTTGTTTTTTTGTTTGAGTTTGCTTTATTATTTAAAAAAAATTTTTTTTTTACTGAAGTATAGTTGATCTACAATGTCCTGTTAGTCTCAGGTGTACAGCAAAGTGATTCAGTTTTATATATATGTCTTTTTTTCAGATTCTCTTCCATAATAGGTTATTACAAAACACTGAATACAGTCCCTTGTGCTAAAGAGGAGGTCCCTGTTTCTTCCATCATATATACATAGCAGTGTGTATCTGTTAATTCCAAACTCCTAATTTATCCCTTCCTCACCCCTCCCCCCTTTAATAACCGTAAGTTTGTTTTCTATGTCTGTGAGTCTCTTTCTGTTTTGTAAATAAGTTCATTTGTATCATTTTTGTTAAGATTGCACATATAAGTGATATATGGTATTTGTCTTTCTCTGACTTACTTCACTTAGTATGATAATTTCTAAGTCCATCTGTGTTGCTGCAAATGGCATTATTGCATTCTTTTTTATGGCTAAGTAATATTTCATTTTATATATAAAATAAAATTATATATATATATCTCATATCTGCTTTTTCCATTCATCTGTCGATGAACATTTAGGTTGCTTCCATGTCTTGGTTATTGTAAAATAGCGCTGCTATGAACATTGGGGTGCGTGTGTCTTTTCAAATTAGAATTTTCATCTTTTCCAGATATATGCCCAGGAGTAGGCTTGCTGGATCATATAGCAACTCTATTTTTAGATTTTAAGGACCCTCCATACTGTTTACCATAGTGGCTGCACCAATTTACACTCTCACCAGCAGTGTAGGAGGGTTTCCTTCTCTTCACACCCTCTCCAGCATTTATTGTTTGTAGACTTTTTGATCATGGCCATTCTGACTGGTGTGAGCTGGTACCTCACTGTAGTTTTGATTTACGTTTCTCTAATAATTATTGATGTTGAACATTTTTCATGTGCCTATTGGCCACTGGTATGTCTTCTTTGGAGAAATGTCTATTTAGGTCTTCTGCCCATTTTTTGATTGGGTTGTTTTTTTTTTTTATATTGAACTGTATGAGCTATTTGTATATTTTGGAAATAATCCCTTGTCAGTCACATTGTTTGCAAATATTTTCTCCCATTCCATAGGTTGTCTTTTCATGTTGTTTATGGTTTCCTTTGCTGTGTAAAAGCTTTTAAGTTTAATTAGGTCCCATTTGTTTATTTTTGCTTTTATTTCCATTATTCTAGGAGACGGACCCAAAAATTTATTGCTGTAATTTATGTCAAAGAGTATTGTGCCTATGTTTTCCTCTAGGAGTTTTATAGTATCTGGTCTCACATTTAGGTCTTTAATCCATTTTGAGTTTATTTTTCTATATAGTGTTAGAGAATGTTCTTATTTTTCTATTAAGACAGAGCTGGGTTTGGTGCTTACCCTGGAGAGAGAGACAGCTACTTCATCCGAGGCTTGCTAGCATCTCAAAGGGGTAGGGCAAAGCTGGGTTGTTTATTGAGACTTTGAAGTCTAGTTTAATGCATGTCTTTCAATGCTGTGCTCCATTAGGACTGTGTTATTGTTTTAAAACTCGAGAATTAGTGCCTTGAGAGGCAAAGGCTTAGAAAGCCCTTGTAAGGTTTGGGGCTATTGTCCAGGCCTTCCTATGGCCACATGACAACACCACGAATCCTGAGAAGTCTATGGAATATATGGACTGAGACACCGGTGACCTGTACATGAGCGCACGTGGCCACTTCGATTTTTCTTAGTTCACTACCACTTCCCAGTTTAGTCCAGGGACAAATCCTTCTTTTCTCCCCACCCTCCACAAGGCGGAACTTCCTGGGAGCATCATATATATGACACAGTAATAATCGTAACAGTCATACTAATCCCAGTAGTCCACATTGACTTGAGCACCACATACATGACAAAATCGTGATCATACCAATCACGGTAATAATAATAGCCAACATTCATTTACCCCTGACTATGTGCAGGCAGCTGTGCTAAGCACTTTATGTGGACTCCTGTCACTAAGGCCCATAACAATGCTGTGAGCTGGGTACTGTTTTATTCTTGGATAATGAAACTTACCGAGGTTAACTCACTGGGATAAGGTGCACAGTGGAGTTGGAGCCAGAATTCGGGCCAAGGCTATTGGAGCCCAAAGCCTCCTTGCCCTTAGGTATTATGCTATTGAAGCTCTCTTTCTTTTTAAAATGTCTTGTTCCTATGACGAATTTTTCTAAAACAACGTCCAAATGTTTGCTTACAGGGGAGAAGACTGACTCTCACCATACAGAACCCCTCTCCTTTCAACCTGGCAGGAAGTATAGCCCTTAATCCACATTTCACGGGTGAGGTGAGCCTCCCATTCTCAGGGGTGGAGGCTGCCCCCCTTTTGTGCTGTTCTGCCTGGTTTCCTGGTTTCCCTGGAAGCCTTCCAGGTAAAGAACGGTTTCCCCAGTAACTGACAGCCCACCCACTGGCTCCTCTGCCAGAGTGAACTGATTGCTTTGAGACTCTTGGTTTCTTAAAGGTGTTTCTTTGGAATAGTCCCAACTGCTTTGACACATGTTCTGACAAATTAGTGGTTGAAGAGGACACTTCCTTGGGCTAGAAGGAATGAATATTCAAATAAATAAGAGAAACCCGTCAGCACAGACGGTGGCTGCTGTGGAGTGCGAGGACTTTGAGCAACTGGTTCCTTTGTTTCCCGGGCTTTGTAAAGATACAGCTAATTGTTCCTGACAAGATGGAATTCTACTAGTTTGAAAAGCTTCCTAGAGAAGGAGATTCCACTGTTCTCTGTAACTGGTATGTAACAGTTGGGTAAATGTTTCTAATAGTGAATTGCATTTGCCCCACCTGGCAATCTGGAATTCATTTCTCATTATGTTTCCTCAGGTAGAAATGGACAAAGCCTTGCCCACTTGATAGAGGGGGGTCGCACCTGTGCTGCTTTACTGTGTTAGGAACACGGGCTGCAGTGGAGGAAAGGACTCGCTGGCTTTCATGGAAGGGTGAAGGGTGAAGGGCATAAGGCTTACTTCTCCCTTCACCCTTATGCTCAAGCTCAGAAGTGGAGCTTAAGTCCTAGAGATCAGGGACCACGACTGTACAACTTCCAGAATCTCTGTAAATGTGCTGTGTTTGTTTAGCTAGTGCCTGTTTTCCCATCTCGAGAACACTTTTAAAGAAAGGCTTCCTGGGCAGCAAAAAGAGGAGGAGGGAGGTAGCAGGGGGATGGTTGAATTGACTTAGGAAACTGGGGGAGAACAACCCTGGGGCAGGGTGGGAGGGGCTGTTCTGTCAGGAGAGGATGCAGCCTGAGTCTTGGCCACCTCAACTGGCAAAGAGATTTAAGCGTGGGGAGCGATCTGGGGCCTCAGAAAGGATCGTGACATTGAGCAGTAGAAAGACCCCGTTAGAGAAAATATTTGCAAACGAATCAACGGACAAAGGATTGTCCTCCAAAATGTATAAACAGCTCATGCAGCTCAATATTAAAGAAACAAACAACCCAATCCAAAAATGGGCAGAAGACCTAAATAGACATTTCTCCAAAGAAGACATACAGATGGCCAAGAAGCACATGAAAAGCTGACAACGACCTGCTGTATAAAAAAAATAAATTAAATTAAATTAAAAAAAAAAGACCCCATTAGAACTGATGTGGATCTTACCAGGGTCTTTAACACATTTGTAAACTATTAGTAAAGTTCATGGCATCCTGGCATAGCCCTGGTAAAATCACACCTCCTCCCGAGTGGTGCCTTTTTCATTCCTCATATTTTTGTCTGTTCTAGTCAAAGATTGTTATTTTATATGGAGGGAGCAAACTGGAGGAAGAAGAAACAGATCTCTTGGAACAAGTGGACTTTACAGGAGGAGTTTTGGGGACAGAAGCTTTCAATTTAGAAGGCAGGCAACAACAAATAAATAAGCAAAACAAACTAAGAAAGAAGGAAAAAGAAGTAGTAAAGAGAGAACACAGATACATTACTCCAATAGCATGACTTATCACATGCAATGGCTTTACAGTCTCCCATTTATTCAATAAATATTTATTAAATACTCTACGATGATGAGGAACCACAGCGTTTGCTCTGGATGAAACATACACAAACTAGACTTGGAGAACCCAGGGTCTGTTAGGGGAACTGAATTATGTAATATAGGTAGACAGTAATAAGTGAAAAATGGAAATCCAGAGCTGGGGTCATGGGGCTCAGAGAAGGTGAGATCTAGCTCAGCAGCGACAGTACAGGAAAAGCCTGGGGAGAAGGAAGCCTGAGAGCTAGGACTTGAAGAATGGCAGACGGGATTTGGTCTTGGACCAGGGCACAGAATGAGGCGGTGCAGGGCTCAATAAGAGGAGAATGTGTGAGCTAAAGGAGGCCTGACGTGGACTGGGAGAAAATTGTGTTTGGAGGAAGTTCAGAGCCAAGACGTGGAGGTTCTTGAATTCCTTTATGGTCAGTTGGGAGTCATTGGCAGCCCTGGGCTTGTCAGTAGATGGCTGGAAGAAGTGGTGGGCAGACCGTGGGTGATGATCTGGTCTAGGGTGGCTGCAAAGCCCCTCTCCTGCTTACGGAAAATGATGACATTGTCTGGAGCCAGGCACCGTTAACCTGCTTCAGGCTGCAGTGGCTGCTGCTGTGGGAAAAGAACTACGAGTGAAGGCCTTCCCTGGGGGCGCAGTGGTTGAGAGTCCGCCTGCCGATGCCGGGGACGCGGGTTCGTGCCCCGGTCCGGGAAGATCCCACATGCCGCGGAGCGGCTGGGCCCGTGAGCCATGGCCGCTGAGCCTGCGCGTCCGGAGCCTGTGCTCCGCAACGGGAGAGGCCACAACAGTGAGAGGCCCGCGTACCGCAAAAAAAAAAAAAAAAAAAAAAGAACGACGAGTGAGAAAGAAGTTATAATAGTCAAGGATGTTGCAAGGTAGTTCTGTGTGATGGTAAATGAAGAATTCTTCTGCTCCCATCAACAGTTTCTCAGTTGTGATTTACTCTGAATCCTGCTAGCCCCAGCTCATGCTTCACTCTCTTTTCCTTTGGAAGGGGAACACCCCCATTTGTGGAGAGCTTGCACATGAAGCTTAGGGAATTGCCTGGCAGCACGTACACTTTAAACATACACAAATAGTTCCTGATATTGGGATGGCAGCTTTGCCACCCTGACTTTCCACACTGAGGATGTCTGAAGAACTAAGTGAAGATTTTCAGTAAATATGTGGAAAAAATACAACCCCAGATCATCGTGATCAAATCATCTGAGTACTGAAGTGTTATTCCCTCCCACCTCCCGCCGACCTCACCCCCGCCATCCCTGGTGAGCCGGCCTGTAGCTACAATAAATTCTATCCAGCAGCTGAATATGTGTGTACCTTATGGCGGTTCAGCATGCTATCATCTTATACTCATTCTGAGGAGGGGGTGGACAACACGTGTATTAGGACTGTGGTCAACCAGCCGGGGTCCCTGGCTGATGGCACCAGCTGAGCTCCCAGTGGGTAGCCAGCTCAAACTAGCCATGTGACAAGCCACAGCTTTACAAAGCATTGCTGATTCTTCATAGAAATTCTCAGACATTTGGTGGCATCTGGCCAGTATCTATGCATCATAGGGAAAAGATTCAGCTCATCATTTTTTGATAACACTACAGCTATTTACTTCTGACCTTTTATGAGCCTACCCCATGGAAAGGAGCCTCTCTCTCACTATTCCTTAATCTAATTTCCCTTTCCTTACCTGAAATTATCCTGTTTATTTGTTTTTGTTTTGGTTTGGTTTTTTTTGGCTGCATTAGGTCTTCGTTGCTGCGTGCAGGCTTTCTCTAGTTGTGGCGAGCAGGGGCTACTCTTCGTTGCAGTGCACAGGCTTCTCATTGTGGTGGCTTCTCTTGTTGTGGAGCACGGGTTCTAGGTGTGTGGGCTTCAGTAGTTGCGGCACATGGGCTCAGTAGTTGTGGCTCACGGGCTCTAGAGCACAGGCTCAGTAGTTGTGGAACACGGGCTTAGTTGTGGCACACGGGCTTAGTTGCTCCGCAGCATGTGGAATCTTCCCGGACCAGGGCTCGAAACCATGTCCCCTGCATTGGCGGGCAGATTCTTAACCACTGCACCACCGGGGAAGTCTCTGTTTATTTGTTTGCTTCTTGGTTATCTGTCTCTCCTTGTGAGAATCCACTGGTCCATCTGCTCCTGCTGTGTTAATACCTGGAACAGTGGGGAACCTACATTTTCCTTCCATTTGTTGGGTCAGGCCCTCTGCATGCCCCTCCTTGGCCCTGACCTCCAAGTGTGAACACTCTTCATCAGCCCCCTTGCCCGTCATCTTATGTTAAACATTAAATAATGTAGAAGCCAGAGGTAGGGCCTACTTAAATAGGTGCTCATTAAAATGTGTGTTCATAGGTGAAAGCACTTGCCTTTTCACTAACACCCTTTGACACTGATTTATAATTTAGTTACATAGAAGTCTCAGTCTTTAAAGAAGGATTAATTGACTTATGAATTGTGAATTCTGAAGTATGTTTCATCTTGTTTTCTAAATTTATGCTACTTCTTGGGGCTTTCCTGATGGTGCAGTGGTTAAGAATCTGTCTGCCAGTGCAGGGGACATAGGTTCGAGCCCTGGTTCGGGAAGATCCCACATGCTGTAGAGCAACTAAGCCCGTGCGCCACAACTACTGAACCCGCACTCTAGAGCTTGCGAGCCACGACTACTGAGCCCATGTGCTGTAACTACTGAAGCCTGTGTGCCTAGAGCCCGTGCTCCGCAACAAGAGAAGCCACCACAATGAGAAGCACGTGCACTGCAACGAAGAGTAGCCCCTGCTCGCCGCAACTAGAGAAAACCCACGCGCAGCAACGAAGACCCGACGCAGCCAAAAAAAATAAAGTAATTCATATTTTTAAAAATAAATAAATTTATGCTACTTCTCAATGACACAGGAAGGCAAGTAGACAAACACGTCCCTTTTTAGCCAAAGACCATCAGAAACTCATCTATAGTTGAGTGGCTTGCATTTTTTACTCATTGCAGTGGGGAAGGACGCACACCATGGAGAATCAAGGCCATGTCATTAAGAGGGTATGAGAAAGGAATGACAGGATTTGGGCTTGTGTTCAGCGCTATCAGGGAGAGTTTGAGGGAGGATAGTTTTTCATCACATTGGACGCTGTCAGGAAATGGGGAAATTCTATGGTTGGGTATCTTAATAATTCTTATCTAGAAGGTAGAAAGAACAGAGGAGGCTAGAGCTGTGACTGGTAAAGAAACAGCCTCCACTCATTAGCCAGGACAGGGAGATGTTGGTCATTTTTGTCTAAGCAACGTGGTGGGTACACAGAAGTATCTGTCAAATGAAAGACTGTGAGCTTTCTGTCACCAAGGGGTCCTGACATGTCTCCCCCTGCCCAGAAGTCCTCTCTGTGCATCCTCAGACAGGTCAGGGCCCAGCCCAGGGCTGGTTGGTGGTCAGTCCCCCTGTTTCTGGGTTCCTACCTTACCTGCCTCTTTCCCAAAGGGCCAGTGGCTGGAGCCTCACAGGTGGGCCCCCAGAGCATGTGATTACCTGGATCTCATTTCCAGAGACTTTGTAGCAGCTGCTGACTCTTAGTATGACCAGTGAGAGGAAAGAAGAAATTGACAGAGAAAGGCAAGTAAAGCTTAGAGGATTACTGTGAACAAGACAAAGTGAAGGAAAAGGGGAGTCTATTTACTGGATCAGTGAATAGTGATTGGAACATTAGATGCACGAACTCCTGAAAATGACTGGAGATACCTTGACATTCTATAAAGCGGGTCATTAGGCAGTATGTATTGAATTGGTTTCCTGATAAATACATTCTGAAATCATGAGTGTTAGAATATAAAACGGAAAACAAACCATGTTGTTGACTCTGCTGGAAGGAATTTGACCTAGGTTATAAAAACTGTCAGAATGGGCTGGTACTACGTACTCCCCAAAGTATGTCATTTTCTTTGCTTTTCCCGCTTAGGTGAATATTTAAAATCAGGTTGATTGTTTTATTTCTTTACTTGCTCATTTCCTTTGTGTCTTAGCTTGGGTTCTGCAGAAAGAAGAGGCTGAATAAAAGTCTTATTTATGTATGAGGATCTTATTGGGGAGTGTGATGCCAGGGAAAGGAGGAAGGTTGTATTATTGAGTTGCTGGCAGCAGTGGTCATTGACTCCTTGATCATGTGGGACCACCTGAGGAGCCATATGAAATGCATCTCAGAACTGTTCATCAGGGGAAGAAAGGGGAAAGGACTGTCCATTAACTTCTGTTCCCTGTAGATCATAGGTTTGTCCTGTAAGTTGTTAACTCTCCCATCTTCCAGATTGGAGATGTGCAGGCCCCATGGGTTCCTGAGGCATCCCACTCTGTAGTGTCAACAAAGAGGTTCTGGCTTGGGTGGTGAGAGCCTTGAGGTGTAGGAAACAAACTAAGCTGTCCCAGAGCTGGTGCCCCTGTGCAGGCTGAAATAAGAGATAAGTGAGGTGGAGGGGATCCAAAATGGTAAATAAGAGATGATGAAGCAGTGACACCACACCCGGTTATTTTTGGGGTCAATAGAGTGATAGAGAATGAAAATATTTAGACATTGGCCTCAGCCTTGGTTTGGGATTTTTCCTAGCAGAGATCTTAGTAGAGGATGGTCTTCTCAACATAACTGTTCAAAGCTAGGAAAGAGAATGCAAAGTTTCAGTGGTATGAAGGTTTAGCAGCAGGCCTCACTTTTGAATACCATCCAGTAGTGCTCTGCAAGGCATGTATTCTCCCCAAGAGATCCTATCTATACTCTGGATATCTGTATGATTCCCAACTCTATATTTCCATCTCAGCCTCTCTTCTGAGATGAGGGTCCATTTATTTTATTCCCTTTAAAAATTCTTCCAATAAGAATTTCCAATATAACCTATCCAAGACAGAAATCAACACTGAAATCTTCCCCTCTTGCCTTCTCAGTCTTACAAATGTAACCCACAGGGTCAGAAAACTGGGCGGGGGTCACCTCTCATCTTCCCTTCCCTCCTCACGGTCCACCAGCTGTGAAATCCTGTCAACTCTACCTCCTTCTAATCTTCCAGTCTGTCCTCTCTTTCCTGTTCACTGGGGTGGCTTAGTTCAGGCCTTCATCTCCTCTTGCCTGGGTTGCAGCCACAAGAGACCTCTTAACTTGTTTCTCTGCCTCTGGTCTTCTCTTCTGCCAGTCCTCGGAGAAGACTTCACTGACTGCCCAGAGACTAGGGGATGACGTGAGAAGTCAACAGTCTGGTGATTCTCAACCTACAGAATAAAGAAGTTGTCTAGGTGGGACCTGAGGCTTTTCTATCAATTAACAAAATTGCTCTTCCCATTTTGGACTCCAAGTCCATCCGCAAGTGGCTCCTCTTCCCTGCCATGGTTTACCCACCTGTAATCTTCCGGGAGCTGGGCTCTTAGACGCTCAGTACTGTTCTTAACCTCCCACAAGCAAGTGTTTATGACATGCTGCAGCTGTGGCTGCATTTATGTATTCAGCGGTTGGAGGTCTGGGGGTGGCTTTGGACCTACAACACAGAATCTTCACACAAATACCACAGGAAGGTGCATGTCAAGAAGACAGTCACTTTCCAACAGCACCTTCCTGACTCATAACCCAGCCTTGGTTTCCTGTCTCACTTGCTGGTTAGGGAGAAAAAAAAGATGATTTTTGTCAGACTCCCTGGGAGAAGAGAGAAAATTTAATTGAGTGCCTATTGGAAAGCATTGTTTGAAAGTTTGAAAACTGCTGACCTAGAATAGCCCTGTACTTTATAACATATAAACTATCCCCTAATGTTGTAGTAATAAAGATTTCCCATGGGCCAGCTGTGTTCAGTCTCGTGAGAGGCATTGTAACAGACTTAAAACACGTAAGATATATCCCTCTCAAAATGTAGGAGGCAACTTATATGCATGGACCATTAGTACAAGGTCAGAGAACCAAGTGCTGAATTGTATGGGACAGAGATGGAGGCTGTTAGAGAAGATTTTACAACATCCTGAAGAGTCAAGAATGGAAAAAAATCTATGACGGAACCACCTGGGCCTTATATTGTGTTTTAGAACTGCAGCGCACAACATATCTGGTGCATTTGTTTGGTTTTCATAAAATAGTATGGTGAGAACATATTTGACTTGACTGGGGTTTCACTGAAAGTTTGTAAGGCACCTTTTCTTTTAATTCTAGTTACTGGTTATTTTTCTGTGATGATGAAACATGGGTACGAAGAGAGAAAAATTCAATCATCTGTTTTTTGCTTACTTTGTAGGATTGAATTTTAAACTGTTCTTTTAAATGTTGGCAGCATGTAGACTGAAACATGGCAAATGATAAGAGATTCTAATCACGGTTAATGAAAGCTGTAAGGAAATAATCATGGACGTGTTGCCTCCTGTCAGTGTTTACTGTATGACATGGAGATTAATTTTATTTTAATTAGGATCATCACCGTGGCCGCCATTTCTTTAATGAATGCCAGGTTAAATCTATTACTTACTTCACAGCTGTGAATGGGTTCCATTCTTTGTTAATATTTGCATATTCCAGAGGTCAGATTTTTTCTTTCTTTATGGAAGAGGAATTTTTCCTTTTGTTTCATGTTTAGGATATTTAACTTGTTGGTTCTGAACTGAACAGAAATAACAGTTACGATTGCTGCTTCTCAAGCTGAATGGACTCATTTGACTCAGGGTAAAACTTTCCAACAACTAACAAAAGTAATTTATTCTTAAGACACACCTTAGATGATTCCTTCAGTTGGGACAAACTCAACACATCTGTTATGGGCTGAATTGTGTCCCCACGAATTCAAATGTTGAAGCCCTAATCCTCAGTAGTTCAAAATGTGATAATCTAGAGATAGACTTTAAAGAGGTGATTAAGTTAAAATGAGGCCATTAGGCTTAGCTTTTATCCAACCTGACTGGTGTCCTTGTAGGAAGAGGAAATTTGGGTACACAAAGAGACACCAGGGATGGGCACAGAGGAAAGACCATGTGAGGACCAGTGAGAAGGCAGCCATCTGTAAGCCAAGGAGAAAGGCCTCAGAAAACATCAAACCTACTGACACCTTGATCTTGGACTTCTACCCTCCATAACTGTGAGAAAATGAATCCCTATTGTGTAAGCCACCCAATCTTTGGTCTGGCAGCCCTAGCAAACTCATACAAGCTAAGGCAACACCCAAAGCCAAATTTATTACTTCCCTGTTCAAAGCCATTCATTGTGCGGCAGAGACATTTACTGCTCACTGAATATCCATGTCATTCCACCTCAAAGACCTGCCCACCCACAGTCAGGAGGGGCCGTTCACTAGCTCTGGTCTGTGGGCGTCTACAATCTTATCCCCTGTCCCAGTGGCCAAGGAGGCTATTGTTCCAGATGCTGGGGTTTCCATCAGATCCCTGGGAGACTGAATGGAGCAAAACCTCCCCCCATCCAATGGAGGGTATGTCTCCTAGGTGAGAAATAATTCATTACTGTATTAAGCCTGGGATTTGGAGGGTTTAGTTTGTTTCTTCAGCTTAACTTTGTTTATCGTGAGCAGTACCATCCCCAATCTCTTAGTTCACCTGGAAGTGTAAACTTAGCCACATATTTGCACTCATAATTTCATAGTTTCACATCTGACTGATTATTAGTCCTTTCCATTCTACCCTTGCAATATTCCACAGACCTGCCCCTCCTTTCCATTCACAGAGCTGCCATAGTTATCTCCCTAAACAAACGATAACAATGATGACAGTGATGATTATGATGATGATGGAGGAACACTGCTCCAGGCACTGTTCTGGTGCTTTACATACATGAAGTCCTTTATTCTCATAACCTATGAAGTAGGTACTATTGTCATCCCCTTTTTCCAAGGAAGAAATTGAGATACAAGGAGTTTAAGTAACTTGTTCAAGTTCACACAGCTAGTAAGCATTGGCAGAGCTGGGATTTGAGCTTGGTAATATGGTTTCCATTGCTTTCAAGTAGTGTCATGGCATTAACAACCCTTCCAGTTCTAGTCCCAGCGTACCCTCTTCATCTCTTCTCCCATCAAGGACAACCCTCTACTCCTGACCACTTCCAACCCTTCACTCCAGTTACAGTCTAGATTATTTCTGTTCTCTAAACAAATCCTGCATTTGCCAACCTCTGTTTCATTGCTCAAGCTCTTCTATCCGAATTGCTCTACTGTCCATTCTCTTTCCCCCTTTGTCCTGCCTATCAACATCTTGTGTATCCTGCAATGCCCCATTTGTTTGCCACCTCTTCTGGGGAGCCTTCCTTAAGTCATCTTCATTCAGCACTCCCATAATCCCTTGCCTCTACTTCCCTGCAGGCACTCATGTTTCACTTATTTATGTGTGTCTATTTCTCTCTCTAAAGTATAAGCTCCCTGAGCACTGGGACTGTGTTTTCTTCATCTTTAGATCTCCTCTGCAAGCAATGAGCACAGTACACACACACACACACACACACACACACACACACACACACACACACACACACACAATCTTTGGGTTATAAAACTTTTTTTAAAAATTAATTTATTTTATTTATTTATGTTTGGCTGTGTTGGGTCTTCATTGCTGCGTGGACTTTCTCTAGTTGTGGCGAGCAGGGGCTACTCTTTGTTGCGGTGTGTGGGCTTCTCATTGCGGTGGCTTCTCTTGATGCATAGCATGGGCTCTAGGCGCACGGGCTTCAGTAGTTGTGGCACGTGGGCTCAGTAGTTGTGGCTCGTGGGCTCTAGAGCACAGGCTCAGTAGCTGAGGCTCACAGGCTTAGTTACTCTGTGGCATGTGGGATCTTCTCAGACCAGGGCTCGAACCCATGTCCCCTGCATTGGCAGGAGGATTCTTAACGACTGGGAAGCCCTGGGTTATAAATCTTGAATGCAATTAAGAGAAAGGAAAGTCTCCTTGAATGCTTTGCTACCTAACAAAAGATAATAATGTTACCCTTTGTCACTTTGTCCACCATGGCTTAGGATTCCCGATCACACTGTGTGGAAGTGACTTTGTTAACATCAAAACGTTTTGCTTCATCCTGTCTGTGCTCCTTTCTCTGAGTTCGATGCTGTCACTTCTCATCTGTGTCATGTTAGCAAATTGTCCCTTTGGTCTTTATATTAGAACTGAATTTCACTGGGTTTCAATTATTTCTTAGCTTTGATTTATTGATTAAGAGCGGTCTTTTATCCTGGTGGTACTTTTCAAGCATGTGATAATATACGTTCCAGTGAGCTGCAAGGAAAGAGAAGAATAGTACTCCTGCCGCTTCTCTTCCCCGCAGGTTTCACCTCTGAGCGTTTCATGAAGCCCTTAGTCCTCTTCTCTCAGGGGTGGGCAGAAAGTTGAAAGGAAAGTGGAGTTCAGTCACGTCTGCCACAAGTATTTCTGGTTCAAATGCAGGACAGATTGGGAACTTGAACACAATTGGATATTCTGAGGATTTCAGTTCTCATTTTCCCCAAGAATGTATTTGTGTCTGTCGTCTTCTTACATAGATGCATGAATTTTCCCTGGTATGGTGGCTATTCCCCAAGATGGCCTCCAGCGATCCTTACCTCCTGCTAGCCATGCTTTTGTCTTGTCCCCTCCCACACTAAATAGGGGAGCAATCCTGTGTAAACAGTGGGCTATTGAAGAAGGGGTGGGGTGTGTCTTCCAACACTAAATTATAAAAGGCATTGTGGCTTCCACCGTGAGGCTATGGAGAGGTCTGTGTGGCAGTGAATGGGGCCTCGTGCCAACAGCCGGCGCCAACGGCAGCCGTGTGAGTGAATCATCTTGAAGGAGATGCTCTACCCTCAGCCAAGCCTTGCAATGTTTGCAGCCCCAGCTTTAACTCATGAGGGGCTGGAGCTGGGTCAGCCCAGCCGAGCTGCTCCCCAAGTCCTGACCTACAGAATCTATGTGAGATGATAAAGGTTTATATTTGCTTTAAGCCGCCTAGCTTGGAGGTAATTGGTTGTGCGGCAATAAACAACATACATGGCACATGGAATTTCATTTTCCTGGTTCTCTGAGAGTCCACTATCTCATGTTTTCAGTTCTAATAATATTTTTGGCGATATATAGAGTATGACTCTGCGGTTGAAGTGAAGGTCAATGGTATAAAGAAAACCCACCATGGTTTGGTCAAATGCTTAGCACAGGGAGATTGCCCGTCTCCTGCTTCGGTTGCGCCTGGACCCCTGGATTGGCCCCAAGACATGCTCCCCTTACTTGTTTCACCCCCCAAGCTCCTCTGCTCCCCGCTCCTGTCCCCTTGACCCTTCTCACAGGTGCACTATCACTGCCATCAGGACTCAGAGGCATCCGCCGACACCCAGGGCAACCTGGACCTCCACGCTCCTTCCATCTGCCAGCATCCCCGCTGCTCTGATGGGGATGCCGTGACTTTGAACTTTGTGAAATATTTTCTCCGTCAACCCCAGAAGGAGAGACGGCATGCTGAGACGAGGATGCAAGTGCGTAATCACAGAAGAGGCCAGATCTTCTCTTGGCAACTGGAAGAAAGAGCTGAAGGCGGTGAAGTCTGCATTTCACTGGGGGAGAGAACGTTGAGTCATTCAGTACTTCAACAGAACAAACCAGCCCCAGACACAGGTGACCCCTTTACCTTTATGAGCAAGTAAAACCGCCGAAGGTAACTTGCACAAGACGGAGCCTCAGCTACCCACATGACAGCGTACCTCTTTGCCAAAGACACCTGGAGACGGCCACAACTGGAGTCCAGTCATGGGCTTGAAAAAAGGTGGCCTTGCCCACTCCCGTCTGTTTCAGAAGGGGCCTCCGGCTGTCTGGGGCTATCTACACTGCCTGCCTGAGACACTGAACACTTCCCGCTCCTCCCCGTATTCCTCCCTCTACCCTCCTCCTTCTCTATCCTCTTCCACACGGGCACAATGATAAAGTCCATCTTTGCCGTTCTAAACAGTGCGTTTAAGGCGCTTCCTTATTTAATGGAGATTCTGCATTGCTTTACGGGCCAGGAGTATGGAAGACATTTGTAAAATTCTGTAAGGATGAATCCTCAAAACTGAAGCACATATATATTAAGTGTATACATGTTTCCTGTAAAATGTTTAAGAACACAAGTCATCTCTAACAAATATTTGCCGCGGAGCCATACAATTTAGAGAGAAGTGAAAGTTAAAATCTACATGGTTAATGTATTCAGTGTTCAAAACCATACCGGATAATTCAGGCAAGAAAATATACTTCATCTACTTTGATTACATCTGCAAGACACTGTAGCTGCAAATTTTCAATTGGCTCCATAGCTCACGGATAGATTTTTTTGAAAGATATTCTCAGTAATTCCTGCTTTAGGGACACACACAACACCTGCCACTGCCCACCTCAAATCACTTAGGGTTTTAATCTACTGACACTCCTGCTCTGAACAGGTCAAACCTGGCTAAGTGCCCATGGACAGTGTGCTTGGTGGTCCAAGGCAATCCTGACAATTTAGCGGAGCCCCCGGGGCCTAAGGGACGACAGATGTTTCTGGTCCTTTCAGGGCTCTTTGGAAGCTCAGGCCTTTCCTGAGCATCACGGTCAACTCCGGGCCTGCCTACGAGGGCAGGGTCAGCTGTGTGCCCCTCCAGCTCCTGCCCTCTCGTGCCCCCTTGCCCAGGGCTGGCCCACTCAGACCGGCTCCAGGTAACACAGCACATTCTGGGATGCAGTAGTGTCCGATTGCCTTTTCCTAGTCACAATGTCAATCAGGTGCTTTACACGGTTCTCCCCCCACCCACCCATAGCCAACAAGAGCTGTTGCGTTACCGAAACTTCCTGGGAACGTGGAATTCATCAAACAGAAACGCACAAAGAGAAGTATGAGCAAATTCTACAAGTGTTTGCTCCCTTCGGGGCTGCCAGGGCAGGAAAGCACTTTGTGCTTCTTGCCCTCGGAGAGACGCTGGGGGCCGCCCAGCCAGCTGCCCCTAAATCACAATCGTGAGTCTCATGTGGAAATGTCCGGAAGGGAATGCTGTTCTCCAGGACAATCCATCAACCAGGGCAGAAGGCCATTATCGTGAGCAGTGCTTCGATGAGGCTGGGCACCAGCCTGGCCAGCTCTGCGGTGCTGGGCTTGTGTCGTGGTCTCCCTCCTACGGGCCTCTCTCCTCTGCCACATCCCCTCCAGCTTCCTCGTCCTCTCCTCTCATTGCCCCTGTTCCACTGGCCACACCCTTCTCACCACTGGCCCCCAACTACCAGGCCAGCTGGCTTCATCTCAGGCCAGCCTCCCCTGCCCTGTAAGACACCCCAGGCTTCACCTCCTCACCTTCTCCTCCAGGCTTGTAACCTGATAAGGTCCTGCCCTCTCATGCCCCGGTCAGAGACCACGGCACCTTCCAAAGCCTTCTCTGCTTTTGAGGGAGCACACATACATCCTACGGTGCTCTGTGTGCACGAGTGTAACACTCACACCTCTGTAACGCAGTGGTGACTGTCCAGGCAGAAAGCGCAGCCTTAAGGAGGGGACATGGTCATGGGCAGGTGGCTTGCACAGTTTTCTTAAATTTTTATTTAGTTGTCAACATTTTAGAATTAGGAGAATTCACATTTAAAAAATTGTATTTCTAGATCCTTTTGAAAAATTGAAGACGTGGCCACATGGGTCCTGAGTAGATCTTGGGGGACTGAAGAATGTACATGAATTTAATATGCAAACGGGGCTGCTGTACTCCCTTCCCAGGGCCCTGAGGGCTGCGGGTCGAGGAAGTTCTTGCTGGTGGGGACGAGGTCCTGGGTAATTAGTGCCTGGTGAGAATTTGCAGGAATTCAGAGTCAGGATTCTCTGCTCAGAACCTGTGTGTCTGGAATCAAAAGAAGGTAAGTGACAAACTTGCACCTGAATAAACATGGTTTCACAAGGATGCTGATGTCAACACTTCTAACCAACTCAGAGGCTGTATTCCTCAGGAAGATGCTCAGAGGTCAGGGAAAATCAGCTCTGGGGAGGCGGAGGGTGGGTATGGGTGGTGGGCTGGAGCTCAGGACTGGCCTCAGGGACTGTGACCTGTGCAGTCACGCAGGGCTCATGCTTGGAAGGGCTGCACGGTTGGTTTAATACTCTGCGGATGTTGTCTTGGAATTAATGGTAATGTTTGAACCAGGGTCCCACAGTTTCACTTTCACTAAGCAGTCTCCCCAAGTTACATAGCCAGTCCCTGCAGAGCTTAACCGAAACAGGAACCCCACTTCACCAAGGGGAAATTTTTCAGATGAGATGTTTTAAAGAGACTTGAAATGTTGATGGATGCCCGTAGCTCTGGTGTTCTGAGCAGAGAGTGATTTCGTGTAATACTGGGCTAATCAGTGAAAATAGAGAATCTGGTCAATAGATGATAGGGCTTCCCGGAGAACGTGGGAACAACTTAACACACTGTTAAGCGAGCAGAAGACTACTGCTGTTTCAAGGAGGGTGAAGTTAACATCTTCTCTGCTTTAAGAAATTTTGCAGACTGTTGGATGGGTGGACCCAAGACAGCTAGGACCACATGTGCAGTAATGGTGGTGTGAAGCTGCAATGCCTCACAGCCTTCACGTGCAAGTAAATGCTTTCGAAACCTCCGGAGAGTAATCTACTTGGTGTCGTGGTACGAACGTGGGTTGGAAAAGAATTTCCAGACATAAGGCAGAATGTAAAGGAGACAGAATTTATTAGAGGGGAGGGTCACTGCCAGAACAGAGGGCCGACTTCCTAGTAGTCTGGGAGAGTCGAGCCCAAACATGTGCTACTGATCAGTTTTTATAACCAGAAAACAAAGGAATGGTCCGAGGTGAAAGTTTCGTTTACTGATTGGTTGAAGCACATATACCTTCCTTCTATAGGGTGGGAGTGGGACAGGGCAGACGCCTTTCCTTATTTGGGACGGGTCCCCTCGCCCAGGAGGGCGTCGCCCAGGTGGGCTCAGGAATTTCATAGCCCTTGCAACTTGGTGGGGAGGGCAAGTAAGAGTCCAGTAGGGGGTGTAACGCTGACCGTTTTTCAGACAGGGTTGTCCTTTGTCCTTGAAGCAGCACACTCGGGCTTGCTACTTTCCTTCCTACAAAGTGCACATAAAATCAGGGTACTGCAGCATTAACTCAACCCAACTATTTCAGAATTTCAACCTCCCAAATGGAATATTTCTGCAAGTGTATTATATTAGAGTCTTTTGCTAAATACGCTAGTTCGTACATGGTCCTTATAGCAATTAAAAAGTGAACTGAGGGAATTCCCTGGAGGTCCAGTGGTTGGGACTCTGTGCTCCCACTGCAGGGAGCCCGGGTTTGATCCCTGGTTGGGGAACTAAGATCCTGCAAGCCATGTGGTGAGGCCAAAAAAAAAAGTGAATTGTTAAGTTGTTATGGGTCGAATTGTGTCCTCTCCAAGGCATTTGTTGAAGTCCTAACCCCCAGTACCTCAGAATGTGATCTTATTTAGAAATAGGGTCATTTTGGATGTAATTAGTTAAGATGAGGTCACACTAGAGTTGGTGGACCCTTAATCTAATGTGACTGGTGTCCTTATAAGAAGAGGAGAGGACACAGACACACAGGTGAGGCAGCCGTGTGATAATGAGGAAGGCAGAGGTGAAGTGCTACAGCTGCTGGACTGTGAATGTCAAGGCTTGGCGGCCGTCCCAGCACTGGGGAGAGGCCCGGAAGGCCGCTTCCCTGCAGATGGCCTGGGGCCTGTGGCTCTGTGGCTCTCGATTTTGGACTTCTCCTCTGGAACTGTGAGAGAATACATTTCTGTGTTTCAAGCCACCCAGTTTGTGGTATTTTTTTTACAGCAGCCCTAGGAAACTAACCTAGAATATATAGGTATTCTTCAATTATATATTTTTTCTTTTTGGGTAAATCTAGTTCTTCCTAGATATCTAGATTTAGAATTTTAAAAAAAGAGGCACTCCATGTTTTTTGATATCTGGATCTCATTTTGTTTTTTAAAGGAATTTTGCCTTTTTAAAATTTATTTATGGCTGTGTTGGCTCTTCGTTTCTGTGCCAGGGCTTTCTCTAGTTGCGGCAAGCAGGGGCCACTCTTCATCGTGGTGCGCGGGCCTCTCACTATCGCGGCCAATCTTGTTGCAGAGCACAGGCTCCAGACGCGCAGGCTCAGTAGTTGTGGCTCACGGGGCTAGTTGCTCCGCGGCATGTGGGATCTTCCCAGACTGGGGCATGAACCCGTGTCCCCTGCATTGGCAGGTGGACTCTCAACCACTGCGCCACCAGGGAAGCCCTGGATCTCATTTTAAGCTCCACAAATGTTGGCCTCACAAGTAAACTTTGGTATTTTTAGTGTGTGCTGTACTGCTTAGTACTATAATACTAAGAGGTGATTCTAGTCTATGAGTATTACATTAAAATAAGTAGCTGTCATGAATGAGTGTGTAACTATTACAGTGAATCTGCAGGAATCCTCGAATGTAATCACAGGTAGCGGCATTTTTGTCTCTCCTTGTCCTTAAGTTTCCCTGTGGGCCTGGTCCTGTCTCTGTTCAAGGTGAAAGAACTAGAAGCTTTTCTGTTTATCTGCAGTTTTTCTGGTCACTTTCAGTTAACCAGTCCCAACCTGGTAATTAATATGCTCAGGTTGGTATAATATAAAAACTTGAACTTTCTCTAAAGCTTCCTTCCTTCCTGTTCCTCCATCCAGGATTAATATGTGAGCACAGAATGAACTTCTGTAGTGGTGGAGCCGATACACATTCTGGGCCTTTGCCATAGCAGTGAGCTACTCTAATGAACACACTCTGCGTTACTGGTACAGAAGCAGGTGCACAAGCGGAGCGTGCAGCTCACAGGCCAGATGGAAATAAGTGCCACACAAAATCCATGCATGGTATTTATTTCCCAGGAAAGTGATGCACTGATTAAAGTTTTTCTGAATCGCTTCAAGATATCATTTAGTGCTAGTAAAGACAAGCTAACTAGCTACAGTCTGGGACGTGTCCTGGGGGTGGTCTAAGGAGCCTATAAATAAACATGATCCCTCTATCACCTTGGCCACATCAGGTAAATGGTCCTCACCAGCAAAACTCCCTCATTCCCATTCTAATTTCTCATGTGCACTCAGAAAATTTACTAAAGCCTCCAGGAGTTTGGCAAAAGGAAGTCATCAGTCTTGACCTTGCAGACGGAATCATCGCTGCTGTCCTCTTGCTCGTCTGTTTAAAATTTAATTTCAATTCTGGCTTTTCTAACCATGTCCAGGGGGAACTGTGACATCGGGAGAAAGAGCTATTTAAGCAAACAAATAGTTCAACTTTTAATATAGGCTAAAGGAATTTATTTACAAACACTAGCGTTCCCCCTTCGGAAGACAAGCCAGAACTCTAGGTCCTACCCAATGAACACACCGTGATTCACACCTTGGTCATAGGGTGTTATATCTGAAAGGATTCTCTATACCTGCCTGATTCGAGGGAGAGAGAGTTGAGTAAGCGAGAGCTTCCGGAGCCTGAACAGCGCTTTATGGAGGAGGCTGTGCAGTGTCCGAATCTCAGGTTTGGAAGAACGTGAGTGGGCCATGACCCGGAAGAGCTTTCCCGGTAGTGGCTCAGTGGTGCTTCTTCGTCTCAGTGTGATGGCCAGATGTGGCACTCGCATGCAGTGGCTACTTCATAAACGTTTGCTGGAGGAATGACTCCTAATGAGAGGCTGCACTGTGTAGGGGGCTACACTGGCTGGCTCTGCCCCTTACTCGCTGTGTGACTCCGGCAAGTGACTTAGCCTCTCTGTTTCTGTTGCCTCATCTGCCAAATGATGAGTCGTGAGGATTAAACAGTTAGTAGATGTAAAAGAAGTGATTGTGATAGTAGCTGGCACATAGTAGGGTTATATAAGCGTTGCTTATATGCATGTATGAGTATGAATATTCTCCTTGAACATTGACTTTCAGAATTTTCAAGTGGTTCTCAGCATTTCTCTCTTAATAAGCTCAGTAGAAGAGTATAGAAGCGTTACAGCGTATCAAGATGATGTTTTCATGTCCAAATAGCATTTGGTATGTAAATATCTTTATTTTTTTAAAAAAATGAACATATGTAGTCATGTACTTATTCATTCAACTTACTGTTTGCTAATCCCCTGCCAGGTACTGGGGAAGCCAAGCTAGCATGGTAAGCCAGATCATTCTTTGTTTTTCTTCTGAGATTTTATGATCTAAATCCTGTTGGTTAAAAACCACTTTTTCCCAGTCTCACAAAATTTCCGAAACTACTTTGACTTTATATCTTAGATATTTATACTTACATAAGCTGGTCCTGTCCTGTAGGACCCTTTTTCAGCATTCTTTGGCTTACTAACAAAGCTTCCATTAATGAAGAAATCAACTGACATTCAGTGTATTTGTATAAAAATGAATAATTCCATTTTTGAAAAAAGATCAGATTTATTTGAAACAGACATTTGAAAAAAGTTCTAAATGTGTTATTTTGTATTCATGTCCCTTTTTCCCCCCATGAAGTGAAAAACAGATAACATTTCAACATGGTAGGAGAGTGGGGGATTGTGGGAGCTGATAACTAGAATGTGGGTGCCGAGGCTCTGAGCCCTGGGTGGTCCCTCCAGCGAGGCTGGCAGTAGGCTGACATGAGGTGTCACTCCCTCTTCTGGGTATGGACAACACTAGTGCCTGGTGGTGTTCTCCCTTGTACAGCCTGGACACCGCCTCACAGCCCAAATCCAAGAAGAGCACTAAGTGGCCCCCCAGAAGCAATATGAACTGCCATTTGAGATGAAACTTATTTTCACCCCGAGTCTGCAGGCGACTGTGGTTAGCAGCCAGGTACACACTTAAGGCACTGTGTTAGTACCTAGCATTGGGGTAACACAGTACTACAAACTGGGTGGCTTAAACAACAGAAATGTATTCTCTCCCAGCTCTGGAGGCTCCAAGTCCAACCATCAAGGTGTGGCAGGGCCATGCTCTCTCTGAAGGCTCTGGGTGAGGATGCTTCCTTGCCTCTTCTAGCTTCTGGTGGTTCCTGGCATTCCTTGGTTTTATAGATGCAATCCTGAGATCTTTGCCTGTGTCCTCACATGACGTTCTCTGGCTCTCTTCACACTGTCTTCCTCTGTGTATGTCTGTGCCGCTGTGTCTCTTTTCCTCGTAGAAGGACACCAATCATGTTGGACTAGGGGCCCACACTACTTCAGTACGATTTCATCCATTACCTCTGCAATGATCTTATTTCCAAATTAAGTCACATTTGAGGTTTTAAGAAGGATGAGAATTTGGGGGGTGGGGACACTATTCAACCTAGTACAGGCTCTTTGCCTTCTGTCATTATCACACAGCCAGTTTATCCCCATCAGTAGTTGCTGCCTTGGTCCTGGAGGATAAGAAACTGGGCTGGCTGCGGGAGAGAGGAGTGGGACACGTGACAGAAGAAAGGCCGTGAGAGGCTCTGTCTGCCAGCAAAGGGTAGCGATGGCGGACAGGGCACTTGGCATATGCACCTGGGGAAGTGGGGACCTGAAAACTAGGAAAAGGGACACATTTCCTCCACTCACAGCTTGCTTCACAGCTGGAACCGAACCACAACAGCATATCCCAGGATTAGCAACTGCAGACGGCCCAGCTAACCCCCCATGGGTGGGGTCCGGCTTGTTCCTTGCCCAGCCTGACTGATTTTACAGGACAAAATAGGGGATACAGCACAGTTGGTAAGTTAGATTCGACCCTGTTTCCCAGAAAGTCTCCACATTTCTTGGTTCACTAGAATCATGAATTTACTAGAAGTTTTATTTTCAGAAATGATGGCCGCCGTCACAATCACAGTACTGCAAATCTACGGTGACAGATTTGGAAGTACCTTGAGGCTTATCTTCATTTATTATGCTCTGCAGCAGTTCTGGGCTTTTCTGTACAGAACCTCTTTCTAAGGGTTCAGACAGCCAAAGGGCATCTGTGGAATTTTTAATAATTTTCTCTTTCTGTGGGTTGGGCAGTGGGGACAGCGGAGGGTAATGCCACTTATTACTTATTCTATAGCTTATTGCCTTGCAGTCTGTACAAGGACATTAAGCACACTTACTGCTTGCACAGTTTTCTGGGCTGTAACATTTTGCTGTACCAGGACATACAATGTTATAATTTGGTCTGTTTTTCAAACATGATGTATGCAACACAGTGCAATAGATTTTTCTGTTATCTTAAATATGAAAGCTGGAAAGAAAGACCATTCTCTACTTTTTCAACATATTATGTTTCCTAGGATCAACATAATTCTCTACCTAGGGTTCTGGCAGACCATACTCCTTCAGTTTAAAATTTTTTTTCCAGTTAGGTAATTAGATTTCTTGGTGATATGATCCATTTACTTATTTATACAATTATACAACTATACCTGATCCTTTTATTATTCTATAATTGAGATGATTTTGTCTGTCCATAAAGATCCACTCTTTTTATATTTCAAAACACTTGCCAAGTTGCTTCACCGGTTTTGAATCGCACAGTTTTGAATTGCACAGTGAAATTCACACTGTGACTGAACAGCCATCTCTATAGAACGTGACATCTTTGGTTAAGCACTTATGGAGGATTGGTGATGATGATTCTGAGGTTTTTGTGAAGCAAAGCCAGAGAGAATAGTTAAGAGTGGGAAAGAATGGAGGAAGGCTGAGAACGGAAGGCAGTGTTTGGAGAGTCCCATTGTTATACTTAAGATTGTCCCCAAATGGTCCTGGGTGGTGGCCCTCCTCCCCAGCTGCACAGTGGATTCACCTGAGAACTTTTAGCACAATGTCCCAGGCTGACCCCCAGAGACTTTGACTTAATTGGTGTGGGGTGGACCAGAATCAGATTTGCATCCCACGTGGCAGGGAGCAGGGGAGACGCCGTGTAGAACTGCCAATTGATTTCAGAATATCTCAGTTCTCGGAGTAGAGACGGGGAAAGGAAAAACTGCCTTCGTCACTTAAAAACAAAACTTGGCTACTCCAAATTTGGAACCGGACTAGAGATCTCTGTGTGGAGTGGGCTTATGGTCCTATGAGGCTTCCTGTCCCCTGAGGCTCTCTCACAATGACCTTGGGCTCCACCAAGCCAAGCTCCAATGGAAGAAAAAGGGATGCTGCATGTCTATAACTCCATGGCTCTGCCCTAAGCTCACAACCCTGCCGTAAAGATTCTTCACAGAATTGAGAGGAGGCTGGAACTTTCGGGTAGGATCTTACTAATGACCAGTGCAGCAGATAAAAAATAAGATCCTAGCTCCACTACCTACAAAACCTCAGGGTGGAGGGAGGGGTCACTTCAACTCTCACAGCTTGGTTTCTTTATCTTTCAAATGAGTGTAATCATCATCCTTGAAGGTAGGTTGTCTGCAGGGTTGGGGGCGGGAACTCGATGAGACAGCATTTATAATAAAGTGTCTGACACGTAATAGGTGTCAGTGATGGGGAGCTTCTGGTATTATAAGACCCAAACTATCGTAAACCTGCGTCATCTGCTCCAGATAAGACTTGCTCAGGACCTGCCAACCTGGTTGTGGGCCCACTTCCCTGTGGAGGACACCTACAGGCATAGTTAAGTTTAGACATCTCCACACGGTCTCATCACAAAGCCAGTGAAAAATCACTTCTCCCACCTTCCTCTGCAGCACCTAAGAAGTTCGCCTTCTTAGAAGGACCTTCTAGCTTTCCACTGGAAATTGACACTGGGAATGTCAGGCCCTTCATGGACACCCAGCCCCCTTTTCCCTGGGATGGAGCCCATTGTAACACAACACAACACAACACACAATACAACACAACACAACGCAGTGATCCCTACAGTCCTGAGAGACGTATAGGAACAGGGATATGGGTTTTTAAAGGAAGGATTCTCACGCCATCCTCCGCAGCACATGGCGGGCAGAGTGCAGAGGCCAGGCAGCCTCCTCAGAAGGTGAACATCTTTCTGGGTCACTAGGATCAACTCTATTTTTAACAAGATTTGCAGAGGAGGAAATTAAAACCAGCACCTCATTCTCTCAAGCTGGAGGGCAATGCCCCGTTATTATTGCTGTTATTACAGCTGTTAGAGTTGATAAGTTATTCATAATGACAACACAGGACCTTTAGCACAGAGTCTTTTGGAGGGCAGTCCCTGAGCGGGTGCCTGTTGGTGAACTGCTCTGTTTCTGGGCCGTGGCGAGACAAGTGCAGAATGTGAGAGTGGATGTTTAGAAAGCTTTAGAGACGTTTGACATCGTCATGGGACGACTACAGACTGGTTTCAGAGGACAGGGTTTGGAGCAGTCTGAGTGCTGTCAGACTTGCTTTGTGAGTCGAAGGTGACACAGCTGCAGATTACTTGTGTCCTGCAGGACCACGCCTCGGTCCACGATGACCTGGTCCGTCACCACAGATGGCCTGGGGTGGTGGCCTTTAGAATCATTCCTACTTTTGCAGATGGGAAAACAACTGCTCAGCTGAAGGCAGAGTCAGGTAAGAGGAGAGTTGGAATCACAATTTGATCTCACACCTGATTCTTTAGCCGCTATCTCCTAACAGCCTCAAACCAACAAGGTGTTCAAAAGCTGAAACTAACTACTGGCGAAAAAAGGTGTGTGGGACCTTGGGAGAGCAGAGTGACAGTTATCTCCTTTGTTTACTATGGAAACTAAGTAAAAACCCAGGAGCTTCTCTGTAGAGGGGAGAAGCGTGATTTCCTTTGATTTAAAAGAACCACCACCTCCAGATTGAGCCTATACTGAGGAGAGATGAGAGAGATCTGTATTTCTGTGTATTTATATTGGAGAATCAAGAAAAAAACGGTGTACAGCCAGAAGTGGAGATTAGTTTTACTCACTCCCTATTTCAGGGCACCTACCATGTCGTAAGCACCGTTCTTGGTGCTGAGAATATAAACTCCATTAGCCACACCACGTCCACGTCTTCGGGAGTTTACAATCTAGTGGAAGGGACAGATGACTTAACAGACTCCTTCTGTCGACAATGAGATGCCTAGTGCTAGGGTGGTTTTAGGAAGTGGAGAAATTGAACAATGGAGTCCCTGCCCTCATGAAATTTACATTCCGGCGGGAGAGTGAGTCTGTTAACAAATACATGTATGCTCTTCAAGTTGTCTTAAGAATGAGAAGAAGGAAGAAAGAGATCGAGGGGAGAGAGGGTGCAGAGAGAAGGCCTGCTGAGGAGGTGACACTGGAGCAGAGACTTGACCACAAAAAGGCTTGATGGGGGATGTGACAGATGGTGTTCAACGGGCAAACATGAGAGCAACATCTAGCTGAGACCAAGGAGATCTCGGAGAGTTTAGTCCAGGAGGTGAGACCCGGAGATGATCCCGGAGGGGTTGAGGGGTCAGCCTGGCACCATGGGGAGCTGGGAAGGGGGTTGTAGGCACAGGCAAAAGTAGCGGGAGGGTTCTGTGTTTGGGAACTCCACGTTCAGTGAGGTATTGGGCAGAGTGAGGTGTGTATGGGTGTTCAGGTGGGATGGGGAGTGTCTGAACAGATGCTGGAGCAGAAAGCAAGGGCCAGAGCAAGAAAAGCCTGTGTGCAATGCTAAGTTGTTTGGACTTCAGCCTGAAGGGAATGGGGAATAGGGAGGGAATTTTAAGCATAGGATATTGATCACATTTGCTTTCAGAAATCTCCCTGTGGGAGTAGTATAGAAAATGCATGGGAGGCAGGGCATGAAGACAAAGTAGGAGAGCATGGGAGAAGTCCACAGGACAGTGTGGGGACCTGAGGAGGAAGCAGGTTTGAGGTCCAGACAAACATGGGACCATTAGGGTTTGCTTATTAATTGGACACGGTGGATAAGAGACTGAGGTAGATGGTTCTCAAGTTTCTAGATTGAGCAGAGAAGTGAGTGAATGGTGCTAAACAGTCCTGGCAAAGGGAAGCTAGGAAGTGAAGCAGGTCCGGCCTGGGAAGATGGTGATTTCATTTTGAATTTGTTAATTTGAGGTGACTTCAAGGCATCCACGTGGAGGTGTCAACCTCCACGTGGATGCAGTGGGTATAGGTGTTTACCTAAGTAAGCAGTGGGTATAGGTGTTTACCTCCATTTATTGGAACTGTTCAATGGGAACGCTAACTGAATCGTGCTGGGTAATGATTGGAGCAGGTTCCCTACGGAGATATTTTCCCACTGTTCTCTTCACATCCCTGGACATAGGATGTGCCTATGGCAATAATTTCTCTGCGACACTGTTGGACCTATAGTGAGTTCTCTCTGCTACGTCTATGATCCCTTCACACAAAGCAGCAGGCACTATTCTAGGTGCTTTTCCCCTAGTAACTCATTTTCCCTCAGAACAACCTGTGAGACAAGTGCTACTGATCATTTTATAGATGGAGAAATGGAGGCCCAGAGAGGTTAAGTAACTTGCCAAGGTCACACAGTGCCTAAGTGGCAGAGTCCTGATTCAATCCAGGCACTTGGGATCCGAGGCTTGTGCTGGTAACCATTGCCATATACTTGTCTTGAGGCTGGAGGCTCTACCATTCCCTGATGATCTTCGATCTTTACCATCCAGGCCCTCCACCATTTCCTGAGGGAGTGCGGAGGTCCAGCAAAGGCCCATCTTCATGTCCAGAGTATTTTTCTCTAGTTCTTCTGTGGCATTGCCTGGAGGATCACACGTATGTTCTGTATCAGCCATTTGGGGTCAAAATTGTTGACCAGAACACTTAAGTTAAGAATGACAGAAAAAGAGAGCCAGGGGAATAAATAACCAGCCATGAAGAGTCCTGGCACTCGTAGGCATGGTTCTGGCCAATAGCAGCACTTTTCCAGTTCTGGGTTGCAACGCTTTAGTGGGTTTAGTAGATTGTGAACAGCATTGTTTAAAAATAATAAAACAGAACAGAATAGAACAGGACATGTCAGAGTGTATTGCATGTAATATGGGTAAGTTATGTGTGTGGATATCTATTTAGGTCATGCCAGAAATGTATTTCTTATTGTGGTTTGTAGTAAAAAAATCTTACTGTGCCGGCCATCCATGACCAGAACAATATTCACTGAACTGTTTTGCTTTCTAATGAATTGAGATGGGTGTATATTTGTGTACTTTAACTATAAACGTATTTGCATGCGTGGGCACTAAAGGTGATATACCTGTAGATCTGAAGCTCGGACCAGGAATCCGCTGGAGGTCATGATTTGAGGAGTCTGTGGCAGGTAGACGGTAGGTTGTCAAACTGGAATCTTCATCAGGAGACAAAGTCACCTGGAGTGAGCATGTGAATGAACAAAGAGGAGCTGACAGTAGAATCTTAAGGCAGAGATGTAGGAAAAGGAGTTCACTGGAATCACTGTGATGGAATACACAGAGGTGGGAGCAAAACCAGGAGGGTGTTGGCAAAAAGAGGTTCAAGATTGTCAGATGTGGCGGGAGGTCAAGGCAGATAAGAGCTGAAAAAGCACAGACCGAAGTGAGCAACATGGAGTTCGGGGGGAGACCTCGGTTGGCAGTGGTGGCAGTGGCACTGCAGAGGGCGGAGCGTGAGAGGGGAAGACAGAGACCTGGGGGAATGGACCACTCTTCCAGAACACTGGACGGTGACAGGGGGAGGGCAGGAGGCCTTTGGCTGGACAGGGGATAACTGGCTCTTCTCAAAACAAATTTGACCTTAGTTTTACAGAAAGAGACAAACTATTCCACAGGCTAGGCTTACAAGAAGGCGCAGGGATACTTAATCTTTGTTAGAAGGGAAGAGCTGAAGCTATGGATTTTCCCCCCTGCTTTTCATCATCTCTGAACAGTCAGGTAAGAACTTCTGTTAATTGCCTAGACAAAATTTTAGAATCGTGACAGTGACTGTTATTGGCTCTGGTTGTATAGGCAAGTAGTGGCTAAGTTTATTTTGGAATTATGATTCCAAATTGTAGTACGTGATACAATCAAAGGTCCAGAATTAGGAAGGAAAAAAAAGGGGTAGCGGCAGGGTGGGGAGAAGAGACAGTAGCCAGAGGAAAACTACACTGATATACCGTTAACAACATCGCTGCTCTCACTCCGTAAAGAGTAACGAAATAATGGACTGTACTCTGCAAAGTGAAAATACTGTGAGCAACTGATAGACTCCTCAGATGATGGAAGCTCATCTCTTGTGTTCTAGAAAACTCTCAGACCATTTAATTCACTAAAAACTATTCATTGTTTTTGATTAACTACCATTTAAAAAAACTTGTTTGCAGTAGAAATGAAGGGGTTTGCCCTGGACAAATTTACATTTTAATCTTAGAGATGAGAAATATCTTTGGTTTTGCTAAATTTAGATATTCATCTGTGTAAACAGTTTCTGGCCCCAGAATAATTCCCCTGTTCCCAAATATTTTGTCTTCAGTATTTGAAATCTGCAAAAACGGTAATTCTATTCTCAGTCAAGATTTGAACACTGAGTTTTGATTATTCAAACACTGAGGGGTGTGTGTGTGTGTGTGTGTGTGTGTGTGTGTGTGTATTTGTGGCAAGAATGGGGCTGTGGAGTTCACTTCAAATGTAAATTATATCCTGGGTGGAGCTATTGGATTTATAGGAAGAGGAACTCTTGTTTACTTCAACTCATAATTCCAAGTCAAGGTGACTCATTTGGGCATCTGAAGGTCAGTGTACCCCTGGAAAGAGCCTGACTCTTCCCTGGCTATTTTTCTACAAGTTAGGATGCCTAAAACTCTAAATTTCTTCTTATATGTACTTAGTACTTGTCATTTTTGAAGTCATATAAGTGAAAGCTGAATTTTAAGCATAAAGGAAGAAGTCTTATGCAGTGAGAAAAAAATTGACACAAGAAATTCTCAGAAAGAACTTTGTGAATTTCTATAAATCCTTTGAAGTTATTATTGAATGACTGAATTCATTGTCCAAAGACTCAAAGTAAGGAGTTGGAATTTTCCACTCTTTGCCACACTTCTGGAAACCAGGCACAGTTTTCAAAATAATTGGTATGGCCAGTCCCCAACACCAGAATGAGGCCAAGATTTTATATAGTTTCTCCTTCATTAATTACAATTTTAGCTGTTTTTTGGTTTTGAATGAAATTCTCCTGGTTAGTCCAGCTGGTTAAAGCAGGTGCTAGGTAACTTGGATAAGCGCTGGATGTCTAGAGGGGGTGATGTGGAGAACTGTCATCCGTCTCTAGGAGTGGGCTTCCCTGGTGGCACAGTGGTTAAGGATCCGCCTGCCAATGCAGGGGGACACGGGTTCGAGCCCTGGTCTGGGAAGATCCCACATGCCACGGAGCAACTAAGCCCGTGCGCCACAACTACTGAGCCTAGAGCCTAGAGCCCAGAGCCCGTGCTCTGCAACAAGAGAGTCCACCGCAATGAGAAGCCTGCGCACCGCAACGAAGAGTAGCCCCTGCTCGCCACAACTAGAGAAAGTCCGTGCACAGCAGCGAAGACCCAATGCAGCCAAAAATAAGTAAATAAATAAATTTATTAAACAAAAAAAATCTCTAGGAGCCAAGCAGGGTAGTTTTGTCTCCCTTCTCCATGAAAGGTTGGGTGGGAAACCTACCACCTTAAGGACTGCTGGCCTCTTCCAGGGGGCAGGGATTTTTAGCCTTGACCCCCTCTAATTACAAGAAGAGTCCAAGACGCACACCAGCCACCTTATTTCACACAATCCCCACTAGATCTTTCCTTTCACTCTTCAAGGCCAGACCTGTCCCGATGATGCACATTAGGCATGGAACACTTGGGAAAATCCCTTCGCAGTCATGTTCTGGCTGGAAAACCCCAAGTGAAGGAATAAAGCGGACACAAATCTGGATAGAGCAGACCAGGGCACCAGCCAGAAGAGTCAGGACAAAGCTGCTGGCTACTTTTATTTTCAGTGTCTTTATAGCTGTGAGTCTAGGAGCCCACCCAGAATCCTCTCCATCATAGAAAGTGTTCAGAGGAAATTGACTTGATTCTTTATCTCTGAGAAACTTACTTGAGTAGCTGCCAGTAACCTGTACCAGGTTTTTAAAAAGTTCATAAAAGCTACTTACTTGTGTTTGAACATCTTTTGCGGTTTCTTCCAGTTGCCTGAACAGAAATGTATTGTTATGTACAACAGAAACATATTAGTGTCTCCCTATAATTTTACACACATACACATGCAGTTTTCTGTTTAGAACTTTCCTCCCCATCTCCTTGCCCTAAACCGCATAGTAAGCTCATTCATTTGTAACCCTTCTTGGCTGCCTGACGTTTTAAAAGTAGTCAGTCAGTGCTGTTACTTTGCTAGCTTCAAAGACGTTGTTTGGAAATGGTATTAAGAAAGCTGGCTATGCAGGGAATACAATACTAGAAATGTAAGACCAGTAACCAGCACTGACTCTTAGCGAAGTATTTGCTGTCAGGATATCCCCAGTCCCTTGCCCAAGAGACATCAAGCCTTCTGCCCTTTAGATACGAAGATATCTGAATGCACTGTCTTTGAGGTAACAAGACACTGTCTGGTCTGAAGAGAATTTCTCAGGCGCGGTGATTGCCTGATGGCACAAACATCGCCTCGTCAGTTTTTCTCACTCTCCGAGAGAGGAAGGGGCACGGATAGGAACGGGTGTTTGGAGCGGCGGGATGGGCCCGGGAGGGGAGGAGACACCGCCCCGCCCTCAGAGGAGGCGGCAGGGAGAGGGAAACCTCTGTGAGGAACCTGCGCCTCGGCCTCTTCCCGCGCCCCCTGCCCAGGCGGTCGCCAGCGCAGTCCCCGGCAGCGCCGGCCGAGGCGGCGGGAGAAGCGCAATCCCCGTGTCCGGCAGGGCAGCACACGGTCACCCGCGCAGAGGACCTGGCCCCAGACCCACGCCGGTCGCCCGTGCGTGTCTGCGCGCCCACACCCCCTTCGCCGCGCGCAACTCCCACGCCCCGGGCCCGCTGCCTGCCGGGCGCCGGATCCGCCTCCGGGGCTGGACCCAGAGGGTCTTCGGCTGAGTCCCTAGGGCTGCGGCCCCCGCCCTCCCTCCTCCCCGCCCTCCCCCGCCCGCGCTCCTCCCGGTCGCCGCGGCTCCTCCTCCAGAGCTCCCCGCGAGCCGGCGGCGGCGCGGAGCAGGTGCTGACGAAGCCCGCGCATGCCGCTGCCCGGCCCAAGGCGGTAGCGGCGCCGGGCGCTCCGCCCGCCCCCTCCTCCGGGCCTCACTCGGTCTCCGGCGCGCACGGGGACATGTCGGTGGCGACGGGCAGCAGTGAGGCGGCCGGTGGGGCCGCCGGCGGCGGCGGCGCGCGGGTTTTCTTCCAGAGCCCCCGGGGCGGCGCCGGCGGCAGCCCAGGCTCGAGCAGCGGTTCGGGCTCGTCCCGGGAGGACTCGGCGCCCGTGGCCACGGCGTCCGCTGCCGGGCACGTTCAGCAGCAGCAGCGGCGCCACCAGCAGGGAAAAGTGACAGTGAAATACGATCGCAAAGAGCTTCGGAAGCGGCTCGTGCTAGAGGAGTGGATCGTGGAGCAGCTGGGACAGCTTTACGGCTGCGAGGTACCTGGACGCGGGACCGGGAGGGTCGGGGGCCTCCCTGGCCCCGCTGCGCAAACACAGGAATTCTCCAGGGCTCTGGCTCCCTGGCGCGCACCGCCCTGGCTCCTGGGGACCCAGGGCTGGGAGCGAGGCGCGGCGTGTTCTCTCTCCAGAGTGCCCTCTGGTGCCGGGGCGCAGCGATGGGGAAGCCCCTCCTGGGTTCAGCTGCCGGCTGCCCGGAGAGCTGGGGGCCCCCTTGATGGCCGTGCCGAGGGCTGGGTCTTGCTCGGCGCGCTGCGTTTCTGCCAGCCCCGGGCTCCTCTCGGCTCCAGCTGCAGCTCCCCGAAGTGGGGCTCGGAGGGGATCACCCCGGCTGCGCGCAAACCCACGAGAACAGCGCTCACTGCTGGGACCCTGGCAGACCCGGTTTCTGTGGAGGGGGAGCAGGGAAAAGACTGAAAGCTGCTTAACGGAGAGGAGAGGGTCTGGGTATCTTAGAGACCACCTCGGTTTCTGAAATATACAACAAAATCATAAGCTGAAAGCTTTCCCTTTGCTAGCCAGCCCCGACGCACGTCTCCATAGTTCGGCCTTGCATTGCCAAAGCTGCACACGTTGGGCTTTGTTGAAGCAGCTTTCCTTCTTCCTGCCCAGTTTCAGTTACTCCCGTTGACGGGCGCAGAATGAGAGCCTTGGGCAACCTGGAAGGGTGCCTGGGTGGAAGGAAGGGAACCTGCGGGTGGTGTGCGGGATGCCCGGAATCGCCCAGCTCCCCCTCCGCCACGACATTTACTTCCCACAGTTCAGGGACTAAGCTTATACGCAAATCTGACTGCCGCGTCAGGAGAAATAGTTGATGTAAGGAGAAATATTTAGAATAAGCTGTAACAAAAGTATGGCAGAAAAATGACCGAAGCCAAAATGATCGCCCATGAGAGTCTTTAATAACAGTATTTGTAAATGAAGTATTCTACTTCTCTTAAGGGAGTGGAGTTTGGAAAGGGTGGAAGAATGAAGAGGGTTGATAATTAAGGATATGGTTTCTAAGTTAAAGCTAGGTTTGTGTCTATAGGGCTGTTACCCTCTACAGCAAAAATGAAAGCCAGATGAACCCACTGGCTTTTCCTCTGGTTTAGATTTCACACATTTTATGGCCTATTGTGAATACATATTTTCCTTAACATTCTCATCGCGCAAGGAAACAGCATTCTCATTACAGGCTCCTGATGAATGATTGTGATATAATGAAGCTTGACTATATGACTAATGGGCTTGTAAAAATATATTGTTTCTCCAGCCCAGCTCTTATAAAAAGCCATTTTAATTGCATAAATAAAACTGGCCAAAATAGGAAGTGTTTATGGGTTTTTTTTTAAATAGGAAGTTGGCAAAACTCTTTAAAGAAACAATATATTTGATTTAGATGGGATTACTGTGGGATGGATGGATGTGCTCAGTCTTGCCTCTGTAGAATCCAATTACTTTTCACTTATTTCATACTGGTCTTTATACTCCATTTTGGATTTGGAGAAGATTTGGGTTAGTAGAGAAACTGTTCTTGAAATTAACAATGATTTAGCAATGTTCTTTTTATGGGAGACTAAATAGATGTAGCTTGGGAAAGAGTTCCAGCCTCTCATCAGGTTGGCAAATCATATATTTTAAAGGTTCTTCTGAATAATTGGAAAAAAATGAAAGATTGAATACTCACTGTATTAAACATGTAGGTTAGGTACCTATTTTAAAGGGTAAATATGACCTTGAATCTTTTCCTTGTACTTCTCCCATTTCAGACCTCAACGTATAGCAAACAGCTAGAGAGTTGAGAGGTTTTGTGGTGAAATGACACAAGATGCTATAGGCTGCCCGCATGTCATTAAAATGGGGCAAATATTCCTCTTCAAGTTGTTCTGTCATTTTAGGTTGAAGAAATATAAGTCATTGAAAGGGCTGTTGGCAATTTGTAAATACTATATTGATGCTACACCTTCGTTGAATAATAAAAAGCCTGTGGACTAATAAGTAGCCACGTAAGGGATTGTCTTCTGCCATCTATTTTTCCACTGTTAGGGCTCTATTTTTAGCTTCATTTCTCTGGTCTGGTAGCCTTTCCTTGCTGATAGCTTCAAGTATTTCAGCCTCTGGTTTGTGAATCGAGAAGGACCTACCTGTCTTGTAGCTCTGAATCTCATGAATATGAAGGTTAGGAAATGTCCTTTTTTACACTTAAAATTGGTAATGTCTCCAAATGTTTAGCCCGTGAAATTGACACGGAAAGCCAGCTTGCCAGACTTCGAACCAGCCAGAGCCCTGAGCTATCTGCCAGGTTGGGGGTCTTCCAGATGAATGTGTATTTAATTTCAGAAGAACTTGCATCAGGCAGGTCAGCAGTTAGATGACTTGTCCTTTTAAGAATAGAAAATAGTGGTCTTTTAGAGTGGCATAAAGTATGATATTTAAAATTAGAAAGGAGTGGGAGAGAAGAAATACACAGAATAACTTCCTGGCCATGGTTTTATCTAGAAGTTTTCAGTGGCCAATCGGTTTTATACAGAGAATAATACAAAGACAGAATTTATGGAGTACTTATATTACACACTGCGTGCTGTTCCAGGCACTGATTCAGTTAGTCATTACAACAACCCATTTGAAGAGAGTGCTGTTATCATCTCTGTTTTACAGATGAGGAAACTGAGACACAGAGGGATTAAGAGGCTTTCCCAAGTTCACATAGCTGGTGAATGTCACTGGGTGAGGTGGGGTAAGAAACCAGCAGTGTGGCTCTGGTCCATGTTCTAAGCTCCGAGCCTGCTTATAACTCTGCAGAGTCCTGTGCAAGACAACAGATGGAGGCCCTCATAGCATGTGTCAAAACGTTTCAAAGTTATGAATCAAGCTAATGAGCATTTATATATATTCTGTCATCCTACCTTGGCAAAGATATCTTCATAATGGCCTGGAAAGCTAGGCTTGAACTTTGAATTCTCAGATTTCCCAGAGCTCATAGCTGGTTGGGAGAATCTTCCCCTGGGCCAGGACCTGCTTCCCTCGGTTCTTCCCTCGGTTCTTCACCTGTGATACCTTCAATGAGGTAAAGGACATCGTGTCCACTTGCATGTCCAGTCTGTCCACACCCTTTGTCCCCCCTCTAACTGTGCCTCTGGCTCCAACCAGTGGCAAAGTCCCCCTTTGTGAGGCCAGACCTGGAAGGAGCCTGTTCATGCCCTGGAAGTGTCCTGGTATTTGATCAGGGAATTCTGGGGACAGAGTGTAGGCTAAAACCAGATGGAAGGATACCTGCTCTGGATGGGTAAGTCCACCTGGTCCCAGGAACTCTGCAGGAAGATGAGTGGGGCCCAGGGCTGTGGCCCTCCTACACAGTCTAAGGGTGGTATTGTTAAACACCACATCGTACATAAGTAGAAACTAACACAACATTGTAAAGCAACTATACACCAATAAAAAGTAATAACCCTCGCCCCCCACATCATACAGCCTTTTGGTTACATAAATAAATGTCTTTATAGATTCTAAAATGATTATTTACGTTTATAGTTATTTTCCATTTCATCTTCTTGTACAGTTAGTTATATTTTCACCTAGGAATTTGCTTATAACAGAACTGCTAGGTTAAATCTACATCCACATGTAAGAATTTCTGTTTTAAGACATTTTCATATCTTTCCCAAACCCTGATAGTTTTTAAGAGCATTTGATATCTGACGTAGTGTTTACTTTGACGAGTATTGCAAGAGGACTTAACTGGATAAGTCATGTCAATTTTTCCCATCTTGCCCAGCGTCAAGATAACATCTGTACTTCCAGTTTTGCCGTTTGATTTGCTTTGGAAATAAGAGCCTGTTGTTAACCTCGGATTACTGAAACGCCCGCAGCAGCCTAGCCATGAACAGACTTGTACACTGAGCGTATCTCCTGGGTGATCCTGAATGTCCCTTTAGGGGCTTTCCTTTTGCTGCAGCTGTCTACATTTTAAAAAGTGGTTTCTGGTACATTACACTTCTTCATCTTCCCTTACTCCCTACCATCCTCATTCTGTAAGTCAGTGGTTCTCAAATTTTTTTGATTGTGGCCCTAGAAAGAAACACTCTTGCTGCCTGATAGATACACTGACACATGGATGGATGAAAACAGAGATTCACGAAGCGCCACTTAATGTTACCACGTACGTGAAAGAAAAATTACAACGTTAATATAAAATATGACTTTATTAATGTTGAAATACAATATTCTGTTCTATTTAATTTACCACAGTTGCTGGTTGTGACCCTCTAAATTGATTTCATAACACATTTTGGGGTTGTAACCTGCCATTAAAAAAATACTGCTCCTGAAGGGGAAAAGCTTAAACAGATATAAGATAATTAGCTAAAATTTATTGAGTGCTTTCTGTGTATCAGGTATGGTTCATGGAATCCTAGTAACAACCTCTGATATTCCCATTTCATGGATGTGGAAACTGAGGCACAGAGAAGTCAAGAAGTTGCCCCAGGCCCCTCAGCTGGGACACAGCAGAGCAGGGCTGTGTCCAGAAAGTCAGCTGTACCTTAATCACTGCTTCCTGAGGTGGGGCAGTGCCTGGCACCTTCTTGAACCCCTGTAGGTTTTCTGCTCCCCTGATGCAGCGGTTGTAACTTCTGAGTTGACTGATGTTGCATGTTGGGAGACTCCAGTGTCCGTGGATTTGTTCTCAGATCAGGCCTCCTGTTTTTAGTTCAGGTCGTTGCTTTGTTCTAGATTCCTCCTCTGCAACACCACATTGGCCTGCTTTGCTGCCTTGTTAGTCCCGCAGCTGGAAGGTAGAAAGTGCTGTCTAGAAGATGGTTTGTGGATTATGTGGTGAATCCCCATTTGTGTAGGTATTTGAGAATGAATAGACTTTTAAACCAAACTGCTTAAAAAAAAACAACTCCATAAACTCAATCTGTAAAATATTAAGGAATAAATTAAACATGTTAAAAGTCCATGAATAAAAGAATTCTAAATTGCCAATGGATGAAATGAAAACTGTACTTAACAGGTTTCCCTTTGGAACAGTGGTTAGGGAAATTTGGTGTGGAGGCAGTGATTAAAAGAGTAAATGCTTCGAAGCGAGGTGAACCTGAAAGGTACATTGGCCCCAGCATTTAGTAGTGCTTAGAGATCGGGCAATTTCCTTAACCTCTCTGAGCCCCACTTTCCCCCTGCGTTTAAGGGAATAGTCCTGGCCCCTTTGTGGTGGTGTCAGGAGGACCAAATGGGTCAGACCGTGGAGCTGGACCTTAGTCGGTGTTGTAGTTTGAATCATAACCAGCCACTAACTGTTGGTCGTTCTCTGTGATGTGGGAGAGCAGGAGGGGGGAAGGAAAAAGAAGTATTCGTACCTATTTGGTGGTAGAATTTGGAGACGGATGTGAGGTCAGAGGCGTTGGTGTATTTTTGAACTTGAACATGGGCAAATATTCGCTCTGTCATTCCCTTTTTTCCTAGAGCCTTCCTCATTCTGGAAGTTCCTGTGGATTTTCATATATGTGGAGAGAAGTTAGGCATCAACAATTTGAAGGCAGGATTGGTCTTAATTTTCTTTGTCTGTGTTCCTTGTAGGACACAGTTCTTCGGCCCTTAAGCATTTATTTGAGTGAATGAAAAAGGGTCAACCTTCCGAAAACCTTTTAAAAGTCATTGATCTTTTACTACCGGCTTATTTGGTGGTGCTCCTTTATCATACTCATGGCTACGGAAAAAAACTGATGCAGGGTTCGGTTACAATCATCTATATCAAGCTCTTGCATCATTACTGTTTTATTTCAGCATTTTTGGATATACACCTACCTCCATTGACCTATTTGCTCAAAACAGGAATTTAAAGACAGTAGTCGCAGCTAATTGATTTTTAAGCTTAGACTGAGAGAATTCTTTTGAAAATTGAATCTTCCTCATGTCTCCCGTCCAGCCTTTTCCTTTGCTTCTACTGTTCCCCTTGCCACACTAGCCTACCTGCCCTTCTCATCTCTGACACCTGTTTGTTTCCAGTATCTTCCGTTTTTCTCTCACCTTTGAAACAACCTGGCTTCATAGGGTACCCTTGCTCAGCTCATAGTCTCCTCAAAGACATCATCTCTTTCTAGATGGAGGGAACAACTGAGTCTGTTTCATTTTCCATGTGGTGTGTGCACCATGTGCATAACTGCATTTTGTAGTTTACTCTCTTGTCTCCCGTTTCCTGCACTTGTCTATTTCAAACCTTCACCTGTCTTTTAAAAAACCATCATTATTATTATTTTTTATTTTGTTTTTGGCTGTGTTGGGTCTTTGTTGCTGCACACGGGCTTTCTCTAGTTGTGGCGAGCAGGGGCTACTCTTCGTTGCGGTGTGTGGGCTTCTCATTGCGTTGGCTTCTCTTGTCGCGGAGCCTGAGCTTTAGGCGCGTGGGCTTCAGTAGTTGTGGCTTGTGGGCTCAGTAGTTGTGGCTCTTGGGCTCTAGAGTGCAGGCTCAGTAGTTGTGGCACACAGGCTTAGTTGCTCCACAGCGTGTGGGATCTTCCCAGACCAGGGCTTGAACCCGTGTCCCCTGCGTTGGCAGGTGGATTCTTAACCACTGCGCCACCAGGGAAGTCCCCACCTGTCTTTTCAAGGCATCCTTTCTGTTACCTGCCCTGCCCCTTGCAGCCTCCCGCTGTTCTAGCCAACCATCCACCCTCCCGGGCACTTCCTCCTCTTAATTACCTTCCTACCTGGGCTGCTTTTCAACCTCCTCCTTTCACCCCAGCACATACACAAGTTGCAGTGTTTCTTTCCCTTACCAACAACGTCCTACCACAAAAATGCTTCCCTTTCTCAATCCTGTACTCCCTCTGGTTGCTGCCCTATCTTCTCCTTCCCTTACTATTTTTCTAGCTCTTTCTCCCCCCATGACACCCACTGTTTATCCACTGCAATCTGATGTTGGCTCCTCCCATGGCTTCCCTGAGGATCTTCTTGCTTTGCAGTCCAGTGGTTTGTTTGGGTCTTTTTTACTTGACCTTCTGAGGCATTAGGTGCCCTTCACCATTTCCTAGGGAAACCTTTGAGCAGTCCTCTCCTGGCTTTCATCCTAATCTCTAGCTACCCTTCCAGCCTCCTTTCCGGCTTTTCGTCCTCTGCCCACCTCTTCAGTGCTGTCACACTGCCTCTGTCTCTGGGCCTCTGCTCTATTCTTTCTATTTTTTTCCCCACTCCTGCATCCTCTTTCTGGTTGATACGAATACTCCTGTGGCTTCAGTTGCTGGCCATGTGCTGACAACTCTTCAATCTGTATATTTCACCCTGATCTGTTTTCTGAGTACCAGACATACTCAGATGCCCCGTGGGAACCTCAACTGCAGCGGCTCTGAAACTGAGTTTCTCATTTTCCTCTGCAACCTGCCCCTCTTCCTCAGTTCCCTGGGTGAATGGTAGGCACGCTGTCCACAGGTGTCCCAGCCAAGAGTATACTTGGCATCCTCCTCTGACCTCTCCCTGCGGGTCACATCCAGCAGTCAGGAGGTCTTGTGGACGCCTCCTTAGAGCTCTGGAATCTGATTCTTTGGCTTCTCACTGCCACCGCTTTAGTCCAGCACCATATAATTTCTCACCTGTATTATAGAAGAGACACTTTGGTCTCATGTCCCTCAAATTACTGCTCCTACTAGCACTGGTACTACTACCAGCCCTCTACTATTGCTGCTGTTATCGCTACTTCTGCTACTCGAGTAGCTCTCGGTCGAGGGCCAGGTGATTTATACATTTTATCTCCTCCAGTCGATCCTGACAGTAACTTTATGAGGTGGGTGGTATTATCTTAATTTCTTCTCGTTATAGAGGAAGAAACTGAGGTCAGAGAAGTGGTTCCTTGTGCTTGTCCAAGGTCACGCTGACTCCCAAAGTCACATAGCCTCGATGCTACCATGGCTTCCAGCAGCTGCATTTATTAAGTTCTTACTGCACAACCTGTCCTTCCTGAGCCCTCGTTCATTCCCTACAGTAACTCTGCAAGGGAGGTAGAGAGACTGAGGTACAGAGAGCTTGAGTGACAGGTCAGGGGACACGTGATTCTCAAGTGGCAGAGGCTGGAGTGAAGCCCTGTCTTTGGTTCCTGGGCTGGGGTCTTCTCCTCTGGTCCTTCATCTCCAGCTCTCCCTCACCACGGGAGCTTCAGAGCCCCCTCCACACGGCCGGCTGGAGTGTTTCTAAAATCCTGACCGGATCTAGTCCCTCCCCACAGCCGTCAGGATATGGCCTGCGACAAGGCTCAGGGCTCCGCTGCTGCCCCCTCGCTGGTCTCATCTCCTTCCCCCACCCCACCCTTGCTTCTTCAGTTATCAACCGAGGTCCTAGTGCAGGTCAGGCAAGAACCCCTTCCCGTTTGTCTCCCTGTGCCAGAATCACCTCTCCCTCCTCCTCACCTGCCTACGTCTTACCTGCTCTCCTCCAGCAAACCTCTGTCACAGGTGTCGTCACCGGCTGATAGCCCTTTGCTGGCCTGTGCTCACCCCTGTCTCGGCACCTTTCTATAATTCTGTCTCCTGCAGCTTCTGAGGGCAAAATCTTGTGGTCCCTGCAGCCCTAGTGGCCTCTTGCATCCTGGCTGCACTCAGGGGTCCAGGACCTGGCTGTCAAGTGAGTGACGCAGAAACTGGTCCCCTCGACCAGACGGCAGCATCTTCTGGTGCCATGCATTTCAGAAATACATACCCCAAGTTAAGGGCATTAATCTAATTTGGCTCTACCTGTATTAAAAATCTGTTCTTCATGGGACTTTCTTGGCGGTCCAGTGGTTAAGACCCCGAGCTTCCACTGCAGGGAGTGTGGGTTTGATCCCTGGTTGGGGAACTAAGATCCCACATGCTGCACGCAGTGCAGCCAAAAAAAAAAAAAATCTGCTCTTCTATCGTTGACCTTAAGTTTCAGTTCTTTTTCATGCTTAGGAATTATATACTTTTTTTTTTTTTTTTTTTTTTTTTTTTTTTTTGGTACATGGGCCTCTCACTGTTGTGGTCTCTCCCGCTGCGGAGCACAGGCTCCGGACGCACAGGCTCAGCGGCCATGGCTCCGCGGCATGTGGGATCCTCCCAGACCGGGGCACGAACCCATGTCCCCTGCATCGGCAGGCGGACTCTCAACCACTGCGCCACCAGGGAAGCCCCTACATGTGGTTTTTTTGAAACTGTGAGCTAAAAGGACATTATGATGGAATAAGGCACAGATGCCCGGGTGATAAAAGTCTTCAAAGGAAGTAATCACACGTTACTGCCATTCTTCTCTGTAATTTTAACTTTTCAGTATGTACAAGAATATTATTTTGTTTGTAATCGTTCATTTCTTTGGAAGTGGAGATGCCTGCTGTGCTGGGAAGGGGTGAGGGCTTTTCCATTAGAAGATAAGATTCAGAGCAACAGGCTCACACAAGTCTTGATAGAACAAGGAATGAAAGCCAGGATTCCTGCCTCTGCTTAAAAGTCCGGGCCAATAAATTCTCACCAGATTTTTCTTAGTCACCACTGGCATTTTGGAAATCTGTTCCACTGTGTAAAAGCTTAGAAAAAAGAAGAGACCAGAGTGTGAATTAGTCTGTAAAGCGTCACTTTATGGTTGAAGAAAAAGTGATCACAGAAGGGCTTTTCCTTTTTGAAAGAATCCTTAGGTCAAGCTGTGGAAAGACCTGTGGAGGGAAGGAATATTCATTCATTCCAACAGATATTTACATAGATGGGGAAAGAGGAGGAAGATGCCTTCATCCATTTAAACTGTATAAGAGAAAAAGAGAAAGTAAAGGAAACCTTCCTGTTGTAGGGGAAGAACGGAGGTGTCCATATGATTGGAAGCCCTTTGAGGGCGGCAACTATTTCCTGTTCATGGTTGTATTAGTGTTTTCAATACACTTATTTACCACATAGTGGTTGTGTATTTCTTCCTTTACTCAAAGCCTGTTTTCAGGAAAGGTTATCTTAAATTCATTGACATTATAATGTAAATGACTAAAAACACTTTATCGTTCATGTTAATAGGAAGTAAGGTCTTAAGTAAGAGAAAGTCGTCACTTAATAGCTGAACTTCGGGAGTGAATACACAGGGCAGGCTGTATCATTTGTGGGCTGTGGGACCATGTTGGCATCTATGAGATCTATGAAACGTGTTCCCAATATGATGTGGTGGGAAGGGTCCTGGCCTCAGTTCTAGCAGGGCTGCCGCTTACCAGCCAGATGACCTTGGCAAGTCATTTTCACATAGGCTTTTGTTTTCAGGTTTTCTTTCCTCATCTGAAAAAAACAAAAGAGAGGGAAGTCTAGGGCTTTCAAGCTCTGATCTTTATAGAGATTCTATAATAAAGCTGACCGTGCATTGGAGAAAATGAGATTTATTAAAGAGACAGTGATATTTAAAGCAGTAATAGAGGGTCTTTTCTCTCAAGGCAAACCTGAGACAGACTAGTTCACCAAAGGATCATCCGATTTACATAGTCATTTCAGTAGCTAAAGTGAGTGTCTCCAACCTTCCCTTGCATGATGTCTTATGTGATGCCACTTGGATGGGAAGGATCCAGCTGAGAAGCCTTTTTAAAAAAAACCCTCTTTTCCCCTCCAGCACTTCCTCCCCACTGTTGATTTCCAAGTTAAATTTGAAATCTAACAGTGCAGATACTCAGAGCTACCCTATCTGCCTATTGTTTTTTTTTTTTTTTGCATTTAATTGGGTTAACCTTTAAGAAGAGCTGGCATATTTGACTTAAAGCTTTTAGGCATATAAGTTATAATACTGCCTGTTGGAGGCCTTTCCTGTTATTATTTGTCCATTATCTTGGCAGCGTATAATTAACTAATGGTGGTGTTTATTTTAACTTGAGGAAGATTTGTGTTGAGATATAAAACGATCATCTGAGAGAGCACAGTGCAGCAGCTTTAGGAAATAAATTTTTAAAAAGGCAAAGAGTACAAATTAGCCTAAATAAGAGTCTGAATAAATCTGTACTAAACAAATTAATTTTCACTGGGGAATTTATTCCTGGAATGTCACTTTATAGTTAGTTTTAGAACATGGTGGGATAGAAAAAAGAAAGTAAGATTTTTCATAGGCAGTTCCGGTAGGAAGTGAAAAGCAGAATTGATTGATCTTTATGATATTTGTTTATTTTGTTTCATGATAGAATCCATAAAGCACCATCAGATAATCCCATTCATCCACACAAAAGCTCTGTGATGTAAGTAGTTATCCTATTTTTAAAATGTGAAAATTGAGACTCAGAGGGGCTTAGTAACATGCCCACGTTGAAATTGCCAGTAAGAAGAAAAGGAAGACTCAGAGTTGGAAACAGCTCTTGGAAACCACGAGCATCAGTTTCACCTTCACCCCCTGATCATTTCCATGTATTCTAGCATTTTTGACCGATACACTGGGCAAGCCTTTTCTGTTAATTTATTTGACATATTTTCAAATATACTGCATCTTAGTTGAACAATTTACAGTATTCTGTTATTTTTTAGATGAACCATTTACAGGATTCAGTTGTTTCTTTAGAAAAATTCAAATCTATTAGTTCTCAAGTATACATCACAGTTGAGTGTGCTACTTATTTCTGATTGCCAGGTTTGCATGAGCAGTTAGTATTGGAGTCCTTATGTTCTCTATTTATCCACTTAGATGGAATTTTGAGGTAAAAAGTTGGAAACTCACTTTAAACAAGCCATTTTATCCTACATGTTTGAAAGTACAAAATATTACCTTTGACATGGCTGAAGTAAAGAAATAATGCTTCTTCTAAATAAAATGTGAAAAACCCTTAACATCCTTTGCTTCTCTGCCTAAGGATGTTTTTGTCCTGAGCTGCTATGGTCCACCATCTATTAATATCTTTTATGTTTTCTATGTCAGTAGTACAGCTGACAGAGCTCCTTCATTCGTTTCTGCAAATGTTAATGGAATCAAATCTGTTTCAAGCCAAGCAGGTAAGATGTTGAGTTTTCAGATTGGTAAAGATAGCTTTTCTGCTTAGTTCTTATGAGCTAATACTCCACATAACAATTCTAACTAGTCAACTGGTTTTTCTCCTGTTTGTGATGGGGTGTGGAAGCTCTCTAACAAGTCGGAAGAAAGTGAGTCATTGATTTGGTGCTAAAACATGATTATGCTTGCTATAATGAAAACACTCTACAAATATTATAACTAAAAAAAAATAACATGTACTATCTCTGGTAGACAAGGGCCTTTTGTTAAGCTAAAATATTCCATTTCATCATCAAACCCCAGATGGTTCAGTATTTAGTAAGCTTATGCCAGAAGCAGTTTATATGGATGGATGTTTAGATAGTGAAAGTGTGTGTGTGTGTGTGTGTGTGTGTGTGTGTGTGAGTGTGTATCTAGGTAAACAGACCATCACCCAAACTAGCCTGAGTCTTTAAAAGCATTTGGTTGCCAGTCACGTCTCAAACTTCTGCAATATTCCCATGTTAAATTTCAGAGAGGGACAGTGAGCTGCATTTAATACGTGGAAGATCCTTGGGTTGAGTTAACTCATTATTCTGAAGAAGAAGAAAATGAGGAACGAGTTTATTTATCCTTGACACCTTACTGTAAATTGCCTTGCATAAAGCAATTTAAAACAATCAAGGAGGGCAAAGAATGAGATACAGAGAACATATAAAACAGTAAAGTGAAATCCAAATTCTCAAGCCAGTCGTTATGACTAAGACACTGACCCCCTCTGCTGCCTCCGCGGGTGCAAGGCCGACCTCTGAGCAGTCCTGAAGGGCGTGAGTGTGGACCTGGCCTTCCTCCCAAGGAATTCAGGCTATCTTTTCCATTTCACTAATCAAAACAAACTGAAGTTTTTAGAGACGGCTTCTTACTGGTGATAGGAAATAGGTTGTCTCATCTCAAGATCCCTACTGGTTGGGATCACGGTTCTTTTTCCATCCTTTATGCCGGGATGGGTAGGAGTGGGCGTGGTCTTCCAGAAGGAGGAGGCAGGCTCCCCCGACCCGCCTTTATTTGCAGACTGTGTGTGAGCCGTCATTCTTGGCTTCCTTTAATTTCCCCCTTTAAATGATAGAGCCCTCTCGGGGATGTTTTGAGGGTTAATAAGGTTAAAAAATCATCCCAGGAAAAGTCAAGGATACTTATGAAAGTACTGCTAGCAACATCTGTGATCTTTTTTTCCATAGTTAATTCTGCCTTGTTAATACATATATTCAAATGAAAGGTACGTCCTTTGGTCAAAAAGAGAGAAGAGGCTTTTGGAGTTTTTTTTTTTTTTTTTGCGGTACGCGGGCCTCTCACTGTTGTGGCCTCTCCCGTTGCGGAGCACAGGCTCCGGATGCGCAGGCTCAGCGGCCATGGCTCACGGGCCCAGCCGCTCTGCGGCATGTGGGATCTTCCCGGACCGGGGCACGAACCCGTGTCCCCTGCATTGGCAGGCGGACTCTCAACCACTGCGCCACCAGGGAAGCCCTGGAGTTTTTTTGTTTTGAATAATTTTTGGTGGAGTTTACACCTTGATTGAAAATTTTGGTCACACACCAGGTTTTGTGGATATAGAATAATCTAGTCAGTGTCCCAATGAAAAGTCTTCTTGTTGGGTTGCTTCAAGAAAATTACCTTTTTAATTCAAGAGAATTATCACATTTGAGTTAAGTGATAATGGTTAACTTGCAGTCTGGATACAAATCGTTTTCATAGGATGTCTTTGTGCTTAGAAAAAAGACTGCAAAGATATAATAAAAAGTGCTTTTTAGTATCATTATGGGTACTTTTAATTTTATTTATGCTTTGTACAATGAATGTGTATTCCTTTCATAAGAGAAATCTAAGTTATTTAGAAAATGAGGTGGGGGTGGGTATCCTGCTCTGCTGTCATCGTAAGAAGAGGCTTCCTTTCTCTTCCATGATCAATCTCTCTCCTGTCACAGGGCTTGATAATGTTCAGAGCAACTTTTGGGGTGTTTTGCCTTCTCAGGCAGTTTTTTTTTTGCGGTACGCGGGCTTCTCACTGTAGTGGCCTCTCCCGTTGCGGACCACAGGCTCTGGACGTGCAGGCTCAGCGGCCATGGCTTACGGGCCCAGTCGCTCCGCGGCATGTGGGATCTTCCTGGACCGGGGCACGAACCTGCGTCCCCTGCATCGGCAGGCGGACTCCCAACCACTGCGCCACCAGGGAAGCCCAGTTTTTTTTTTTAATTGCAAACAATTAAGGGGAAAATGAGCCAACAAGTGTGTTCGTATTAAATGCTTTTCATTTTCAGAATAACTAGTGATAAGGCTTTTGGAAAGTAGGGTGTCTATCTTTTTGGGTGGAAAGACCATCTGTGGAGAGGATGGTGCTACCAACCACAGGACAGAAGGAAGTTTAAAAGGAAGTTGGGATCACCCTTTACCTTCTCTGAGGAGCCCATCCCCAACCTCCTACGCAAAAGGGGCTTTCTTCTTCATCTTCAGCCTTTCCTTCAAGAGTCATAGAGCTGTACACTTAAGATCTGTGCATTTAATGGTATGTAAATAATGCCTCAATAAAGTGCTAGACACACAGACACAAGACTCTCTCCCCGTTTCCTCCTCTCTTTGCCCAGGTCTAACAGGGAGCTTGTCTGTACCTTTTGCCTGCATTTTATCACCTTCTGCTCCCCGCAGCCCACTGCTGTGTTGCTGTCTCTCCACCCAGAGGGCTTATGCCCTTTAGGTTGCTGAGACCCTCGTGTCCATCTCAGTTCTCGTCTTTTGTGTTTTTTTGTTTCTATTTAAATAAATTTATTTATCTCAGACCATAGTTGGAATCCTGGGCATTTTCTCTGTTCTTTTTTTTTTGAATTTTATTTTACTTATTTTTTTATACACCAGGTTCTTTTTAGTTATCCATTTTATACATATTAGTGTATATATGTCAATCCCAGTCTCCCAATTCATCCCACCCCACCCCCCCAGCAGTGTTTGCCCTGCTTTCTGAAGCCACTCTATCCATTATCCATCCATCAGCCATTGTGCCATCGTCTGTCCCTGTCTCCAATACCCATCCATCAGTCCTTGCAATCACTTTCTGTTGGGCCCGCTTACTTTTCTTTTAACAAATAAACTTTTATTTTTTTAGATGGCTTTAGATTTACAGAAAAACTACAAAGACTGTACTCCATGTACTCTGTGACCAGTTTTACCTATTTACCTTAAATTACTATGGTAAATTTGTTACAATTAATGAACCAATATAGATACTTGATTTTAACGAAAATCCACACTTTAGTTAGCTTCCTTGGTTTTTATCCAGGGTCTTTTTTCTGTTCCAGGGTTCTGTCCAAGATACCACGTTACATTTAGTTGTCATGTCTCCTTAGACTCCTCTTGGCTATGACAGTTTTTTAGGCTCTCCTGTTTTTCATAACCTTGACAGTTGTGTGAAGTACTATTAGGTATTTTGTAGAAATGCTCTGCAGATGGGTTTTGTCTGATGTTTTTCTCATAATTAAACTGGGATTATGGGTTTTTGGGAGGAAGGCCACAGAGGTGAAGGGCAGTTCTCATCACATCCTGTCAAGGGGCATCCTATCAACAGGACTTATCACTGTTGATGCTGGCCTTGACCACCTGGCTGGCGTGGTGCCTGTCAGGTTCCTTCACAGTAAAGTTACTCCCTCTCTCGCTTTCTATACTGTATTCTTTGGAAGGAAATCACTACGTGCAGTCCCTACCTAAGGAATGGGGAGTTATGCTCCAACTCCTTATATTTCTATATGATTTATATGGAATTCTTCTGCATGGGACATTTGTCTCCTCTCCCCCATTTGTTTATTTAGTCAATAATTTATTTAAATCAATATGGACTTGGGGATATTTATTATGTACTTTGGGTTAAAATTCAAATTGCTCAAATTGTTTCAACTTTGGGAGCTATTTCAGTTGGCTCCTTTGTATGTTTGACGTACTCCCATCATTTGTGTGTGTGTGTGTGTGTGTGTGTGTGTGTGTGTGTGTGTGTTTAATACTTTCTGGCACTACAAGGTGTTCCAGGTTCATCTTGTATATATTTTGCCCCAGGCATAGAATCAGCCATTTCTCCAAGGAGATCTGGTTCCTTTTATTGGAGAATGGTATCAGAAACCAAGACATGGATGACAGGTGTGCTTGTTGCTACTGGGGTGTCATTGTTTCTAGAGTCTGTCAGCTGTCAGAGTAAGGAAATGTATGTGTGTATACTAACCTGTGTATATACATATATCTGTAAATATTTCTATACGTAGCCATCAGTATCTATATTAAGTGAAACATGAGTTCAAGATGATGTCTCCAGCTTGAATCCATTACCACGTGAATTATTCTAGCCTCTTTCTCTTGCCCATCTGTAAATTCTCACTCCATCAGCAAGAAACCTGAAGTTCCCACCACCTGCCATCCATTCACTTAATTGTTCGATTGTGGCATACAGGTACAGCAGCATCGGAGTTAACCCATACCCTTGTGGGAAACAACTTTTTATCAACTAGAGTGCTTACGTGCAATTCACTTGCATTTAGTCTTACAGACTCTATTCATTTCCCGTTACTTAGATCAGCACCTTTTCTCCATACCTCCTTCAGTGAAGTTGTTTCATACATTTGTAATATAGTCAGATTGCTTTATCACATTCTGCATTCCATTTTGGGATCCCCCAATCTCTTAAATGATTTTTTAAAAATTTGCATACGTATTCTTTGTGCTGTAAAGTTCATGTGCCTTGACAAACACATGATGTCACGTATCCACCCTTACAGTATCATATAGAATAGTTTCATCACGCTAAAAAAAACCTCCTGTGCTTTACTCATCCAACCTTCCCTACTTCCCCCTGAGCCCCTGACAACCACTGATCTTTTTACCATTGCCGTAGTTTTGCCTTTTCTAGAATGTCATACAATTGGAACCATGTAATATGTAGCCTTTTTAGACTGTCTTCTTTCACTTAGCAACATGCGTTTAAGATTCATCTATGTCTTTTCATGACTTGACAGCCCATTTCTTTTTATAGCTGAATAATATTCCATTGTTTATTGGCACGTACCACAATTTGTCCATTCAGCTATTGAAGGACATCTTGGTTGCTTCCAGTTTCGGGGCAATTATAAATAAACCTGGCATAAACATTTGCACACAGGCTCTTGTGTGGTTATAAATTTCAAATCATTTGGGTAAATATGCCAGATGTACTTTTAAGTGCTAGGGGTATGGTGCTAGGGAAACAGCAGAGAGGCAGAGTCCCTGTGCTCTGAAAGCAAATACACATGAGTAAAACAAAATGGTTTCAGCTTGTGAGAAGTTCTGTGAAAGAAATAAAACAGACTAATGGAATAAAGTATGAATGACTGTGCCTAGGTTGCTAGGACCAGGGACGACCTCTCTGAGGAAGTTTGTTTCATTTGAACCAGGACCTACATGGTGAGAAATGACACCAGCTGTGCAAAGATGGGAGAGGATGAGCTTTTTCCCAGTGGGCTCAGTTAATGCTGAGACCCCAAGGCAGGATGGACCTGCCTTGACATGGTCAAGGGACTAGGGACAGAAAAAAATGTGAGCTGAGATCATGAGTGAGAGTACTTTAAAAAAAAACTTTTTCCTGTAGTATGGCATACAGAGAACACAAATCCTAAGTGTGTGGGTTGATGAATTGTCTAGAATTGAACCCACCGCGTAGCCACCATCCAGATCAAGAAAGGGAACATTGCTAGCACCACAGGAGTCCCTGCTGTGCCCTCTTTCCATCATTAGCATCACCCCACCCCCCACACCCCTGCCTGCAAGGTAATCTGGTTGCCTTTTAAAATAACTTTTATGTCTGTTTCTTTTGTTCAACATTGTGTGAGATACACCCAAGTCGTTGCATGCCATTGAGGTTTGTCCATTTTAGTTGCCATGTAGTGTTCCATGTATGAATACATCACAATTGTTTGTTAATCTGCTCTGCTTTCGATGGGCATTGGGGAGGTTTCCAGTTTGGGATTATTCTGAAGTGAGCCGCTGTGAACATTATTGCACGTGTCTTTTGGTGAACATATGTCTGCATTTTTGTTGGGTTGCCTACATAGTGGAGAAACTGCTGGCTTATAGGGTATACATATGTTCAGCTTTGCTAGATATTCCCAGACAATTTTCCAAAGTAACTATAGTGACTTACATTCCCACTACAGTATCTGAAAGTTCCAGTTGTTTCACATCTTTGCCAACACTTGGTATTTTCTCTTTCATTTTGACCATCTGTGAGGTATATATTGTTGTTGCATTGTGGTTTTAATTTGCATTTATCATGAAGTTCAGTCCTCTTTCATGTTTATTGGCCCGCTGGGTATCCTCTTTGTGAGGTGCCTGTTCAACTCTTTTGCCCATTAAAAAATAAAACCTTAGGTTGGGTTGTCTGTCTTACTGATTTTTGTATATCCTGGATGCTAATCTTTTATACATCCTAGATATCAGTCATTTGTCAGAAATATGTATTGTATGTATTTTCTCCCACTTTGTGAGTTGCCTTTTTTACTCTTTTAATGTTTAAGTGTTTTTAGATGAACAGAAGTTCTTAATGTTAATATTGTCCAGTTTACCAGTTTTTTTTCTTAATAGTTAGTGCCTTTTGCATCCTGTCTAAAAAATCTTTGTCTGCTCCAAGTTCATGAAGGTGTTCTCCAGTGTTATCTTTTGGACGCTTCACTGTTTTACCTTTTATAATTAGATCTGTAATCTATTTGAAATTGATGTTTGTGTATGGTATACTGCAGGGATCAAGATTTCATTTTTTTCCGTAGGGACATCCAGTTGACCCAGCACTATTCATTGAAAAGATCATCCTCTTCCCCACTGTGCAGTAGTCACAAAACAGAGGACCTTGTATGTATGAGTCTATGATAGATTCTCTTGAGTGTGTTTTCATGCTGGATGGGACCTTCCCGTCGTGCTCACTGTACTCCATCTCCAAGTCCCGGCACAATGGCCCATGCACTGTAACTGGTCAGTAGGTATTAGCTAGTTGATGATCAGGTCTGAACTTGCCTTTTTGGCAAGAGTATGTAAAATCCCTAGGTTCAGGCTCAAAGAAGAGATACTCAGATTTCATTTTAGAGAAGACTTTGCTGACTACTTAACTATATTTCTTCAACAGGCCCAAATATGGTTTTGGAAAAGTCCTGCTGGCCACAGTCCTAGGGAAGGTCAGTTAACTTCAGGCGAGTTGGTAGGGCCGCGTCTATTCAACCATCCAGTCAGCCACCCAATAAATAGCTGTTGAGGGCCTACTATGTGCCAGGTGTAAAGTAGAACTATGAAACAATGGGATTCTTGGCAGAGTTTCTGTTTTTCTTATTTATTTATTTATTATATCCTTGTTGGAGTTTAATTGCTTTACAATGTTGTGTTAGTTTCTGCTGTACAACAAAGGGATCAGCTATATGTATACATATATCCCCATATCCACTCCCTCTTGCGTCTCCCTCCCACCCTCCCTATCCCACCCCTCTAGGTGGTCACAAAGCACCGAGCTGATCTCCCTGTGCTATGAGGCGGCATCCCACTAGCTATCTGTTTTACATTTGGTAGTGTATATATGTCTATGCTACTCTCTCACTTCATCCCAGCTTCCCCTTCCCCCTCCCCGTGTCCTCAAGTCCATTCTCTACGTCTGTATCTTTATTCCTGTCCTGCCACTAGGTTTATCAGTACCGTTTTTTTAGATTCCATGTATATGCGTTAGCATACAGTATTTGTTTTTCTCTTTCTGACTTACTTCCAGAGTTTCTATTTTTGATTTTAGAACATTTGTTGTTTCTTTCTTTACAAGTTAAATGTTCAGTGTGAGGAGGGTAATTTTTAGAATTTTCTTCTGTTTCGGGGATAGCTTTGTTGTTCTATTATAGTTATTTTAAATTATTTTTGTGTGACAGTCTGGGTAAACAGGCAACAAGCCTAAGAATTAGAGCTTTTATGTTGCTATCAGAATATTTTAAAACAAAACCCTACAAAAGAAAAGAGATTAAACATTTTTTAAAATTTTTATTTATTTTAATTTTAATTTTTTTTGCGGTACGCGGGCCTCTCACTGTTGTGGCCTCTCCCGTTGCAGAGCACAGGCTCTGGACGTGCAGGCTCAGCGGCCATGGCTAACGGGCCCAGCCGCTCCCGGCATGTGGGATCTTCCCGGACCGGGGCATCGGCAGGCGGACTCTCAACCACTGCGCCACCAGGGAAGCCCCAAACATTTTTTTTAAAAGCACATTATTTCATCCAGTGAATTTAGTGAGCAGTGAAATACTTTTTCTATTTTCAGAATTTAGTGCCAGCCCAAAGAACACATTCAGAGGAGTAGAGACGTGCATTTTCAGGAGGTTGGCACTGTGCCTAGGAGAAGAGTCAGTGCTGTTACCTCAGCTTGCACTGTAAGTGGGTCTCATGTTGGTGCCGCTCCTGCTACCTGTCCGTTGCGTGACCTGTCAGTTGATGGCTTCTCCGTGGCCGCCATCTTGCTCCGTGTTGCCAGGGCTCTATTCATGTCCCAGGGCCCCACTCCTTGCCTCTCTCCAGGGATGTGAATGAGGAGGGCTGGGTTGGGCAGATGCCCTAAGCTGGAGCCAGCCGCCAGCATTAGCTGCTGGAAACTGGGGTTGCCCCCGCCAGCACTCCCTTGCCCACTGTTGCCTGTTTCTGGTGGTTTCCGGAGCTCAGAGCCCTTTGTTCACACTGGGAGAGGCAGCCCTGGAGCTGGGCCATGGCCAGTTCTGCCCTCTGGCTCAGGAAAAGGACAGAGACTGGCAAGAGAACAGGGTTTCCTTCCTTCGACTATCACTTACATGCAGGACTTTGATTCACTTTCTTATTTAGTGAATGTTGGCCCTTTATTTTCTCTCTCTCTCTTTTTTTTAGTTTGTCTCAATTGAATGTTTTTATATGCTGAGTTAAACCTCACCTATCCAGAGGCCACTCATTTGGACACAGAGAAGAACCTAAAAGAAAGCAGAATGGGAAACTTTGGGGGCTGAAGGAGCTGTCCCGGAGTGTCTGTTCTTTCTTTCTTGGAGAGGGCCTGAGGCTTTGGGAAGAGCTTGTTTCCTCCTACTTTAGCCGTGGTTCTAACAAGCTTGATTTCCCGTCTTCTTAGTTCATTCTGATTTAGAAGCAGCAAAGTAGGCTGCTAGATAGAAGTACGGGGAGAACATCTTCAAGACGGCTGACAGCCTGACGGTATGGGGTTGACAGGGAATCTATAAAAAGCTCAGGAGATTGGAGCCATCTTCACAGAAGACAAAGAGCTCTACGCGTGTCAGTGGCCTGGAGGGTTGCAGTGCAGCGCAGTAGGACGTCTGACCTGAGTTATTAAGAGAATATTCAACTCTGTTGGTAACCTCTGCTTCAGAAGGCAGGCACATTTAGAGCAAATTTCAGAAAAAAAAATTGTAAATATTGGTTATCTGGAATAATTTGCTTACACATATAGAGCCATTATTTTCCTCAGAATACTGAATCGAGAAAACAATTCTTTCTCTCTCTGTCTTCCCATCTCTCCTCCTCCTCTCTCCCCTCTTCCTCTGCTCCCCCCTCTTGCCTTCTTCCTGCCCTTTCTCTCTCCCTTTCCCTTCCCCACTCTCCTCCCCTGTCTCCCTCCTCCCACCTCCCCATCTCCCCTTACTACTTTCTCTGCCCTTCCACTTTCTCTCCTCTCTCCCTATCACCTTCCCCTCCCCAACACAATACAGTTTCCCATTTCCATTGTCTTTGAAGGACACAGAGGTCCAGTGCATTGATGGTAAATTTATAACAACCAGCTCTCAGAAGAAAACTCCCCTGATTTATAGCATTTGCCCATGTCCTCGGTGTAAACACTCCCTCCATGGTTGATTTCAGGCTACCATTGTGAAGTCACAAACTCAGAGCAGGGAATTCACCTCAAGAGCATAGATAATAGTGAAATTAATAAAATCATTAGAAAGTGATGAGTTTTGAATATTTACTAACTTTGTTTTATATATAATTAATTTACTTGTATGTCTATAAAATTTAATTTTTAATAATGATTGTTTACTAGCTGTCTTGTAAAATTCCTGAAAAGCTACCAGTTGTCTCTGGTGAGGTGGTATAAACCCGCTCCAGCACCCCACTGCACATACCTAACTCCTTAGAGCTGAGGGATACCGTGTAACCTTATTTGACCATAACAACAAACTAAACTCTGTGAAAGAATCCCAGAAGCTCAGATCTAAAAGAGCCCCTAGAGATCATCTATTCCGCCCTCTCTGACTGACACATTAATTCCATCTACAGTCGGGTAAAAGGATGTTCCAGGGCTTCTGCTGCTCGGATTTCCCATGTCCCTGTACAGAACCCATAACTGACATACACATTTGAAAGTTAAGGGACTTTCTTCAGGCTCCAAACCAGGACAGGAGTTTAATCTCTTTCTTCTGTTGCTCTCTAATTTCACTCTTATGGAAACAACCCGATTCCTGATTTCATAATTTAGCATAAGATATATTTTATTTGTAAGGATTAATTTAAAGACCACCAAACCAGGGCTTCCCTGGTGGCGCAGTGGTTGGGAGACCGCCTGCCGATGCGGGGGACGTGGGTTCGTGCCCCGGTCCGGGGGGATCCCGTGTGCCGTGGAGCGGCTGGGCCCGTGGACCATGGCCGCTGGGCCTGTGCGTCCGGAGCTTGTGCTCCGCTACGGGAGGGGCCACAGTGGGGAGAGGCGTGCGTACCGCAAAAAAAAAAAAGACCACCAAACCATGTCATTAAGTAAAATCAATGAATGTTTATTAGCGTTTATTATGTGGTAGGTGTTCAGAATCTCTCTTGTATTTTACTGAAGAATTTACTGATTCATCACTCATGTTTTAAAGGATATTCATTATATAGGTTTTATTTAACCTATATATGTTCATTATATGGTATATTCACGCACAGGTATATATATATGATACATATATTTTGTATACATATATATTCACTCTATGCTACTTTCAACATTCAGAACTGATGGTTCAAGTTGTATAGGTAGGAAATATTTGATTCTCCCAGGCCAGTGAGACTAGTCACCTTTCTAGAAGATCTCTCTAACCCTGGGGTGTTGGTGCTTTTGTGAGATGGTGAAGCTCTTTTGTGAAAGTGCATTTCTGTGTGTGTTTGGCAATGCAGCAGACCACACATGGCCTTCTGTACGAGGCCGCATGGAGTGGTGGGGAGAACAGTTGCAGAGCAAGGCTTGCTACAGAGCAAGGCCGACCTGAGTTACTGAGAGCCGCTGCTAGGGGTATATGTTCCTTAAGAAGCCTTGGTTTATTATGGGCCTCAAAATAGAAGCTTCTTGGTCTGAAGATAAAGTTCTCTGGAAATGCTATCTGACACGGCTCCTGCTGGGCAAAATTGCTGTAACAGGAAGCAGCGTGCGTGTAGGGGGATGCTCTACGCAACTGGGCTGGGGAGGTAGCTTCCTGACGAGGACCGTGAACATGGTGACTGGAGAGTATAGTCCGGCCATCCCACGTCCCTGAGAGGCCAGATTTGTCCAGATCTGACTGAGGACCTTAAGTTCTTAAACACACCAGTCTCTCCACTTAGATTTAAGATGGCTCAGTATTCCCCTTCCCCAAACCCTCCTTCTCCCTCGTTTAGGATCCTATCCATCCTCCGAAGCGCAACTCAGATCTCATCTCCATGATGTTTTTCATTTTAGGCAGAAATCAATCAGCTTACCCAGCACTTCTTAGCACATTTATAAGTCAATTAAATATAAATGTGATAGCATTGCTCAGCTGGCTCTTCCTATATGCTGCCTGTGGTTTCTTATGTGTATGTGTCTTATCTTCCTAATTCTTCTGTAAGCTCCTAGAGGGTAGGAACTTTGGTTTATAGTGTATTGTGTCCTCCGAAAAGTCCAGCAGATGTTCCCTGTTTAATGGATGTGGGCACGAGGTCATGCTCTCCCATGTCAGGCTTGCGTATCTCCTTGGTCTCCCAGCAACCGTATTGCTGTCTAAGTTGGTCAATCAACTCGTTACCTGAACTCCAAACCAGTACTTGCCGTGGCTTCCTTCTTTTTATTGATGATGTGATGACTCACCCAAAAAGACCTGGAGTTTTTGTTTTGTTTTTTTTTTAATAATTTTGGATTTACAGAAGAATTGCAAAGATAGTATTCAGTTTTCCCATATCCCCATTCACCCAGCTTCCTCTAATGCCAACATCTTATCATCTGGTCCATGTACCAAAACTCAGAAATCAACATCAGTACAATACTGTTAGCTAAACTACAGTCTTTATTCAGATTTCCTTGTTGTTGTTGTTTTCCCACTAATGTCCTTTTTCTCTTCCAGGACCTAATCTAGAATATCCCAGTGCATTTAGTGGCGTTTGTTCTTGACCCCTTCTCTCCTAGCCCAGCCATTCTTGGAGCCACCTGGTCTGGCCCCTTACACCTGCCCGTCTTTCCCATTCCTGGGACAAGTGCCTGGATGTAGCTCCAGCTCCTCATCACTCACATGTGGACCCTGGCCCATTATTATCAGACTCCTGCCCCCAATTCTCCCACCTTCTTGTGAGATGCCCAGAGATGCCAAGTCAACCAAGTGACTCTTCCCAGGCGGCTCAGATCTCTCCCTGAGTGAAAGCTGGGCTCTCCGCAGCCTCCTTTCTCACCTTCCAGCTTCGTCTTGCACCACATTCCAGCTTTGACCTCGGCCTCTTCTGCAGAGAAGAAGCAGCCTCCCTAACACCACTTAATGTCTCACAATGCCTGACCTTGACTCCTACTGTGTGCCAGGAACTGTGCTAAGCTCCTGAGATGCTTTATCTTAGTCTTCAGGACAGTACCTATGAGGGGGACCGATTAGGAAACTGAGGCACAGAAGGTTAAGTAACTAACTGCCCACAGTCCCACAGCTAGTATGTGGTTGAGCAGGGGTTTGGACAGGGGCCGTTTGACTCAGGACCTTAAGTTCTTAAACACACCAGTCCATCGTCTCAAGTTTAAGATGGGCCAATATTACCCTTCCTCAAACCCTCCCCCTCTCTCTCAGTTAGGCTCCTATCCATCCTCCAAAGCCCAACTCAGATTCCACCTCCACGATGTTTTTCACTTTAGGCTGAAATCAGTCAGCTTACACAGCACTTCTTAGTATTTATAAATCAGTTGAAAATAAATGCTAAGGCATCGTTCAGCTGCACCTCCCATATGCTGCCTGTGGTGTGGTTTCTTATGTGTACGTGTTTTATTTTCTTAATTCATCTGTAAGCTCCTTGAGGGTCGGAACTTTGGTTTATAGTCTATTGTGTCCTCCGGAAAGTCCAGCAGATGTTCCCTGTTTGATAAATGTGTTTTAATAAGTAAGTGTGATTTCCTGGGAAGTCATGTGATAATAAATAATGAAGAGTGTGTGTGTTTTGGTCTCATTCTACCTGAAGCATACTGTGAGTGGCTTGAACGTGGCTAATGGTGCTGTTATGGCTTCTAATCCCCGCTGAGCAAATAATAAAACCCAAACAACAGTTAGCCTTCCCCCTATTAACTCTTTATCCTCTTAACAGACCTGTGAGGCGGGTGCTGTCACCTCTTGTTTTGTTTCCTGTCTCAAGGCAATATCTTTTGTTTTAAACTGAACTTTCTCCTTGACTGCAAGTCTTAATGCCAAAGGGATGACAGAAGCGCAACATCCTGTTTCTGTCTGTGCTGACATTTAAAGTACCAACTAAGTTGAAGCTCAATAAATGTGAGTACTGCCTTAGTGCATCTGAAGGAACTGTTCTCTGATTCACGCTCTGCTTCTTTATATGGGTATTTCGGTGGATTCGTGGGGTTAGTGTGCTGGGAACCAGCAGAGCCTTTACGATCATCTTCAACTAGTCCACACTCAGACAAATCCCTTTCAGGTCACAGAAGCGAGATTTTTCTTTTAAGCTGCTCTTGGGGGTGAGGCCCGTGTCAGGCAGGTCCCTGCCATCGCGCAGATGCGTGGTTTCAGCAGAGGGCTTGGAGGAGGGACTGAATCAGGAGAATCCTGTTCGCTGTTGGGGGGACCCTGTGGGTGAGGCGGTGGGTTTTACACTGACTGATGAGGCCCCTCAGGGAAGTGGGATGAAAGATCTGCAGGCACAGCTAGTTATTTAAGGCAGGTGCCCCCGGGCAAGTGACCTGGCCTTGCCCTGTGTGTTAGCTGGCCTGTCTCTCTACCTTCTGGTTTCCCGAGTTCATGACTCCATGTCCTGTTTGCTGTCTTCCTTTTACCAGAAATTCTAATATCCGTGTTCCCAGCCTGCAAACCGGGCCCTAGTTCCCGACAGGTGACTTGCTGAGTGGTTTTGTTGTAGATGCCCTGGGCCCTGTATTGTCCTCTGTACACAGTTAAGCCCTGTCTCAACAGGCAGCAGAGAGAATGCAGGCCTTTCCCCTGCACTGTGGGTTGGCCAAGAGGGAAGGGGCGTCTGCTTCAGGAGAAGCATCCCAACAGTTCCACAGGAGCAAGGACACACCACTCTGTACCTGTCGCTTCTGTGAAGGGATCTGGGGAGAAGAGATGGAAAATGAAGTGACAGTTTGGGCCCAGGTGTGGGTCTCACTTAATGGGGCTTTCAGGCCAAGTCTATATTGGGAAGGGAACTATCTCGGCAGATAAGAAGTGAAAATCCTTGCCAATGTGACCGAGGACTGGACCCCGTCTGTTGACAATAAAGAAGGGAAACAGGGTCATGTGAGGTGTATCCGAGGGGCTGCGGAGATGCGGTGATTCCCTTCTCCTTTCCATTCCGCCTGTCTTCCTCTCCCATGGACGGAGGCAGAGGACCGATGGGGGAGAGTTACTTTAATTGGGCCGGTTGGTCCTGCATCAGAACCCAGCGGCCAGGGCTGCTCAGAGATCCTCCCAGCGAGTAGACGGGACAGACCTCATCGCCAGGGCCCTGTCTCGGGCGAGGAAGATGGGCTTCTTTGCTGTCTGTGTCCTTCTTCTTTGCACTTAGCCCTGGCCGTGGAACAAACATTGTTCAGTTGCTTATTGGTTTAATGTTTTACCTCGATCATGAACATGCTTTCCGCACATGGCTGTGGGCTGTGACATCATTTCCCAACGGGCTTCGTATGTGTGTCCTGGCACCCGGGGCCCTTCGCCACCACCCACAGTTCCCCTGAGGAGGCTTCCTAGTCCGTCTGCGTCCTGGGATCAGGGGCTGGCACCATGCTGGAAAGGCGTGCGGTGGCCTGTCTCGGGCCCACCTGGGAGCAGTAGTGGGAGGTCTGGCGAAGGGTCTGGTCTGTCTGATAACCCAGCCCATGCGGGAGGCTGGAGGAAACCCCAAGTGTGGGCAGAGGAGCATGTTGGGGGCCACGAGGACGGTGGAAGTCCTATGGGGGCTGACAGAGAGGGAGGGGCAAGACCAGCTGGAGGGTCTCAGGAGACTCCGGGCTCTGATTGGAGGGGAAGGGGGTTACCGCAGGTGAAGATTTGTTGTTCTCCTTTTATGCCCGGCCAGCCCTTGAAGTTCAGTTCTTCATGTTAGTAAATTGATGATTGATATAGAGACCTGCTGGAAAAGTATCTCAACCCAAGAGATGACTGTGTGTGTGAGCAAAGCACAGTCATAGACACATCACTGCACGGCTTGGTTTCCACTTTCCTTTTTTGGAATCAGAGTTACACCTGGCTTTCAAAATAGTCATGGTGCCACAAAATACGGCATCAGGAACACTGAAGAGGATCTCTGTGCTGTTGGTTGTTGTGTTACTACGTCTGATCTGAGATGAAGAGCTGGCAGACTCTGACCTGGCGTGAGGAGATACGGAGGCATGTAGGCACGCTCCCTGAGATGGGGATTTTCAAATCTCACAGCTGACTCATTTCTTCATCCACAGAGAAGGAGGGAAGATGAGATCCGTGCTCCTCTTGGATGCCGCAGACACAGCAAGCTCTCCAGGGAAGGCCAGCCAGCTGTGCTTGTTAGCTTCCTAGACTCTCTGTCACTGTGAGTGCAGAAGTCCCTTTCAAAGCTCTGTTCTACTTCCTAAATAACCCTCCCAGCCCACTTCCTCCTGGACGGCAGGGAGGCCTGTGGTGTCAGCTGTCCTGAGAGTGGATCCAGTGTGGGGAAGCCTGGGGAGGGGCACAGGGAGGGAAGAGACTTCCAGGCCCAGAGGCCTTCATCCTCAGTGAAGGGAACGGCCCCCAGGGCCGAGGGTCCCAGTAAGTGTCCGGACTTGGGGGCCTGTCTTTTAGGGGGAAACTAATCCAGCAGATTTGCCCTTAATTAGAATCTGAATCCCCAAATACGCATCTCATGTTAAAACTCTATTGTTGGTTCATGAGCTATTAAAATAATGGCCATTATTCAGGATGATGTTATATATGTTCGATGAAACATCCTTCTGATTATTTTGTAATGTGGTTGTGATGAAACTGAAGGATAATAGCATGCAAAGAATGAGTGAGGAAGAGGAAAGTTTGAGCACCAACTGTGCCACATAGTGACTGTGCAGCCTTGGGGAAATTACTTAGCCTTTCTGATCCTCGGTTTCCTCATCTGTAAAATTGGGGGTCACGAAAGGGATGTTGTGAGATTGAATTGAGGTGATCCAGGTGATAAAGCATTTAGCTCGGTGTCTGGTAGATACTAGGCTCTCAGTAAATGTTAGCTATTATAATGTTTGAGGCGGAATAGTGTAGACTGATACAAGGCTCCGGTTGTGTGACTGTGGGCAAGTAACTGAACCTCTTTTCTCTGAGTCTCAGTTTCTTCATTCGTATAATGGGGAGATGAGTTCACCTATATGAAAAGGCTGTCACAAGAGCGACCGTGATAGTGTTTGGGGAAAGTGCTTTCACAAAATATAAGTACTTTGGACCATACGTGGTAGTTTTTTAATTCTCCAGCATTGCATAAAGAACTCTACACATGGAGATAAATCTCGAGAGCTCCTCAGTTTGCCTTTGCTTGTTTTCTTTGATGTAAACATTGTCACAGCCATACAAGTGATGCTTTAAGCGTGTGTCTGGAGGACATCCCAGGGGTCACTTCAGTGGGAGTCACAGGAGAAGCCATTTGTGTGAGCTCCTTCAGCACATGGGATGTGGAGATCAGAGTGACACCAGGGTGATTTTGCAGAGATTTAGGACTGTCACCAAACAGTGTGATGGGGGAAGGGGTGGGTGAGTGTGAAAACTACAGGTTTGAACTTGAAGGAAGCCTGGGTGTGGTTTTTACTGCTGAATGCTAATCCTGAACCATATCATCAGGTTTCAGAGGGGCTCTTCTTGAAATAAGAAATGACTCAGTTGGAACTTCCCTGGTGGCGCAGTGGTTAAGAATCCGTCTGCCAATGCAGGGGACACGGGTTGAAGCCCTGGTCCAGGAAGATCCCACATGCCACAGAGCAGCTAAGCCCGTGTGCGACAACTACTGAGCCTGCGCTCTAGATCCTGTGAGCCACAGCTACTGAGCCCACGTGCCACAACTACTGAAGCCCACGTGCCTAGAGCCCACGCTCCGCAAGAGAAGCCACTGCAATGAGAAGCCCGCGCACAACGAAGAGTAGCCCCCGCTCGCCGCAACTAGAGAAAGCATGCGCACAGCAACCAAGACCCAACGCTGCCAAAAATTAATTAATTTTTTAAAAAAGAAATGACTTAATGCCAATCTGCATTGTCACTAGAAAAATTAATGTCCATGTTCTTATCGCAGTGCATCTGAAGTAAGGACAGACAGAGTTTAGGTTTATTTGGGTGAGAGCAAGGTAGACAAACTATAGCTTCTCCCTTAGGAACTAATGGTCAGATTTAAATTTAGTAGTAAATGATATATATCTTTTTTAAGGTTAAATCAACTAAGCCTGTCTTCAGAAGTGCAAGTTTTCTTCGCTCTGCTTCCTTGTCTATTTTTCTGTAAGGGGCTGACTGCTTCCGGTGAGGCTGGCAGTCGAGGAGATAGTCTTGATAAGGATTGCCCAGCCCGGTGGGGAATCACCTCCTCACCTGGAGTTATCATTTGAGGGCACTTTTCAGGGAGGGGAGGCACCGGTGGGCATTTTCCCTTCCTTTCTGCTTTATGATTCAGACTGTCCTTAGAGGAGAAATGTTAACAGTATGGTAGAACCTTTAAAAAATCTTGTCTTGAATATTTAACTGTTAGTTATTCATGTTCTTCTCTGTTATGCCAGCTCTTCACTTTTACTCCTTCCTGTTTCCCCAGGTGTCACACTTCTCAAATTTAAAAAAGGTCTCTTACACATAATGGTTTTCTTGCTTATACCTTAATTAGGGAAAATGTCACATAGGAGCCTAGACTTCTTGTTTCTAAACATAATAAGACGCTTTGTCCTTTGCCTTAATTGTAGCACACTGGAGAGAGAGGTTGCCCACAGTCTGTGTGAGCCATCTACCTGACAAACATGGCACACTTTGTGGGTATCTTTGTTAAGATTTTTCATTAATGTGATGATTGATTTATTTATTTGTTAAAATTTATTTATTTTTGGCTGCGTTGGGTCTTCGTTGCTGCACGCGGGCTTTCTCTAGTTGCGGTGAGTGGGGGCTACTCTTCGTTGCGGTGCGCAGACTTCTCATCCCAGTGGCTTCTCTCGTTGCAGAGCACGGGCTCTAGGCGCGTGAGCTTCAGTAGTTGTGGCTCACGGGCTCTAGAGCACAGGCTCAGTAGTTGCGGTGCATGGGCTTAGTTGCTCTGCGGCATGTGGGATCTTCCCGGACCAGGGATCGAACCTGTGTCCCCCATTGGCAGGCAGATTCTTAACCCCTGCGCCACCAGGGAAGTCCCGATGATTTATTTTTGATTTGGGTCTCTGACTGGTTTTCTTTTTCATTGCTCCTCTAACTTGAGACTTGAAATAAAACTACCCTGTGTGGTAAATGGTTTGTCTCTTTCTTCCTTTTCTTCCATAGCAGCTCCTGGATGAAGTGGGAAATTGGGTGCAGGGGTAGAATAAGAATCCGTTTTTTGGGGCTTCCCTGGTGGCGCAGTGGTTGAGAGTCCGCCTGCCGATGCAGGGGATGCGCGTTTGTGCCCCGGTCTGGGAAGATCCCACATGCCGCGGAGCGGCTGGGCCCGTGAGCCATGGCTGCTGAGCCTGCGCGTCCGGAGCCTGTGCTCTGCAACGGGGGAGGCCACGACAGTGAGAGGCCCGTGTACCGCGAAAAAAAAAAAAAAAAAAAGAATCCTTTTTTTGGAAATGCTGAACTTGATGTGGACTATACAGCTAACTAACTTGGGTGTCAACAATATTAAAGAAAAATAGAACTTAATCTAGTCATTGGATTAAATTGAACCATTTTTATCAAATTGGTTAGGGTCAGTACCAGAAGCACCGTTAGTTTAGTATGGCCAAGGGCACATATTCAACATTCAGACCTGCTGGTTTTGAATCTCCCCTGGTCACTTCCAAGCTGTGTGCCTTGGGGCAAGTTACTTATTAGCCTCTGTTTGCTCAACTGTAAAATGAGGATAATAAAGGTGTATATCTACTTTATAGGGTCAGTGTGAGGATTAAATGAAATGATACATGTAAGGTGCACTGTACTGTCACCAAGGAAGCACGCTATAACTCTAGAGATTCATAAATGCCCAGCTAAAGTGCAAATATTCTGCTGGCTTGTGGGTTGTCTTTTTCATAATTGCTGTGGTAACTTAGACTTTCCACATTTGAAAGGGAGTGATTTTTTAAGATGAATTATCTTGGACTATTAGCAAGCAACTCTAGCTAATGTTAATCATAAATTTCAATTGAGTTTTCTATAGTACAGTTAGCTACAGAATTATAAAAAGGAAAACAAGTTGGTGAAATGGGTCTATAAATTCAACTTTATCTCCACAGAATGGAAATAGAATGAAAAATAAAATGTATTTTGTCTTAGGACTTCAGGGAAGTTCAGCGTTCAGAAAAATCCTTCCCAATGTCATAGTACACGGAGAGTTATTACAAACCTATGGCGAAACATCTGAGTGTTGCTTTCTACCTTTCTAAACTGGGAAGTTTCTTGAGATGAGTGAGTAAAACAGAAAAGTTTCAGTGATTTATGTAAAATCTCACACTGATGCAAACATTAATAAGTCTTTATTTTAAACATCTGAGAAAAGCAGAGGAGACGTGCCATGGTGGAATGCTCTCCTTTTGACCGTTCACATATTTCTCAAGTTTTGAGTAGTCCCTTTGGGTGTCAGGTCAGTGATTCATCTGGCTTTTGAAGAAGGATTGGTTGTCAAAACTTGATGAGCAACTAAATTGGGCAGGTTAAATATCATTTTCTTCCTTGTCATAGACGGACTCAGAAGTTAATGTCTGGGCTCTCCATTGACTAATCTGCAGGTGTAGTCATGCGTCTGAGTACAGTAAGTGCTGCACCTGGTGAGCATGTATCCCAGGTAGCATGTGATGCTCTCACAGCAGGGGCTCAGCACTGGGCCTGTCATGTCTTTGAGCTGAGGTGGCACTTGTGTGGAGCACTGAGGGGCTGTCTTACTCACTGACACGTCCTCCTGTTAGCAGGCAAGCTGCCTTCTCTTTGATGAGCACATCCAGCCAGCTCCAGGTACATATGGATGCCTGTTTCTCTGTCCCCTTCCCCACTGCTCTCCCTTTATGGCCACGTGCAGTGATTCGCCATTGCTTGCAATTTGGGGGATATTGCTTTTTAGGCATGTTTAGAGCTTCTCTTTGCCGAAGATATAGATAAGTGACCCCTGGTTTGCCCAAGGGGTCCACACTCGCAGTTTGTCTGTTTTCTTCATTGGATAAAAGGCTCCTGGAGTTCAGCCACTGCATGGGCTCATTAACGATTATATCCTTGAATGTACAGTAAATAGTACCTTGCATGTGGCAGGCGCCCCCAAAGATTTGTGAATGAGTCAGTGAATGAATGAATTTATGTCTTTGAGCAAACCAGAGCTGGCGCACGTGGCCTGCCTGAGATACAAGGAAGAGGTTTTGGTCTTGACTCATCCACCGCGGGAGGGAATGACTGATTCCCCCTTCTTGCCCTTGATTCCTGGCCGGGCAGCCAGGAACTTCTCTCTGCTAACCATACCATCTGTTGTTGGATCTTGGCTATCACATTCTGTTACAGATCTTTCCCCCTTTTAATTTCATATTATTATTAAGATAGCTAATTTCTAATGTCTGCATTCTCACATCCCTACCTCTCAGCTTAGCTGGGTTGCTTTGGGTGAGTTATTGAACTTCTTTCCTTATCACTTTCCTTATCCATGAAATGACAACCGTGGTTCTGCCCATCTGATGGGCTGGCTGCGAGGAGGAGAGGAGTTAATGGTGTGAAGTGTCAGTACTTAGAAAGTGCCTGGCAGTGGTCAGCTCTGATCACTAACAGTCACTCTCAGTGTCGTGTGCACATGCAGAGCTGTCTCCACTCAGGCCCTGGGCCATCTCTGCTTTACTCTTGCCCCTGCCAGCTACCTCACTGGTTTCCAAACTTTGTTCAACTTGCCCTGGGGACACCCCTCACAGCCACCAGAAAATTAACTGTAGTTTTCCAGTTACAGTCCACTGTATCCCTAGCACTTAGCCCAGGGTCTGCAAGTAATGCATATCAATAAGTAACTGTTGATTGGAGGATGCTGAGGTTCCCTGCCTAGGCCCCTGCCACATGTGAGGCTCAGGGCCCCACAGTCTGAAGGCCTCTACTACATAACAGATCTGCAGACTCCTAGTCTGTAATAGGAAACTAATGATGTTTTGTTTTTTTTTTTTTGCGGTACGCGGGCCTCTCACTGTTGTGGCCTCTCCCGTTGCGGAGCACAGGCTCCGCACGCGCAGGCTCAGCGGCCATGGCTCATGGGCCCAGCTGCTCCGCGGCACGTGGGATCTTCCCGGACCGCGGCACGAACCCGTGTCCCCTGCATCGGCAGGCGGACTCTCAACCACTGCGCCACCAGGGAAGCCCTGATGATGATCTTTTATTACAACAATCAATGACAAATCAGCTCAGCGTTGTCAGTCAAGATAGGTTAGGTTATGTTGCAGTCAGGTGTGACCCCAAAATTTCAGTGGTCTGAAACAACAAAATCATCATTCTCACTCATGCCGTGTATCCAGTGTGGGTTGATGCGGGGGGTTGTGTTCCTCATCACCACTCAGGGGCCCAGGCCGACGGGGCTCCCTCTAGACACGTGTTTCCACGATTAGCAAAGCAGCAGATCAAGTGGCGTGTGAGACACCCGTGGGCTCTTAAAGCTTCTACCAGGAAGGGCACACAGCACTTCCGCTCCCCGTTTATTGGCCAAAGCAAGTCACTTGCCACACCTAACTTCAGAGGGAGCAGCAAAGCACAGACCCGCCCTGTACCTGGACGGAGCCACCAGAATATTTGCAACCAGAGAGATTTTGCTGAAAAATGGAGTGTTACTGTCACTAAAGGGATTGTTTCCTGCCCCGTCTCTGCCCTCATATTAAATCATTATTTTATTTAGTCAAGGAGACAAATTAATCCCAGGAAGCTTAACAAATGGGGTTTTCCTTTTTGAGGGTCTTCCAAAGCTCCCCCGGAACAGTCTTCCCGTCCACGTTGAAGGAAATAACCGCTGTCTGTCTGAAGACCACATGTCCTGTGTAATCTAGAGCTGGGCCTCAAAGGGGAGTGTTTTACAAGAAAAGCCCCTCAGTTATTTTATCAGGCTGTTGCCAGGGGTTTATACAGCCTTGCATCCTGATGACTGGGTGGGCCTGTCATTGTATGGATAAGTTCCACATCCAGTAAGCATGCTTTGATAATCTCGTAAATAACCCTTTGCGGGGGTAACCTCCCTGTGCCCAGCACTGTGCTGGGAGCTGGGGTGCTATGGTCATGCGGTTAATAAACACAGCGATGGTGGCTTGAGAGAAGAAGCAAAGGGAAGTGTTGGGCTGAAGAATGAGGGAGGGTCAGGCAGGCTGGGCCTCTCGCAGGCGCTGACCAGGTGGTGGAGCTGTCAGCAGTCAGCTGGCCTGCAGTGGAAGGCGTGTGTGTGTGTGGTGGGGGGCGGGGGGCGCACTGCAGGACAGGCTTGCAGGCCTACATGGCTGCCTCAGGCACAAAATGAAGATGGTAGAGTCAGATCAGGAGACCCTTGTGGGCAAACTGAGGAGTCAGGACTTTGAGTTTAGTCCGTCGCGGTGGAAGCAGGGGAGCAAGGTGTTCAGATTTGATTTTTTTTTACAGTTATTCTTGATTTAGTCATAAAATTTTTTGTTTCCCATGCTTTACTTCTTGGTATGATTTATACTTCCACGACTAATGACTCTCTGCAAAATTTCTGTCTTAAACCTAAAGCTATATTTTACGCTGAATAACCACATTTAAACTCATCTTTTCCAGTATTTTTCACTCACACAGAAAATTCAACAAAAAGCAGAGGGAGAATATTATTCTCTCGCATAGATTCAGTCACTGTGGAGAGAGATCTGTTTATTATCAGGGTTTATTTCTCTTGTTAGGTGATAGCTACCATTTGTTGTTTTGTCAAAATTTAACATTGTATGTGTGTGCTTAAAGCATTAAGTGTTTCTAATTTCAACAGATTAATCTATATACTTCTGGCTTTGCTGGTTTTATGGTGAGATAATCTATTTACTTGAATCTTTCTTCTTTTGGTAAGAGCTTAATTAGATGGTCAGACAAATGTTTATCCAACACATTCTAAAACTATAAGTTTTGTTTCTCAATGTTTGAAGGCAGATCAGAATTTGGAGAAAACCCAGGTGGTTGCTGTGTGTAGACAGTGCCAAGTTCGAGAGAGAGTTAGGAGGCTGGAGGGGGCCTGTAGCCTGGACCAAGGGGGTGGGGCTGGGGGGAGGGGGTGGGTGCAGGTGCTCCTCGGAGGTGAGATTGACAGGACTTGCCAGTGGATGGGTGTCATGTCTAGCAGGAAGGCGACAGTGGTCATTTGCTCAGGGCAGCTGTCCTGCAAGGCAGGGGCACCAGGGTACTGAGAAGGGAGATCAAAGGATTGGTGGTGAACAGAACAAAGGGAGCTGCCTTTGTAGGAGGTATTTTCATTTTCCTTTGTTCACTCCCTAAATTCCCCCTCCTTTGAGTTATGTTTTGTGGATCTGACCGAAATCAATCCTTGAGAGGCAGTGCGATCCCTCTCCCCCCAAAGTGCCAGATAAAGAGTGACACATTTAAAATGTTTGCGTCCACGTCTCATCCCTCACCCGCTGTGCTTCTTGACGTATTTCCTTCTGTTGACACAGTACCAGCTCAGGCGGAGGTCAGAATGCAATAGCGCAGATTGCAGTGTTCTTTCATGACTTAATTGACATCCTCGTCCCATTTTTCATGGTCACTGTTATTGGATTTGAGGGAGACTCCGGACTCTTGATTTGATAAGGAAGACACCTGCGTGTCCCTGATTGAATTTGGCAGGTGTTCTGGTCGCCTTGTGGAGGACTGAGGAAATACCCAAGTCTCATCCTCAATATGTTATCAAGCCATCTTTTACCTTGGAGGGATTCTGGTGACGGCCAAGCTATTATAAGCATACCTCTGGGAAGAGTTTGAAAGCCGTAGACATCTTAACACCGACAACTATGGTTTGGAATCTTAATCCTGGCTGGCTCTGTACTGAATCCAACCCCCTTCTTCCTAGTGTTCTGAATCGATGGAGTCACACAGATCTGTTCCGGGCTGTAACCTCCCACTCTCCCCAACACAGACCAGCTCCTGGAAGGTGAAGGTCAAGTAGGTCACTGCCCATCAAGACCTTCCCGGCTCTTAGCCTGGCTTTGATTCTCCATCTCACTTGCAGGTTAAAGGAGGGAAAAGATGTTTTTGGTCAGATCACCTGTGGGTCAAGCTGCCTTACGGAGGACAAATCATGGAACCTCTAGAAGTCTACATTTCCTCACTTGTTATACTAGTACCTACAATTAGGTTGAGATGAGAAGTAATTAAACTCTTGATTGTAAAAGTTACAGGCACAATGCCTGGCACAGAGGTGTTGATAAATATTAGCTATTATTATTTTGAAAAACAGAGGACTGCCTTACTTACTTTTGCACTATTTGACCAGACCTACGCCTGTGCTTTGTGATAGTTTGTGTTTTACACAGATTTCTTAGAGAAAATAAACACGTAGGCTCTAAGTCACTGATTCATAGCTGATTATGGTTCAGGACTTTGCCTTTTTATTACTAATCAGTGGATATAATAGTCTCTACTCTGGGGCTTTCCTGATTCTCAGAGGCTGTAGATCTGGTGGTTGCTAAGCGGTCTTCTGGACAGAGGCCAGTCGCCCTAAAAAGCTGCGTAATAAAATATTTTGAGCTCGGTAAACAAAGGCATCGCTCAGATATGATAAAGAATTTGAATCAAGACTAATCTTTTCTCTGGCCTGGGTCCACTGTTGACTTCCTCGGATTATAGAAGCTCTCATTGGTGAGCACTTACCATAAGGCCGGCACAGTGTTAAGCAAAAGACGTGCTATTTAATCCTTGAAACAGCCCAGTGAGGTAGGCTGTCTTATTCTTCTTCCCATTTTTATGGACGAGGAAATGGAGCTGCAGAGGGGTTAGGTTGCACAGCCTATAACTGGCAGGGCTGGGACCCAAACCCTGGTCTACTCGACTCTAGTGTCTATGTTCTGAAATACTGTTACGGCTTGAAGGTGCAGGTGATGTTGGGTTTGAGAATGTTCCTTCGGGAGCAAATATTGAATGGAGTGTCAACAGTGTGCAAGGTGATGTGAGAGGTCCACTAAAAAGGAACCTGCTTTACTTGTGTCCAACCCTGGGTTCTGCCCCAGCACTTCACCAAGGCCATTCTTGTCAGGGAGCTGTCACGTCCACGGTGCTCAGTCCAGTGTCTCATCTCACTTGCAGGATCTGATGCAGCTGATTGGCCCCTCCTCCTTAAAACTTGTTCTTCTACATCTGGCTTCCCAGGCACCACACTCTTCCCATTCCCTTTGCTGGTCCTCCCACATCTTTCTTTTTTCTATTTAAACATCTTTATTGGAGTATAATTGCTTTACAGTGTTGTGTTAGTTTCCGCTTTATAACAAAGTGAATCAGTTATATGCATACGTATATCCCCATATCCCCTCCCTCTTATGTCTCCCTCCCACTCTCCTTATCCCGCCCCTCTAGGTGGTCACAAAGCACCGAGCTGATCTCCCTGTGCCATGAAGCTGCTTCCCACTAGCTATTTTACAGTTAGTAGTGTATATATGTACATTCCATTCTCTCATTTCGTCCCAGCTTACCCTTCCCCCTCCCCATGTCCTCAAGTCCATTCTCTACGTCTGTGTCTTTATTCCTGTCCTGCCCCTAGGTTCATCAGAACCACTTTTTTCTTTAGATTCCATGTATATGTGTTAGCATACGGTATTTGTTTTTCTCTTTCTGACTTACTTCACTCTGTATGACAAACTCTAGGTCCATCCACCTCACTACAAATAACCCAATTTCGTTTCTTTTTATGGCTGAGTAATATTCCATTGTATATATGTGCCACAACTTCTTTATCCATTCATCTGTTGATGGAAACTTAGGTTGCTTCCATGTCCTGGCTATTGTAAATAGTGCTGCAATGAACATTGTGGTACATGACTCTTTTTGAATTATGATTTTCTCAGGGTATATGCCCAGTAGTGGGATTGCTGGGTGGTATGGTAGTTCTATTTTTAGTTTTTTTAAGGAACCTCCATACTGTTCTCCATACTGGATATACCAATTTACATTCCCACCAGCAGTGCAAGAGGGTTCCCTTTTCTCCACACCCTCTCCAGCATTTATTGTTTGTAGATTTTTTGATGATGGCCATTCTGACCAGTGTGAGGTGATACCTCATTTAGTTTCGATTTGCATTTCTCTAATGATTAGTGATGTTGAGCATCTTTTCATGTGTTTGTTGGCAATCTGTATATCTTCTTTGGAGAAATGTCTATTTAGGTCTTCTGCCCATTTTTGGATTGGGTCGTTTGTTTTTTTGATATTGAGCTGCATGAGCTGCTTGAATATTTTGAAGATTAATCCTTTGTAAGTTGCTTCATTTGAAAATATTTTCTCCCACTCTGAGGGTTGTCTTTTCGTCTTTTTTATGGTTTCCTTTGCAAAAGCTTTTAAGTTTCATTCGGTCCCATTTGTTTATTTTTGTTTTTATTTCCATTTCTCTAGGAGGTGGGTCAAAAAGGATCTTGCTGTGATTTATGTCATAGAGTGTTCTGCCTATGTTTTCCTCTAAGAGTTTTATAGCGACTGGCCTTACATTTAGGTCTTTAATCTATTTTGAGTTTATTTTTGTGTATGGTGTTAGGAAGTGTTCTAATTTCATTCTTTTATATGTAGCTGTCCAATTTTCCCAGCACCACTTATTGAAGAGACTGTCTTTTCTTCATTGTATACTCTTGCCTCCTTTATCAAAGATAAGGTGATCATATGTGCATGGGTTTATCTCTGGGCTTTCTGTCCTGTTCCATTGATCTATCTTTCTGTTTTTGTGCCAGTACCATACTGTCTTGATTACTGTAGCTTTGTAGTATAGTCTGAAGTCCAGGAGCCTGATTCCTTCAGCTCCGTTTTTCTTTCCCAAGACTGTTTTGGCTGTCCAGGGTCTTTTGTGTTTCCATACAAATTGAGAAATTTTTTGTTCTAGTTTTGTGAAAAGTGCCATTGAGAGGTTGATAGGGATTGCACTGAATCTGTAGATTGCTTTGGGTAGTATAGTCATTTTCACAATGTTGATTCTTCCAATCCAAGAACATGGTATATCTCTCCATCTGTTTGTATCATCTTTAATTTCTTTCATCAGTGTCTTATAGTTTTCTGCATACAGGTCGTTTGTCTCCTTAGGTAGGTTTATTCCTAGGTATTTTATTCTTTTTGTTGCAGTGGTAAATGGGAGTGTTAATGGGAGTGTTAATTTTTCTTTCAGATGTTTCATCATTAGTGTATAGGAATGCAAGAGATTTCTGTGCATTAATTTTGTATCCTGCTACTTTACCACATTCACTGATTAGCTCTAGTAGTTTTCTGGTAGCATCTTTAGGATTCTCTATGTATAGTATCATGTCATCTGCAAACAGTGACAGTTTTACTTCTTCTTTTCCAATTCACATTCCTTTTATTTATTTTTCTTCTCTGATTGCTGTGGCTAAAACTTCCAAAACTATGTTGAATAATAGTGGTGAGAGTGGGCACCTTGTCTTGTTCCTGATCTTACAGGAAATGGTTTCAGTTTTTCACCATTGAGAATGATGTTGGCTGTGGGTTTGTCATATATGGCCTTTATTATGTTGAGGTAGGTTCCCTTTATGCCTACTTTCTGGAGAGTTTTTATCATAAATGGGTGTTGAATTCTGTCAAAAGCTTTTTCTGCATCTGTTGAGATTATCATATGGTTTTTCTCCTTCAATTTGCTAATATGGTGTATCACATTGATTGATTTGCATATATTGAAGAATCCTTGCATTCCTGGGATAAACCCCACTTGATTATGGTGTATGATCCTTTTAATGTGCTGCTGGATTCTGTTTGCTAGTATTTTGTTGAGGATTTTTGCATCTATGCTCATCAGAGATATTGGCCTGTAGTTTTTTTTTGTGTGTGTGACATCTTTGTCTGGTTTTGGTATCAGGGTGATGGTGGCCTCATAGAATGAGTTTGGGAGTGTTCCTCCCTCTGCTATATGTTGGAAGAGTTTGAGAAGGATAGGTGTTAGCTCTTCTCTAAAGGTTTGATAGAATTTACCTGTGAAGGCATCTGGTCCTGGACTTTGTCCTGGACTTTGTTTGTTGGAAGATTTTTAATCACAGTTTCAATTTCAGTGCTTGTGATTGGTCCAGTTATATTTTCTGTTTCTTCCTGGTTCAGTCTTGGAAGGTTGTGCTTTTCTAAGAATTTGTCCATTTCTTCCAGGTTGTCCATTTTATTGGCATAGAGTTGCTTGTAGTAATCTCTCATGATCCTTTGTATTTCTGCAGTGTCAGTTGTTACTTCTCCTTTTTCATTTCTCATTCTGTTGATCTGAGTCTTCTCCCTCTTTTTCTTGATGAGTCTGGCTAATGGTTTATCAATTTTGTTTATCTTCTTAAAGAACCAGCTTTTCGTTTTATACATCTTTGCTATTGTTTCTTTCATTTCTTTGTCATTTATTTTTGGTCTGATCTTTTATTTCTTTCCTTCTGCTAACTTTGGGTTTTTTCTGTTCTTCTTACTGTAATTGCTTTAGGTGTAAGGTTAGGTTGTTTGAGATTTTTCTTGTTCCTTGAGGTAGGATTGTATTGTTATGAACTTCCCTCTTAGAACTGCTTTTGCTGCATCCCATAGGTTTTGTGTCATCGTGTTTTCCTTGTCATTTATTTCTAGGTATTTTTTGATTTCCTCTTTGATTTCTTCAGTGATCTCTCGGTTATTTAGTAGCATATTGTTTAACCTCCATGTGTTTGTATTTTTTATAGTTTTTTCCTGTAGTTGATATCTAGTCTCATTGCGTTGTGGTTGGAAAAGATACTTGATATGATTTCAGTTTTCTTAAATTTACCAAGGATTGATTTGTGATCCAAGATATGGCCTATCCTGGAGAGTGTTCCATGAGCACTTGAGAAGAAAGTGTATTCTCTTGTTTTTGGATGGAATGTCCTATAAATATCAATTAAATCCATCTTGCTTAAAGTGTCATTTAAAGCTTGTGTTTCCTTATTTATTTTCATGTTGGATGGTCTGTCCATTGGTGAAAGTGGGGTGTTAACATCCCCTACTATTATTGTGTTACTGTTGATTTCCCTTTTTATGACTGTTAGCATTTGCCTTATATATTGAGGTGCTCCTATGTTGGGTGCATTAATATTTACAATTGTTATTTCTTCTTCTTGGATTGATCCCTTGATCATTATGTAGTGTCCTTCTTTGTCTCTTGTAATAATCTTTATTTTAAAGTCTATTTTGTCTGATATGAGAATTGGTACTCCAGCTTTCTTTTGACTTCCATTTGCATGGAATATCTTTTTCCATCCCCTCACTTTCAGTCTGTATGTGTCCCTAGGTCTGAAGTGGGTCTCTTGTAGACAGCATATGTATGGGTCTCGTTTTTGTATCCATTCAGCAAGTCTATGTCTTTTGGTTGGAGCATTTAATCCATTTACATTTAAGGTAATTATTGATATGTATGTTCCTATTACCATTTTCTTAATTGTTTTGGGTTCGTTTTTGTAGGTCTTTTCCTTCTCTTGTGTTTCCTGCCTAGAGAAGTTCCTTTAGCATTTGTTGTAAAGCTGATTTGGTGGTGCTGAGTTCCCTTAACTTTTGCTTATCTGTAAGGCTTTTAATTTCTCCGTGGAATCTGAATGAGATCCTTGCTGGGTAGAGTAATCTTTGTTGTAGGTTTTTCCCTGTCATCACTTTAAATATGTCCTGCCACTCCCTTCTGGCTTGCTGAGTTTCTGCTGAAAGATCAGCTGTTAACTTTATGGAGATTCCCTTGTATGTTATTTGTTGCTCTTCTCTTGCTGCTTTTAATATTTTTTCTTTGTATTTAATTTTTGATAGTTTGATTAATATGTGTCTCAGCATGTTTCTCTTTGGGTTTATCCTGTATGGTACTCTCTGTGCTTCCTGGACTTGATTGACTATTTCCTTTCCTATGTTAGGGAAGTTTTCGACTATAATCTCTTCAAATATTTTCTCAGACCATTCCTTTTTCTCTTCTTCTTCTGGGACCCCTATACTTCGAATGTTGGTGCGTTTAATGTTGTCCCAGAGGTATTCTGCTCCCTGGCAGTTATTTTCACCATTTTATCTTCCAGCTCATATATATGTTCTTCTGCCTCAGTTATTCTGTTATTGATTCCTTCTAGAGTATTTTTAATTTCAGTAATTGTGTTGTTCATCACTGTTTGTTTGCTGTTTAGTTCTTCTAGATCCTTGTTAAATGTTTCTTGTATGTTCTCCATTCTGTTTCTGAGATTTTGGATCATCTTTACTATCATTACTCTGAATTCCTTTTCAGGAGGTTCCCTATTTTGTCTTCATTTATTTGGTCCTTAGGGTTTTACCTTGCTCCTTTGTCTGTAACAAATTTTTTTGTCGTTTCATTTTTTTTTTGATGGATGGTGCTGTATTCCTGTCTTACTGGTTGTCTGGCCTGAGACGTCCAGCACTGGAGTTTGCAGACAGTTGGATAGAGCTGAGTCTTGGTGCTGAGATGAGGACCTCAAGGAGACCTCACTCTGATTGATATTCCCTGGGGTCTGAGGTTCTCTGTTAGTCCAGCAGTTTGGACTCGGAAGTTCCCACCACAGGAGCTTGGGCCCAGCCTCTGGCCTGGGAACCAAGATCCCACAAGATTCATGGTGCAGTTTAAAAAAAAAAAAAAAAAAGAAAAAGGAGCAGTATAATACCAAAGAATAAAAAACCAAATAAAATTAGACAGATAAAAAATATATTAGGAAAAATAAAACTATATTTGAAACAACTGCAGCAAGGTAAAATAAAACCACAACAGAAAAAAGAAAAAAAAAAGGGTGGGGGGGAGGAAACAAGCCAAAAGGAGAGATCACTAACAAAGTAAAAAGAATAAAATAAAATTAGAAGAATAAAAGATTTATCAGGGAAAATAAAAATATAAAAGAATCAACAACAATGAATCAACAAGGTAAAACAGGACGCCAATCCAGAAGAGGAAAAAAGAAAAGAAAAAAAAACCTTGGCCATGGGGGCGGAGTTTAGGCAGGGGCAGGGTTTAGGGTGGGGCGGGACCTAGGCGGGTGGGGAGGTGACGTTTGAATGTGGGACGGAGCCTAGGTGGAGCGACGTTCAAGCATGGGGTGGGGCCTCTGCTTAGGACCTGCGCAGAAGGGAAGAGGCAGCACGTGGAAAGGAGGGCCTCCGGAGTGTGGCGTTCTGGAGCTTGGAGGCACGACCCTGAGGAGGGTGTGTGGGTGTGGTTTAGGCCCAGCTCGGGGTCTCCGAGTGTAGAGGTGGGGCCCTGGGGGTGGGGGTGTAGGGGCGGGGCTTGGGCTGTGCGCAGCAGGAGGGAGGCTCAGAGGGCAGAGGATTAGGCCCGGGAGCCCAAGAGGCTTGCCGGTGCCTAAGTGGACAGGGAAAGCACTGGCCCCGTTCCCTTCGCGCCCCTCCCCCACCATCTCCCCGAGGGTCGCCCCTGTCCCCGCTGGACCCCTAACTGTGGGTGGGTCCCACTGGATGTAGGAACTCGTCCCCTCCCCCAGCCACCCCTCAGGGGTGCCGTACCCGAGGTCCAGCCTTTACTTTTGCTCGCCCTTCCCTCCCTCCTGCTCCCTCAGGACCCGCATGGCTGGAGGGGGCCTTGGTGGGCAGAGGATCAGGCCCGGAATCTCAGCAGGTGAGGCCCTGGGGGCCCAAGTGGGCAGGGGAAACCTGGCCACGCTCCCTTTTGATCCTCTGCCCTCCCAGTGGTACCCGTTTATCCCTTTGGGCGTGGGATCCTTTCTGGTCCCCCAGCCGCCCCACAGGGTGCCAGTCCCATCCCACTTCTCCTCCCCCTTCACTCCCCCCCACGCCCCACGTCCTACCTGGTTGCTGGGGGTTCCTCCCGTCCCCTTAGATGTCTGTGGTCCCCCACACCGTGCCTGGTAGGTGCCCTAGTTGTGAGGAGACGCGAATTCCACATCCGCCTAGTCCGCCATCTTGACTCCCTGCCTTGTTATTTTTGTTGTGAGGATTTCCACATCTGAAGAATCAGCAAATTCTCCCAGACTTTGTGGCCTGGTTTTCCTCAGGGAAGACCTTCCAAACACCCTCCCACATCTTTATAACTTCTACACGTTAGAGGTCTCGAGGATTAGCCCTCAGACCTTTTTTCTTTCTACATTCCATCTCTTGGGGGTTCTTATTTGGTTTCATAGCTTAAAATGTCATCTATACACTTGTGAAATTTATGTCTCTAGCCTGGACCTGTCCATCAGACTTCATCCTTACATATCCAACAGCATCCTCTACATCTCCGCTTAGATACCTAGAATGTGGCCGAGCCTCAGTACGTCCAGAACCAAGCTCTGACCTGTAGCTCCATCCCTCCCCCAACTGCTCTTCCAGCCCATCTTGCTCATCTCAGAAATGGCAGCCCCATCCTAATGGTTCCTCAAGTCAGAAACCTTGGAGCCGTCCTCTCCTTGCATCCTGTATTCCAGCGGTCAGCAAATCCCATTGGCTCTACCTTCAAAGTATAACCAGAGTCTGACCGCCTCTGCCGTGATCTGTATCACCTACTTCTCTTGCCTGGATTATTTTAGCTCTGCCTGTTCTCCTTGCTTCCTCCTTTGCCTCCTACCCCTTTATTCTCAACACAGGAGCTAGAGTGATCCTGTTACTGTAAGTCAAATCATGTGTATGTCTTTCCTCTGATCTACAGGGTCTGCATGATCTGACCCTCACCCCCACCCCGTTACCTCTCTGATCTTCCCCTTCTTTTCCCTTCACTCTTTTCCTGAACAAGCCATGTGTGTTTCCTCTCCAGGGCTTTGCAACTTGCTGTTCCTCTGCCTGGGACATTCTTCCCCTGGACGCCTGCATGTTTCACTCCCTCACCTCCTTCAGCGCTTTACTCACAGTGAACCTTCCACAGTCAACATTTTTGGTGTTGCAATACCTCAACCCCTCCTATATCCCTTTCTTGCTCTAATTTTCCTTATAGTACTTATCTCCATTTAACATTATTTTGCATACCTAAATAAGTTCCAGAAGGACAAGGATTTTGTTTATTTTGTTTCCTACTCTATTCCTAGTACCTAGAACAATGCCTTGCATATAGTAGGCACTCAATAAATATCTGAGGAATGAATTTATCTGCCAAATGTTTACTTATGGTCACTATGCACAAAGAACGGTGCTTAGAATTGGGAGGGACACAAAAATAAATTAGACTGTATAATGCTCTCAGACTGTTCTCGATAGCATGACAGAAAAGACATGTGCATAACACCTATTTTTAGAATCATTATTTAAGTGCCATCCCGTTATGAGGCTTTAAAAGAGAGAGCTCTTACCCTGCCATCTGTTCTACAAGGAAGTGGCTTCAGGCACCAGAGTGGTCTTAAGCTGGGAGTGAGGTGTAGATGGGGTGGAAGAGCATTCCAGGTGTGGACGCCCATGTATGTGGAGGCGGGAGCTTTCAGACTCGATGTGCAGAATGAGTCACTTGGTTTGCAGTTCCGTTTTGTCTGTTTCTAAGCTTCTCGTAGGAGATACGCCCTGGAATATTCTGAGTGCTCGGTTCCCTTTCTGCATATCTCCTCTCTTAATCTCTTGTTTAACTGCAAAGTAAAAATCATTTGTGTAGGCTACCACTGGACAACAGGTAGGGGCCAGGCCTTGATTCATGGAGGAAAAAGCTTAGAGGTTATCAAGTCCTGTGTTTCCCAAGCTTACTGCTTATCAGAGTCATCAGTGGAGTTTTCTAAAGCCACTCCAGGCCTACTTCATCTGCATCTCCGGAGAAAGGGCCCAAGAATCAACATTGAAAAACAGAAGGAGACCATAGTCTGGAGGAGGGATGACGCCCTCCATCAGCCTCTGCTGGGTCATTCAGGTCTGGAATGGCCTTCCAGTGCAGCCCATTCTGGTTTTGAACAGCTGGGCTTGATAATAGCTCATTCCCCGTTTCCTTAAACTGTCGTTCCTATGATGTGGCTCCTGACACCACTGTCCTAAGCCTCCTTACCCTGCCTCTCATCCAGTTCTCTGGCAGACATTCATTGAATGCCTGATGTGGGCATGGTTTTCTTAGCTCTTTTTCCCCCAAATCCCTCTTCCATTTTGATTACCCTTCTCTTATCCCAAGAAATGGTTACTCAACGGGTCCATAACCCTTCTGAGGATTCGGACACAGCTTGAGCCAAGATTTATCTTTGTATTGCACAGCTCTGTTTGTTTTCTTTTTAAAGAATGTGTACAGAAGGATACAGTCAACAGGACTTCTAAGCGGTGTGTGTAACTTAGTGACGAGAACCAAATAATGTCCCACCATAATTTACGTGTCAATTACAAATCATTCTTTTTCCATTAATTAAAGGAAGAACTCTCCAATTGTCTACCAAGTAACAGTTTATTATCCTAGGATGGTTTTTTGAACGTTATTTTGAAGCGATGAAAAAACTTCTCATTTAAAAGATTTTACTTTGTATAGAGTTACGTCGGCCTCTCCTCCTTCTGACATTACTAACCCTTTTACTTAGTAAGAAGCTGGCGACTCTTGCTTCATTTCACCTTTAGCACCAACAGTTTTGGCATTTGTTAACTTGATTGAATGCCTGCCATGGCTGACTACAAAATGGAAAAGATGCTCTTATAATTTGTGCCATAATTTAAAACCCTGTTTCATTTATTTAAACTCCTAGGCAGTAGATGTTTTCTATTCTATAACATCTCAATGAGTCAAGGGGAAATCCTCTTGTTTAAGTACTGATGCTTATTGAATTTAATTATTGATACTGAATTTAAAGGTGAGATCGAGCCAGTTCATAAATATAACAATAGATCCAAGAGGGTCTCTGTCTGGGTTGAATCAATCAACAAAGGCAAGAATTATAAAAAGAATGTATGCCCACTTTCTCTTCGGACTATCTTTACTTACATACCTAGAGCAGTTACTACCTACAGCCTCTCTTATATAACCTGCATGATTATCTTATCTCCAATTCTGGGTCAATTTCAAGAGGAAATTAAGTACCCATGCGATTATATGGCTTCCTCATCCCTAACTTGAATAATCTAGAAAGTGTGTTTAATGGTAAAGCTTTAGGCCTAAGCATTTTATTTGGGAGAGGGTCTCATTTATTCACTCAATAAAAATTTCACTGTGCGGGTATGTGGGTTGGATACCATGGTATACGTGAGGGTTACTAAAATAAACGAAGCGCAGCCCCCGCCCTCCTGGAGCTCTGAGTTTGCCGGCGGAGACAGCAGATATACATCTTGATGAGTTTTAATGTGCTAGTGACCGTGATGAGATTTAACGTGCCAGTGACTGCAGAGTGCGGGCGGCTGGAGACTCCAGGCGCTAGCACAGTGTCCGCTTGTGGGCAGTGGTTGCCCTGAATGGCTGGCACCCCATCTACTGATGCTCACTGGATACCGAGGGGAGAAGGCCGGAGACCTTTTGGCCTGATCACTGGGCAGAAGAACCTGTCTCAGTGAGGGAGAAACGGGGTTCTCCTGTCCTGTGTCATAGACTGAGGACTGTAGTCCTAGTAGAGCCTCCCTTTCCAAGTAGGAATAACAACAGGGTTTTCAGAAGGGAATCATCACAATATACTGTCGTTATGCCTGCTGAGTACTAGCTGGGCTGCTTCAGGCAGCCTAGAGGCTGGTGAAGATTTATGGTCATGGGGGCAACTGGGCCATCATAAATCTTCAACCCTGCTTGCCTTTGTGACAGCCGAGTTAGCTTGTTGGTGCAAAGGCCCGTCGGGGCTCAGACTAAATCATTCAGGCAGTCGCTCACAGATCATTATGGAGTGCCCACTAGGTGTGAGGCCTTCTTCCCCCATTTATGTCAATATTTATCTTTTTATTTTTTATTATTTTTTGCGGTACGCGGGGCTCTCACTGTTGTGGCCTCTCCCGTTGCGGAGCACAGGCTCCGGACGCGCAGGCTCAGCGGCCATGGCTCACAGGCCCAGCCGTTCGGCGGCATGTGGGATCTTCCCGGACCGGGGCACGAACCCGCGTCCCCTGCATCGGCAGGCGGCCTCTCAACCACTGTGCCACCAGGGAAGCCCTGTGTCAATATTTAGCGGAGTAGGAGCAGGCATCGGATTCTTGAATCTAATTTCTGTTCTAAGGACTTTTTGAAAAAATTGGTAAGGTGGTTTTGAGTGTATCATCTTCAATCCAAATTGTTCTCTGCTCAGGACAAAATAAATAAAGCTTTGGGGGAAGATTAGACCATTCAGCACCTTTCTGGGAATAAAAACGTAGTAAATGCAAGAAATTTGCCCCCCTTGTTATTTGTCACCGTTTTTTCCCTTTGAAAAATAAATCTGTAGTTCAATCCATGCATTTGTTAAAATGAAAAAGTATGGCACCCCTGCTCCTGTTCCATCTGCCAGTGTTTGTGATCTCAGATGAGTGTCTGTTCCAGTAGCTAAAGTCACAGATGGAGGCGAGGTGACAACCCGCTGCCTCACTAGTTGAAGTTTACTTTGTGACTGAATCAGAATAACAGAATTGGAGTTTTGGGGATTACTGGAATTGTATGTGACTTGCCCAGGGTCTAAGTTACAAAGCTGTTATCGTAAAGGGGAAGCTCTATCATAATCAGGGCTGACAGCATTTATGGAAGACAGATGAGAATTCCCAGGTTTCAGGAAGGCCTGGGCGTCCTCCCCTCCCCTGCCCGCGGTGCCACATAAACCTAGTAACCTTCCATTCACCACTGACTAAGCCTTGAACTTCTGCTGCTTGCCTCACCCCTTTAGTTCCCAGACACGTAGCCTGGGGGAACGATTCAGACTGTCCTAGAAGGACTGCCGAGGGGGTTACAGGGGATTAGCAGCCGAACTTGCCTTCCTCCGGCCACGTACAAGTGGAGGATGGGGGAGTATTTCTGTGGGAGAGAGAAAGTCAGGAGAGGGATCCAGGGTGAAACCTCAGCCCCGCCTGAGAATTTAAACTGGACCCGCTGCAGGTTCAGTTCAGGTGAGGACTGCTTTCTATTCCCTGTCCTTTGTCTAGGAGGTTCCACTGTGGACCTCTTCTCACCAGCACCTGCTTACAGAAGCTGCTCCAGCAGACCCGTGGCTCCGGAGGGCACTTGGCTTGCGTGTAGAAGGCACCACGTGTTTGAATTGAATTTGATGTTAAACCCGTCCCTGGGATCTGTGAAGTGAGGGAGAAGGGGGCCGGTGGCCCCCTTAAGTTAAAGTTAAAGGGCTGCTTGTAGGTTGGCAGATTGCTGAATTCCAGGCTGTTATGGGATGTCTGGTGGTAGGTATCGCCTTCCAGTGTGGAAGCAATCTGCCTGTGACATCAGTCCCCTGACTGCCACGGTCGATGAGGTGGAGGCCCTGGGTTAGGCCCTGCTCTGGCTGCGCTGTTGTCAGATGACCTCCATCCCCCGCGGGAGGAGGGCAGCTCCTTGATGAGGGCTGGTGGATGGCTCAAGTCCCCCTGCCGCAACTTCCTTTATCCTGGGCATTCTCCTGTGTTTAAGACCTGCGCAATTACAAAAGCTATGGAAGATGGCTTTTTGGGGACTCATTTCCAAAATAGAGGCCCCGGCAGGAGTTGGGAAACACTCAGGTGATCGCAGCAGTGCCATCTGTTTGCAGAGGGTCCTGAGCAGCAGCAGAGCAGCGGCGGCCTTGGGCCTGGAGAGAACCTCCCGGGCCCCTGATTTGGTCGGGACAGGGCGGCCGGCTCCCGCTCGCTTAGCTGAGCTTTGCTGCCACGGTCAAGCGGCAGCGTGCCTTTGGGTAGCAGCCACCTGCCTCCGTCAGCATCCTCTGTGCACAGGTGTGGGTCTCCCATCTTGTTCGTGGTCTAGTCCTCAGCACCCAGCCCCTGCCCAGCCCCTGGTAGGCAGCCAGTGTAGAATGAAGGATTTTAAAGGGCTGTGGAAATCAGCCACCACGGACAAGGAAAGGCTTTTCCTTTTTTTGTTGTCACTATCTTAGAAGACGCTCAGAACCTCCTGAAGCAGTGGTTCGCAAGCTGTAATTGGCCTCAGTTCCCCTGGGCTCCAGTTACCTGCGGGGCTTCTGAGTTCCTCCCTACACGCTAGGGTCCAGATGACCCTGAGGGGGGTGCCCGGGAATCTGCACCTCCACAGGGGGCTTCGGGGGCAGGTATTCCATGCATCATGACTTGAGAAAGAGACCTTCAAGTTTCTAGCTGAGAAGTGCTCTGGAAAAATCTCTCCAAGTGGGGAATCAACAGTTGGAGAAGGGAGCTCTTGCCCTTTCCCCCTGCTTTCATCGTGCACCTGGGGTTTCCCAACCTTTGATTTCTTTTGCCGTCCCACATTGAGTCTCCGAGGCACACTTTAAAATTCTCTTCAAGTACACTTTAAATCTTCAGTGGCATGGTTGCAACCAGCTGACATTTTAAAAATTGAGTACTTTTGTAGGAGAACAATAATAAACAATTACTGGACATACATTTTAAAAACATGTAAGTTTCCAAATATCAGATCTTAAAGAAACTCGATTTTAGCCCCAGGAGACTTAGCGATACATCACAGCCGCCCCTCCTGGTGTCAGGGTCCTAATTACTTGCTTCTACAGAACAGTTGAGGGTTTTTTTTTCTCAGTAACCTTGAACCCTTCTCTACCCAAGTCTCCAGACTTGGGCTTATCCTTTGCACCCTAAAGAAATCCATCCAGTTCCAGCTTCCAGCCTGGGGAGCACTCCTTTCTCACCACTGACTGCAGGTAGTGGGCACTGGCCCAGCCCCTGGCTCCCGCCCTGTGGACAAGTCCCCTCAGGGGCAGATGTAACAGACTCAGAGAACAGCAATGTCTAAATCAAAAAACCTCCATAGGATTTGTCACAGGTGAGGCCCAGGCCTCCAGCTGGCGGTTTAGTATGTTCTCTGGAAATGGTTAGTCATTCCCAGACTTGCCCTAAAACCCTGAGTCCATTTGCTTCTATCTCACAAAGGGTGTGGTCCGTGGAAATTTAGAGTTGCTTCCAGATTGCCGTGGGTGCCCCGGCTGCTTCTGATGTGCCGAGTGCCTGGAGGGCTCCCTGGCTGCTGGCCCCCCACCACTGACAAGGCTCTGCCATTCTCCCTCGCTGCTCCAAAAGTCACGGAAATCAAAGGGAGAGAGCTTTTCCCCCAACAGTGCCTCATCCTGAAAGACGTAGAGCACACGTGTTGGGTCAGGTTGTCCGGGTTTGAAACTAAACCTATCAGCCCCGTTAGTCAAGACCCTGACACACTCCATCTGTAAAATAGAGATGATAATAATACCCACCTCTGGGAATTGTTCACTCTTTAACTCAAAAAATGATTATCAAGGGTTTACTGTGTGCCAGGCCCTGTGCAAGGCGCTGCTCTATGGACTTGGAGTTTAGGGAGGGAGACCAACAGATATAGATTTTATCTGTTGGTAAGTGCACAAAGGAGAGATGCATGATGTTAGGAACGCACTTTTCAGGGGTGGGGAGGGGGACCTCGTTACAAGGGAGACCAAGGAAGTAATTGCTGAGCTAATGAGTATTGCATATCACATATGCACGCAGCATGTGCAAAGGCCCTGTGGAGGCCTAAGTGGGGAGTGTGAGGAGGAATTAAATGAGGCTGGAGAGGAGGCCAGGGGCCCGGCATCCAGAGCCTGGTAGGCTGTGTTAAGAATTTGGCTTTTAAGAACGATGGGAAACCACTAAACGTTCTCAGCAGGGCAGTGACAGATTTGTGTTCTCAAAGTTGGAAGCTATTTGGAGGGGGAATGAGAGTGGATGTGTGGAGGCCATTAAGAGAGTCCTGAAATAATTTAGGCAAGAGATGATTTAGCTTAGACTTGGAAGGTGGTAAAAGTGCAGGTTCAGGAGACAGTTAAGCCGTGGAACTGATAGACTTGGTGATGATTTGATGGTGGGGACAGAGGGAGAGGAGGGGTCGGGGCCAAGGTATCCTTGAATAGTCACATTGCCTACACAGAGTAAGCCCTCATTAAATGTAAATTATTATGCTAATTATAAAGCAGCTCTCCCTTTGGTCTGCTGAGTTCTCATGGAAACTCTCGTTAAATGACTTTTAAGGGGGGACGAGAGGGCTGGCCTGTCTCCCTGAGGCTGGTGTTTGACCAATGGCAGTTGGGCCCATGTACCCTCTGACAGCGATGTGGCCCTTTCAGCATGAAGTTGAACCCTCCACTCAGGCCGAGCAGGCTCCTTTCAGTCTGCCCCCAGGGTCCTCATCCTACACCCTCATCCTGGTCCGTGGTGGAGCTAAGTGCCTGGATACACCTAAGTTGGCTGAATGTCATAGTTTGACTCACACTTGGGACCTTTTACACCTCCGTATACTGTAATAAGGATTCACATGGCCATTAACGGGAGGGTCAGCCTCTCACACTGCTGTGTGTTGTCACCACCAAACAGTAGTCTTTCTCTCTCTTTTTTAATCAGTAGGCTTTATTTTTAGAACAGCTTTACATTCATAGAAAAACTGAGCGGAAAGTGCAAAACTCCCATACACCTGTCACGGTCCCCGCCCCTCCCTCTGTTTCCCCTGTGATTAACAACTGGTATCTAGTCTGGTGTATTTGTTAAATTGATGAGCCAATATTGATACGTTATTATTCACTGAAGTCCATAGTTTACATTAGGGTTCACTCTGTGTGTCGTACATTCTGTGGGATTTGACAGTAATGACACGGATTCACCATGACAGTTTCATGCAGAGTGATTTCACTGCTCTAAAAATGCCCCGTGCTCCACCCATTCAACCCTCTTTTCCTGTGAGCCTTTGACATCCACTGATCTTTTTACTGTCTCCATGGTTTTGCCTTTTCTAGAATGTCATACAGTATGACTTACATATACAGTCTGTAGTCCTTTCAGATGGGCTTCTTCACTTAGTGATATGCATGAAGGCTCCTCCACGTCTTCTCGTGATTTGATAGCTCCTTTCACCAAGTCTTTTGAATTCCATCTGCACCGTGGCTACCGGTCTGTACCTGGAAGTCTCCTTGTGGAAATCACAATTTCTTTTCGGTGCCTGGCGTATCTTCCAAGCGGCATTTCCACATCATCTTCTCAGTCTTGCCCTTCTCCGCACCTGTCAGTCCTGAAGACATTTGGCTGATTTAGGAGCCTTCCCAAGACAGGAGCTGGAAAATGACCGGATTCAGTTCCGTGTTCAGGAAATCACAGTGACTCCATATTCCCATCGGAATGATTCAGTGAAAGTTTTGGTAGCTGGGAGAACTGCCTTCTCTAAGAATTGGGCTGTACCACACTTTGTGTTATTATTGCCTTTGTGACACCCTGGGGGTAAATTGAGGGTTTCCAGCCTAAAAAGTTTTGCTTGGTCCCTAAGCAGTTCTACTGCGAAGGTGAGTGTATACCATCTTTTATCAGAAGACGTTCCTGGCCAGATCACTGAATGGATGGGAAGCGGGTCATAGCCAAGTGTGACTTCTTGGAGACAGGCTGCACGGCCATTGCCTCTTGCTCTCCTTGGACGACATCAGCCCTGTCCTTTGGCACATTACTTTATTCTTCCCCAGTGTCCTCATTCATTGCCTGCAGTCCAGGACCAATTTGAGATCATTGCTGAGTTGCCTTGTTCATATTATGTTTTGGAGCTGCCCGGTCCCTCCTGTCTTTTCATGGTGTCCTAATGTCTGTGTCCTCCACTCCCTCGGTACCCACTTGGGAGCTTACGTGAGGTGTTCCTCATGATGCAGGTGCTGCCATGGAGATGAGAGGGTCAGAGGCCAGGCAGTGCTGTCAGTCAGCCCAGGGAGCATGAAGATGGTGGTTGAGCATCTGCTGTAGCCAGAGCCTTTAGGATGTCCGGTCCCCACTGTCCTCAGGTATGCCGTGGCTAAGAAGGTTGTCCCTGTCATCCTTATGATATGCCTTAGCCACCCCTTATTTTCAAATACCTTGTTAGGGACAACCTCCCAGTTTTCTTGTCACTTTGGCATTGTTATAATGTTCATATGCAGAAATGCAGAACCAAGTGTTATTGTTTCCAGAAAGCTCTGCATCTGGGATTTTTGCTTACATTTTCTTTTTCTTTTCTCCTCTTAATCCTTATGTTTTTGTTTTTTGTTTTTTTGTCTTTTGTTTTTTGTTTTGCCGTACGCGGGCCTCCCACTGCCGCGGCCTCCCCCGCTGCGGAGCACAGGCTCCAGACGCGCAGGCCCAGTGGCCATGGCTCACGGGCCCAGCCGCTCCATGGCATGTGGGATCCTCCCAGACCGGAGCACGAACCCGCATCTCCCACATCGGCAGGCGGACCCCCAGCCACCAGGGAAGCCCAGTCCTTATGTTTTTGAATAAGTTGTCAATGTGCTAGGTCTTTACTTACCATTTTCAGTCATCAGGAATGAAAGAGTTCTTGGAAGAGACATTTACATTGAACTTTATTTATTTATTTTTAAAGAGGAATGAAGTGATCAAAAGTGCCCAGTCAACAGCACCTTCTGAGGTCATGTTACCATTTGCTACTTTGCACTACCTGGCCAGGCACCTTCAGGCCAGCTTCTTATCCAGCCCTGAGAATTACAGGTGTGGGAGACAGGGTTAGGGAGATGAGTTATCTTGCCCCTCGCACGCCAGTTGTAAGGGGGAGGGACAGAATTTAAACCTGGCCCTGTCTCTCTCCAAACTCCGCGCACTGGGCCCACCACTGTGTGTCCCCTGCCAGAGGGGTGTCATATGTGCTGAGAAGCCGCCTGAGGCGTGTGTGGGAACATGCAGGGTCTGACCCAGATCTCCCTGGTGTCCTTTTATCACAGAAGGATGTGGCCTCATGAGCTTCTGGGACCAAGGATGGGACATATAACCCTTTCTGCCCCGACTCTGAGTCCTTTTTAAAAACCTTGTTTGGAGGGTTATGATGATCTCTCCAGAGACAATCCTTTGTTCAAACGAATTGCTACATGTTTTAGGAAGGGCAGAGATTTGGGAGTAGAGAAGGCCCCCACCCCAGCTGCCCTGTGGAGGGGGAGCGGCGTGCATGGAGGGTAGGGAAGGAAACCGGGGTGCAGCCTGGGGAGAGCCCCTCAGCGGGCTCCACGCTTTCCCAGGCAGCATCTAGGTCATCTCCCCTAACATTCGGCCTGGGCACCCTCGCCAGGTGCCCTCCCTCACTGCCAACGGCTCACACCCACCGTCGCACCCACCGAGCTCAACAGGGGGCCTTGAGGTCAACTCCTCGCAAAACGCTCCGGCTCAGCCCCCCTTGTTAACCGGTGCAGCTACACATAGAGGAGTTTGCCCTTTGAGGTTTGGATTAGCGGTGACCCAAATAAGAACAGAATACATTTTATGCAGTCGCCCTGGTCTAAGCCAGTGTCATCTCTTACCCAGTTATTTCTGCGGCCTTGTAAGTGGTCCTGCCTATGCCCTCAGCCCTTTCTTCACAAAGCAGCCAGGGCGAGCCTTTGTAAAAGGTAAATCAGAGGGGATATGGGGATATATGTATACGTATAGCTGATTCACTTTGTTATACAGCAGAAACTAACACACCATTGTAAAGCAATTATACTCCAATAAAAATGTTAAAAAAAAAGAAAAGAAAAGAAAATCAGATCACGCCATGCCCTGCTCAAACCCCCAGAGGCTTCTGTCTCAGTCGGGGTCCAAGTCAGAGTCTTTACAGGGGCCCTACCCCAAGTCCACTGCAGTGACCCTGGAAACCTTGCTTCTCAGACTCACCTGGGCACCTGCTCTGTTCCCCTTCGGTGCTCTTCCCTCAGATTTCAGCACAGTTCTTCTTCAGGTCTATTCTTCAGATATTTCTCTCACTACTCTGACCACCCTATTAAAATTCCAGCCATCGTATTAGCCCCTGTTCTTCTCCTCTGCTGTTTTTTCTTGAAAATATTTATCACCATGTGCTACATCATATATTGTACTTAGGTGTTTATTGCCTGTCTTTCCCATCAGGGTTTTTTTTTCTTTTAATAAATTTATTTATTTTAGTTATTTATTTTTGGCTGCATTGGGTCTTTGTTGCTGTGCACAGGCATTCTCTAATTGTGGTGAGCGGGGGCTACTCTTCGTTGCGGTGCGCGGGCTTCTCATTGCAGTGGCTTCTCTTGTTGCGGAGCACGGGCTCTAGGCGTGCGGGCTTCAGTAGTTGTGGCATGTGGGCTCAGTAGTTGTGGCGCACAGGCTTAGTTGCTCCGCGGCATGTGGGATCTTCCCGGACCAGTGTTCGAACCTGTGTCCCCTGCATTGGCAGGCAGATTCTTAACCGCTGCATCGCCAGGGAAGTCCCCCCCATCAGGGTTGAATCTCCGTGAGAGCAAGTATTTTTGTCACTTGCTCATTCTTTATCCCCGGCGTCTAGGAAGTTTCTGGAAGATAGCAGGTCCTCAGTAAATAGATGTCCCATGGATTTTCACGTGACCAGTAGTGTGGATCTTTGTATCTCTGAGCTGGTATTTGTTTTATATTGTTGATTGTTAGGGTGACAGTCCTCAGCTGGGCTGCTGTGACACGAGGATGTGTCCCGAGTAATTGGTTCAATGATAATAGTGAAAGGACCAAATAAAAGTAGTGAACTATCAAAAAATTAAAACATATTCTGGGTGTTTGTAAAATAACGTCAGTGGTATCACAGAGTATTTTCTTAAGCAGGAGGAAAGGGGGGCGCTCGGGACAGGGCATGCCCTGTGGCTTTTCTGCTTTCTGCTGCAGCCGTCATTTGTATGCGCTGATGCCCCAGAAATGAACCTTAGCTGTGAGGAGTGTGGTATAAAGGGGCATCCAGACCTGCTCTCCTGGGCAGCAAGGACAGCAGCCTCTCTGCATACTATTTAAACCATCCCTTCACTTCATCACAGGATGAAGTTCAGTCAGGATATTTTAATCTTTTTAGAGGAGGACTTTGGGGGATTTTGCTGTTTGAGCAAGCTTCAGCCTTTGAAGGTTATTTAACTTCTAAAACAAGCGTGTATTAGGGTCATGTTAGTAACGTGGGATGGTACCATTCGCCAGTGTTGAAGTTGGAATGACCTACAATTGTTTACCCCATTTTAGTTCCATTTAAGGCCTCTCCTGCCCCAGCCCCTCGAAGTGGCCCAGTAGATGTGTGCCCATCAGGCAGCGGACCCCATGACCGTATTAAAAATAGGCTCATCTCCTCTCCCTTCACGCTGCTTCCCAGCTCTTTAAGCCTCCCCGCCTCAGTCTTGATTTGTTTATGCCCTCTGGCCTTCATGGTCCACAGCTACATGTGACTTTCCTAGTTTATTTCTTTGTTTCACTGGAGCACTTCTTCCTGAAATGGGAGGTAAACATATAAGATATTAGGCCTGATGTGTCATAAAATGTCTATAGTTTTTCTCTAACTCCTAGTCGACAGTCTGGGGGGACGTAGGCGTCCGGGTTGGAAATCGTTTCCCTTCAGGATTTTGGAATGATTGTTCCCTTGGCTTCTAGCTCACAGCATTGCTGTTGGGAATCTTGGTGACGCTGATTCTCTGTCCTTCTGTGTGTGACCTGTTTTCCTCCTGAAAGCTTCCCAGATCTCCGCTTCGTCCCCAATGTTCTGGTGTTCCACAGTGATGTGCATAGGGTAGGCTGGGCTCCTTTTTAAGTAGAAAAAATTTCTTGCAGATGCCAGGGCTGATTTAAAGGTTTAATACGATAATATTTAGATATGTACCACTTAAAATGAAAACTCCTTATGCTATGGTTCTTCCGATTACAAAATCAAAATTGCAAATTAAACACAAAGTAACCAACCAACGGAACTCAGATGTCCAACGTGAATCACCTGGGACGGCTAATATCATTCTTTCTGTGAGAGGAATTAGGTACAGTTGGGGGTAGCACAGAGTCCTTTGAGCGATGGCTTCGGGCTTCACTTGGTGTGAATAAGTAAGTCAGTTATGCATTAAATCTACTCTCCGGCCTTTTTCTCATTAGGTCATTAACCTAATTCTGCTTGATGATAAACACAGGGCTGATCTGATTATAGAATGGTCATCCAGACGATTCTTAGAATAAATGTGCTTGCTTATAGAAATGTTTTTGGGGTTGTCATTAAAATGAAAGCATGAAATGTAAATATTTTCACAGAGAGAATAGTAATACTCACATGGTCCCTGGGAGGCGGCGTGCCTCTGTTCTTCTTAGGTTTTTCCTACACCAGTTTCCCCGTAGACCTGTGGAGGGGAGCCCTGGGGAGTGTGGGCTGTCAGAATAGGCCAGTGCCCCCCGACCCCGACCCCTGCTGCCCACGTTTCTCCCTCACTGCCACGGTGTCCACCGCACTCTAATCTCACGGTCCTTCACGTCCATATCTTGGGACAGAGATGCAGAGAACTGGGAGCCGCTGTCACTTTCGGGGAGCCCTTAAGCTGTGTGTTGTGGAGCGTGGAAACCATCATCCGTTTTCAAGCTCTTTTAGCATTCCTGCCCCCTTCGCTGTTGTGGAGATCGGCGAGCATTTGTATTTTTTTAACAGCTGACGCCACACTTGACGGGGCTCGTGGTGTGAATTTTCTGGCGAGTTGGAAGTGTGTGTGAGTGTGCATGTGTGTTTTCACCGCAGGCCGTCTGTTTCGGGAGCACAATACTTGTTGCACCACTGCATCCTGGTGCCTGGGCCCCGGGTGGTCGCAGGCCCGGCTGAGGTCCTGCCTGCGCGGGGCTGTGCCTCTGGCCCTCGGCGCTACCATGTGTCCCTGTGCAGTGGCAGCGTGGTGTCCCCCTTCTGCATAGGGTCGGTGGCTGCTGGAGGTGGCTTCCCTCTGAACTGCCTGTTGGTTTATGAGTGTCTTCGAGGTCCCAGGCATGCTCTCTGTCACTGCATGTTTCTTCAAAACCTCACGGGCTCAAAACCTGCACCTTCCTTCTACCTTTCCCTTCTCCCTCCTCCAACATCCAGTTCATCTCCAAATTCCACCCCTTTTCCCTTCCTGTTTAAAATCTTTCCATTCTTGCCACCGCTGGCATCCAGGCCCTGATACCTCCCGCGGGATGGCCACGTCTCAGCAGCCTCCCCTGCCCCCTCCTCGTTCCCGGGGCCCTGCTGCTGGGCCCGCTCTCCCAGCATTTCCCACCCTTGCTCTGGAGCCCTCATGGGCTACAGTCTCTGCAGGCTGAGGAGAAACGGGCAACATGAAGGCTGATGGATTTTGTTTGTCTTTCACAATATTTTAAAGAGTTGTAAACCAACTTAAAAAAAGAAAAGATTTTAGCATTAAAAATCTGTATTTTCAGGTTTTCTGAAAAGTTGGAAAATCTGGCAGCATAGAGCACGTGTTCCTAAAAGGTTACAAGAGTTGGAAATGGAGGGTTGTTTTGTTTTGCTCTTTGCTGCCTTTCCTTGGGGCATGCTTTCTCTTGTTTGCCGCACTCCTCTCTACTCCTTATAGCCCCCCACCTGCATCAGCTCTCATTCTGGCTTTCATAGTCATTAATATTCATAGCCCAGAGCTGTCTGAGCCCCAGGCCAAGGACCTTTCTACACCCTGTACTTAGAACAGCCCTTGTATTTTGCCTTCTGTGTATATCATTCTGCCTCTTTTGCGTGCCCTCTCTCCCCGTCTAAACCTATCCAAATCCTGCCGTTCCACAAGGCCAGCTTACATGCTCTCTCCTCTGTGAAAGCCTCCCCGCCTGCCCCAGGAGGAAGTTTTCCCCCTCCTTAATCATAAAGCACTTTGCGTTTGTCTCTGTCTTTTGGTGCCGTTGGATATCATTTGTTTCTATGCTTCGGCTGTGCCTCACAGTGTTGATACAGTGCTCATGTATGGTGGATGCTCAACGACGTACAACCAGAGAGATGCACAGACAGGGTCAAGGGCCTCGTTCTGTGGGTATCAACAGGAAGGCGAATATAGGATGCTGTTAGCTGGTGACTTACCCCAGCCACTCCTAAGAGGTTGTTCCGTTTTTGTCACCAGAGCCCCGTTTGCAGATCTATTTTTAACGTGGGGAATTCCCCCAGAGTAGGCTGTGGGTGTAGTCACTCCCTGGTAAGCGATTTGATCTGTCACCAAGGTTATTCAGTGATACTGCTTTATACAGAAGATAGAGCTCAAGAGAACAATTGAATTTGGACTATTGCTACACTCATTAAAAATATTTAATACCAAATATACACAGGATTCTATGCTTGATACTAGATCGGTCTTTTCTGCCTACGTGTACCTCCATGGCCCCCATCTCTATGTCCTCAGCGGGGCTTTGGTTTCAGTATCGCCGACCTTCAGAACCCACCCTGCTCCACGCTCCTGGCTGAGCCTGACCTCCTCCTGGCCTCTGAGAGAAGCGGGTGGGGGTAATGAGAAGCTCATAGGTTGGGAGAAAATGCCGATGTCTAGTGATTTGTTGTAATTACTCAGCCAGTGAATACTTGTTTCGCATCGAGCCTAGCCTAGGGTTTCCCAGCCACATGCCCTTGGGGCCTGGTAGTGACCTTGCGATGCTAGCTATTTTCTTTATTCCTGTCAAGCTCCTTTGAGAGGGGAGGAGGCTTTGCTTTGTCTGGGCCAGAGGGTGAGTGGACTCAAGGGCCGTCGCGTCCAGCGGTGTGAAAGGCCCCGTGTCTGCACTGTCTGGTGCAGCAGTCACTTGCCACGTGTGGCAACTGAGCCCTGAAATGTGGCTAAGGTGACTGAGGAACTGGATTCTTAACTGTAGTTCATCTTAGCGAATTTAAACTGAAATACAGCCCGGACCTCAAGGGTTGGGAAAAATGGGTCAGATGCGGTCAGCGCCTGCGGGAGAGACCAGTGCAGTCGTGCTGAGAGGACACCTAATTGCAGATGCTGCTGCGTGGGTGCGACTCTGCTATGCAGGTAAAAGCCTGTTTGACCAAACTTGGCCGGGCTTCAAAGCTGAACGGTGTTTGCAGGGAAACCCGTGGCTGTGCTGTTCTGCTGGGGGCATTGTTCGCTCATTCTTTTATTTCCTTTCAGAACAGCAGACACAGAGCTCCCCTTAGCTGTGATTACTTGAACAGTTTCTACAACCTGCTTCCTCTGCTTGATTTCATTAAACCGTGACATAAATACATACTTAGTGCCCAAACCACGTATAAATGCTGAACCCAAATGACGGTTTTGGGGGAGGAGTGGGGGAACTTAGGGGGAGGCTGTATAGACTGTTACACAGATTGATACTTGTGGGTTTATCGCTTTTGCCTGGCTTTTCTTGAACAGAGTCAGCTGAAATCGGTTCTGGGTATTTTGACCTCACACGGTGGTTATTAAAGCCACGCCAAGCCGTAGACGTAGGTGAATTAATCTTGAGCCACTTCTGCTAGAATACACATACAACGTGTGCCCGGCGCTGCTCCAGAGGCTGGGTTGCTGTGGCTTCAGCCTTCTTTGGCCTGGGGAGGGTCCACGTGGGATTTATCCACACTGCAGCTTCCCAGCTGCAGTCTGTGTTCATGGGCTGCCAGTTGTTCTACAATCCAGTGAGTTTCTTTGCTGGTGTTTCAGTTCCCACTGGTCCTTTCACTGTGGAAAGTCTGGCAGACCCTTGAGAGCTGTACCACTATTGGTGGCTCCCCAAATGACTCCCCTCTCCCCCTGCAGTCTTACTTTCAGCCACAATTCCAAATATACACAAAATCGGAAGTCGGGCATAGGCCACATTGGGGCAAGAGAATGCTAGGGTGGAGGCGACGCAGTCGCCAGGGAGGCTGGTACCCATACAGGGAAGCACTGCGCAGCATCCTTCCTGAATGGAGTACAGCCTTGGGATCCTCCAGCATCCTCTCCCGTGATGGAGGCCACATCTGTACCCATCTCCCTGCTCTGCCCTGGAGGGGGCTTAAAAATGGCATCTCATTTGAAACAGCAGCTCTGTGCCGGTCTGAGAGACAGACTGGCTGGATGAAAGTGTGGGATGGATGGCTTCTAGTGAAGGAGGGGAAAGCCACAGCAGCTCAGCCGGATCTAAGCGGAGGGCAGTGATGCTGTGTCCATTGCCATACGTAGATTGAGTCTCAGGGCCTGGTACATACTGTCAAATATTCCCATAGGCAGATACACCTCCACCCCGTACCGTTTTCCTGATATCCTCGGAAGCCAGGTGATTCTGTTTTAGTTTTACTCCTATCCCTACTCTCCAGTAAGAAGTGTTCTTTCCTAGTTCTAAGGTCATTTGAATTTTCTAAGGAGATATGCTTTTCTTTTCTTTTTTTTTTTTTTTTTGCGGTACGTGGGCCTCTCACTGTTGTGGCCTCTCCCGTTGCGGAGCACAGGCTCCGGACGCGCAGGCTCAGCGGCCATGGCTCACGGGCCCAGCCGCTTCGCGGCATGTGGGATCCTCCCGTACCGGGGCACGAACCCGCGTCCCCTGCATCGGCAGGCGGACTCTCAACAGCTGCACCACCAGGGAAGCCCAGGAGATATGCTTTTCTTTTTCCCATTTTTTGTTAGTATTATTATTAAAACTTCTAAAAGAGATTTTAACCTTAATAAGGCTAAGATGTTAGACTTGCCCCTCTGCTTTGGGTTCAGTTTTCCTTCTGCTTTATCTGAGCTTTCCAGTATGGACTGCATATCTCACCGTAATAAAGAAACAAGTCAGCACCTCTATTTACAAGGGTTTTAGGAACTCTGTGTCAGGAACTGGAGGCAGAGACCAATATATATATTTCTTATTATTATTCACAGTGGTGTATAATATTCCTCAGTTTTCTCAAAACACTTGGGTTGTCACTTTTGTGTTGGAGCAGGAAAGAGAATGGTTGAGCACTATTAGTAAATGCATTTTACTAGAAAGGACGTTCTCAGAAGGTCAGCCTTGCCCCTGAAGACCAGACAACACAGCTGGCTCAGAGCGGCTAAGCCCAGGGGTCCGCACAGGTGTCCCCCCCACAGGTTTCTCCATGGCTTCTGCAGACACTCCTCGGCCATCCCTGTGGCTGGGACGAGTTGGCCTGCAGGTGACTCCTCGTGGGAAGGGGAAATGCAAAATTACAGCCCTGTCCTAAATGCGATTTTCTCTCAACGTTCTCAGAGATGTGGGGAAGATCAGGTAACAGACAGAATGCGAGGTAGCCAAGACCTACTGTGGGTTGGAGCTGCAGATTCCAAATCAGTGAGGTCTGTCACCGCATTGCAGCTGGACTTTCCTGCCCTCTGTTATGGACTGGATGTCTTTGGCTGCAGGAATATGAAACTTGACTCATAATAACGGGGCTTTACTAGCATGTCGGTGGGCTTCAGAAGTGGTTTGACTCGGTGACGTTATCCAGAACCCTCTTTCCGTATTTCTCCCCACTCTGCCCACCGTGAGTCAGGCTCTCCCTTCGTGGTTGCATGATTGTTGCCGGCAGTTTCTAGGTTACAGGCTTCCTCAGCTGGCTCTCCAGCAGGGACGCTTCTATTGAAAGAGCTTCTGTTCCCAGAACCCCCGTTAGTCTCGGTTGAGTCTGTAACTGGGATTGGGGTGATATTGACCCGAGAGCCCTGCCTCAGAAATGCGTGGCACACTCAGGTTTTCCCAGACCCAGAGCTAGGAAGGGAGATGCGGACCTCCCCTCTCCCCCAAAAAAAAGATCAGGGAAGGGTAGATGTTGGGCAGGAAACTGCAAGTCTCACTACTCTTCCTATAATCTGCCAATCCCCCATTACATACTCAGACGTGCAGTTTTTTTGCCAGAAAGTAGAAAATCATCATTTTTGAAATAGCGTTACTTTCTACACTTTGTGACTCTTACGTCTCCTTTGCTCCCTACTCCTCCCTCGGTTCCTTTTCCCTCCTTCCCCTTCCCACCTCTTCTTCCTTTTTTCTACTCTTTCCGCCTTTCTCTCTATCTCCTACTTCCCATTCCTTCTTCTTTTCCTCCCCCTCCTCCTAGTCTCTTTATCCCCCCACCCCTTAATTGTCAACGCATCTATATAACTGAACTAAATTGGTTCGATACAATGTAGTATCTCACTAAACAGAATGCTTTCACATTTGCCCCCCAGGAAGAAGAAATGCCGGATGTGGAAATTGACATTGACGATCTTCTTGATGCAGACAGTGAAGAAGAGAGAGCTTTAAAATTACGGGTAAGCAGCACTCAAAATCTAGAACCTCTGATGGATGCTTGAATCCACTTGGGTCTCCTGAGCTGGCTTGCACTGATTCTGCCCCGGGGCGGCACTCGGGCAATGGCCGCTTGCAGAGAGAAAGCAATGGGATGCTGAGTATTCACCCTCACAAACTGCATCTCTGGTGATAAGGCCGGTCTTGACTATAGTCAGTTCTTAAAGCACCTTACAGATATGAGTTTCTCCAGCCTTAACTTCTTGGGAGAAAGATGGTTCTTTCTTTCCAAGAAGGATGGTTCTTTCTTTCTTCTCTCCAAAGATCCATTTGCCAGAGAAGGAAGTGACGTCCCACAGTTATATGAGAAGGAGAGGGGCTGAGCTGGAACTGGAGTATCTAAGCTCAGGCTTCTGGTCTTGCAGTTGTGGATTATATCATTCATGGAATTAATTTCTAGATAAGATTGTTTACTGTATAATTCTGTTTAATAAAATAACCTTTATAGGAGTATGCTCGCCTGATACAATGGATGTTGAGATGCCCCATGTCTCCTTTGTCCAGAGCAATAAATTATTTATTTCCCTTCCCCGAAGGAAGTCAAATCTATCATTTTTAAATCTGCATTTGGGAGTTTCTAAAACCAATTAACCTTTGACCTGCCATTGTTCTTAATGTTCACTGATATCTACCGTTAATGGCTGTCAGTTATCACTGATGGCAAATGACCACTAAAGGCAAGTAAAGGGCACATACGAATGTGTTTAATGTGTTAACAGTTGCTAGTGTCTCTTGAGTGGTGAACAGTCTCAGTTTAATGTTTATCTCTTGTTGGTAAATTTAGCTGGGAGAAGATAGCATCCTAGTTCTGAAAGTTACAATACAAAAAACACAAAAACAAAAAAAACAGGCACCAGTTCTATAAAAAATGTAATGACATAAAATATTTTTCTTAAAAGAAAGAACTTGAAAGGGGCTTTGGCTGCCATCAGGTCACCCCCTTTGGTTCCCAGGGGAGGACAACCAAAGCCTGCTGAGGTGTGACAGGCTACTCTGTGGTTAAATCACAGCCAGGCTCTCACTCTTCACGTCCAGTGTGATTGTCACCATCTCTTACAGGCTGTCTCAACTTAAGTGTATCCAGTTCATTATTAACCACATTGGCAGCCAGAAGGACGGGTATGTGTGTGTGCTTCTGTGTGTGTGTGTGTGTGTGTGTGTGTGTGTGTGTGTGTGTATTCTGAAGAGTGCAAGGCATTCCTGCAAAGGAAGGGTACAACTTTTTGTATCTTCAGAGGACCAACAAATGCTGAAATAAAGTGTGGTTCTAGGTAGTCAATATGAAAAATTGATTTACCATGTTAAGAATAATACTATAAAGATGAAATGATTTTTGACTTCACTTTTAAAATGATACTGAATATTAAAACTTCTGTGTATTTCCTTCTAGGAAGCTCTCGTAGACTGCTACAAACCAACAGAGGTAAACAAATTACTTTTCCTAAATGCCAAGTTTGATTTTGTTTTTATTAAATCGGGGTGATTATGTGTATACTAAGTAGCCATTATTATCCATAAGTGAAGGGCATGTGTTTGTTTGTTTGTTTTTAATTAATTAAGTAATTAAGTAATTTTTGGCTGCGTTGGGTCTTCCTTGCTGCACGTGGGTTTTCTCCAGTTGCAGTGAGCGGGCGCTACTCTTGGTTGCGGTGTGCGGGCTTCTCATTGTTGTGGCTTCTCTTGTTGCAGAGCATGGGGTCTAGGCACGCGGGCTTCAGTAGTTGTGGCACACGGGCTCTAGAGCACAGGCTCAGTAGTTGTGGCGCACAGGCTTAGTTGCTCCGGGGGGGATGTGGGATCTTCCCAGACCAGGGATCAAACCGTGTCCCCTGCATTGGCAGGTGGATTCTTAACCACTGAGCCACCAGGGAAACCCTCACGGGTTTGAATAATACTAACTTGCTTATTTGTAAACCTCAGCACGTCTGGTTCCGGAAGACTTAAAACTAATGGAATTGGGTGTGTTGCCTGCTTTTATATAAAAGCCAAACTTCAGAGGAAATTGTGAGAGGGTTTGGAATCATTTCAGTAAAAGTTTTAGATATATAACTGGAGAATACATTCTATTAGTGTATAGGTATGTATTTTTTTAAAGCTTAAAGCTGATTCTGTCATTCACAATTGAGCGATTGCCTTGATTGGAAGGATACATTTTATGGTTTGTTTGGATATTTGTCAAGTGTGTAAGTATTAATGTAAAAAACAATAGATGTTAGTTTGATTAGAGCAAAGCATTTAATGTATACTCTAATGACCAAAAGCTTGAACAGTGTACAAATTAAGAATTTGATCAGTTATGAATATATTGGTAAAAGAGGTACTTTCAGTTTGTTCCTGTGATAAATCAGAGAAATTAGAAGATCCATCAGACGTTTTGTAGTCTGTTTGCAATATCAAAGCAATGATGGTAGGACTTCTGTTTTTGTGAAGTGGTATAATTACAAAGTGAGAGGGAAGCATGCTTTTAAGAGTGTGTAACATTTAAATGAGTGTGGGGTTTTAGGGTAATTTGCTTTGAGGTCAGTTACTTATTTGAGCTTTATTCTTAACAATCTCCAGTTTTCCTTTATATTGATTACATTCTGTATTCATAGAGATTTTTAAATTTTAGTTATTAAAAATATATTTTTTAATCAATGTAATACATATTCATAATTTTGAAAGCTGAAAATACTGTTAGGCTTATGAAGAAAAAGTAGGAGTGTCTTTCCCACTCCTTAGTCCCCTTCCCTAGAGGTGTATATTTTATATTTACATACTATATTTATATATTTTTATACAACAACAATTTTGGCTGTTTCTCTGCTATTTACTCTTTTATTCCTAAATATACATTTACTGCTTATTTTTTCACTTCTTGACTTAAGAGGAAATATGATAGATCCCTCACGCTCCACACAATTCATTTCCCTCCATCCCCTCAATAAAGTTACATTAGAGTATTAGTTTAAATCAGTAGTCAAGGTGCATAATATTATGATTTAAACAAATGTTTTCACTGCTAAGTCAAACAGTGAAGTATGACCACTGCTCCTTTCTTGTATAGTCATTTGTTTTTCCTGGAGTTGATAACTACCTTGTCATTTATTTTTGTCTAGTGCCTATTGATATTTTTTGTTAAACTCTCCAGAATCTTTGTCCAACTTGTAATTTTTTTTTTGTACGCTCCAACATATAATTACTATTCCTCCATGCCAGGCTTTCTTCCTGGAGCCCCTATGCAACAATCTGGAGAAGTTATTCTCTGGGTTTCCTGAGTAGCTACTGTCCTGAAAGTTCTGTTCAGATGCTTTGTTTCTTAAATCCCAGTCTTCCTCATTTTAGTTGGAGTACATCATCCAGTAGCTTTTTGAGAAAGGATGCATAAAAGGTAAATTTTTCCATCCTTGCATATATGAAAATGTATCTTCATCAATAGGTTGGATGGTGTAGAATTCTAGAATAAAATTCATTTTTAAAAATCAGTTTTAAAGGCATTATTCTACTGTTGTATTACTTCTGTTGTTAAGACGTCTGATGCCTTTTCCATTCTCAGACCTTTGTAGGTGACCTATTCTTTTCCCTTCAGTTAACTTTTAGGATTATCTCCGTATTTTGAAATTTTACAGTGATACGCTCTAGTGTGTGTCCTTTTCTATTCATATGCTGGGTACTTTGTAAGCTCTTTTATTTATTTTTTAAATTAAATTTTATTGGAATATAGTTGCTTTACAATGTTGTGTTAATTTCTACTGTACAGCAAAATGAAACAGCTATACATATACATATATCCCCTCTCTTTTGTACTTCCTTCCTGTTTAGGTCACCACAGTGCATTAAATAGAGTTCCCTGTGCAATACAGTATGTTCTCATTAGTTGTCTATTTTATACATAGTATCAATAGTGTATATGTGTCAATCTCAATTTCCCAATTCCTCCCACCCTTGTAAACTCTTTCAGTCTGAAGATTTATGCCTTTCAGTTCTTCAAAACTTGCCTTTTATCATTTATTACTTTTGCCCTCAGTATTCTATATTTTTGGCTCTCCTGTTATTTAGATGTTTCACCTTCTGGATGGGACCTCTAATTTCTTATCTTTTCCCTTCTGTTTTTCATCTCCTTGGTCTTTTGTTCTACTTTCTGAAAGATTTCCCTGACTTTATCTTCTAGCCTTTTTACTGATATTTAAAAATTTCAGCTATCTTATTTTTAATATCTAAGAACTCTTTTTTTAAATCACTGTCTACTATTTCATTTTAGTATTTCTTCTTATATTATGGATGCACTCCTTTCTTTTTTTTTTCTTTGAGAATATCAGTCAGATGTTTTATTTTCTTTGTTTTTGTTTTCAAGATTATTCTGCCCTCTGCATTTTCTCAGAATCACCTTTTTTTCTGTCTGTTTTTGTCTGTCTTTAGTGATTCTGGGGTGTGTACCCATGTTTGAATGTTAGGACCCAGTACACTGATTGGAATCTGTGTGAGCACAGCTTGTCCATTGGTGGGTCTCACCATGGAGCGACCAGGTTGCAAATCAGATTTTTTTCAGTGTGTGTGTGTATGGAGCAGGGGGATTCCTCATACTGTCACTATTTGGACATCTTTCTTTCTGGAGTTTTTTTTTTTTTTTTTGAGTTTGATCCTGTTAACTCCTATCTGAGGGTTGATCATTCGGTTTCAGCCTTTTTGGAAGCAAGGATGGGAAGGTGACAGAAGACCTCACCATTGAATTCTTTGGGGACTAGAACTCCTTTGTTTATAGTTAGTTGGGAAATTAAGGTAAGAGTTAAAACAATTAGGCATTTGGAGAGCAGTAGCAAATTGTTGTGAAGGGTTAGACAAGCTTAGTGGGATCGTAGTCAGGAAAAGTGACGGATTATGCTGACGAATTAACACGTGATGAGGGGGTGGGGGATTGCAGCTGAGAGTAGGTCCGGACTGGTGGGTATAGACGTGCCATTTACTCACTTTATCATTCCCTTTTTCTTCAGTTCTTCTGGGTGGAGAAGTTCATGTTTTGGTGTTTAGGTGAGAAAGGTTGGATATGCGTGAGTCCCCCTCTCCCTCGAGGTTTTGCAGTGTCTAGGGAGAAAAATATTTACACTCATTCACAACAGTTAGATGAAATGCAAGGTCTTGTCCTCCTGGAACAAAAGCGTTCCTCATCCGGTCTCTGTAAGGAGGCTTATGAGATGAAAGGATATGCTATTTGAATGCTCTCAGAGTTCCAAAGGGAGAAAGAAGAAAAAAGCGCTGGAATTTACGAGTGAGCCTCTCGTGTTCCTTGTTTAGCTCATGGTTTCTAGGAATGGAAATGGTGTCAAATGCTGGGGAATTTCAGTCAAGGTCATTGATCTATTAAAGAATCATTTCAGAAAAGTTTGGGTAGTTTTGCCTTTGAGCTTACGTGCATAAGAAACAGATTTTACTGGCCCTGGGATTGTGATGATAAACATAATAGCCTGTGTTTCCCCAGAGCTCTAGAGTTCAGATTGCAGGAAAAAGCATTATCTTATTTAATCCTCACAACCATCACTTGAAGTAGAGAACTTGCATACCTTGTCTAAGACCTCATGGCAGTGAGCAGAGAGGCCAGGACTCATCCCCGAGTTTCTGACACCTGATCTTGTGCTCTTTCTTTCTATCCTGCCAGTCTTCCTAAGCTGCTTGACTCGTCAAGACCTTTAGGACATTAAAGGACTTTGTCTTATCTCAGCTAAATGCCTAACAAATTAATGATGTTCTTTTTCAAGTCGTATTCTCCGGAGGTGCTATTTTTTTGATCAAAAGAATTTTACATACAATTATTATGCCACTTTGAAGTTAGAAATGTAAGGAAGCCATCTTTGCGGAATCAGACACGTCTATTTATAGTCTCATTGCAGAGGCTGGGGTGGGGAGTGAGGGGTGGAAAGAAGGCTGGGCTTTGAATCAAGAGTCTTACACCAGCACCGGCAGCAAACGTGTGTGACTTTAAGCAATTTTCTCAACCTCTCCGAGCCTCCATTTCCTCCTTTATAAAAATGGAGGTAATCATAACCACCTCCCTGGGTTTTAGTAAGGGCTGTTTGCAATGATAATTCTCTTAGCCACAACAACAACAACAATGATAATAACAGCTCAGTCATTACTGAGCACATGCCAGGCACTGATCTAATCACATGTATTAACTCATTTCACCTTCGCAACGGAGCTGTGAGGTTGGCACTATGATCGTCAGCTAGAGAATGTGAGACACAGAAGGCTGCATAATTTGCGTCAGGTGACATAGTAAATAAGTGGAGAAGTCAGGGTACATAGGAAAGCAAGTAACATGGAGCTTGACACATGCTAGTTGAATCTGGTTCCATGTAAGGCCGTGCTACTCCATTACATATTAAATACGCAACATGCCCAAATTCACTGATAATGATATTCAATTTGAAGAGCAGACTTTAAAGAAGCTGCTGATTTCACAGAAGTGGTATTGTTTTGGCATGTCACTTTCTGTCACAGACTGTGGCTCCATGGTTTCATCCTGTGTGGGTCCCTGGCTAATAATAAGAAAGGGACTCATGTGTCCCCATGTTGATTCATATTCCAAACTGTGGACCCTTGACATTTAAATCTTTCCTGACTTAGACCCTTTAGAAAACACAGCAGTATAATTGTGGTCACCACACTAACAGATTAGTGATTAACCAGTAAGAATGGTGTTTTAATTTTTTCCCCTTGAGCAAATGCCATTTCTGATGTAGTTGATGTTAAAATAGAGCTGATTTAAAGGTAGAAGAAGGATGTTTCTTCTAAAGGTAGAAAAGGATTAATTTTGTTTTGGTTATTACTTGGATTTGAAGGATCCTAGTGGACATTGTAGAAATCAGGGAGAAGGATGTCGAGGCCAGCTAGCCAGGCTAGAGAGGAGCTTCTTTTCTTATTTCTCACTCTTACTTTGCATGATTTCCAAATCTCAGGATCACGGAGGAGCGCTTCCATTGTACTGGGATGGTGGACAGAAAAATGCATGTAGTATGGGCTTGAGGGCATCTCTCTTACCATCTGTTAAGGGAGTTGCCAGTTCTATCTGTGGACTTCTAGAAGCCTCTTTTTATAGTTAAAGGGGGCTGTGCCATTGCTCTCTGATAAACATCGGAGTTTTCTTTCTGATTTATTTCCTTTCTGTTATATGGAGGTCGAGGTACTACCTATCATCTTAGCGATCAAAGCCTGTAAGTTGATATGCATCAGGGGTTCACTCAGGATGACTCAGTCTGTGAGTAGGTGGTGAAAGGCATCTTTGAATTCCAGTAATCAGCTGGGTCATGGAAATGTCATGCCATGTGACGGTACAGAAGAAGGATGTCTAATTATTGTTTGCACATAGGAATTGACCAGAGCTTTCAAAAAGGCTGCCTGCTCTATTGTTCGTCCTGTGTTTGTGGTAGGAAGGCAGATTCTCCTTCTTTGCTTTGGTGTCACAGTGACTGCATCTTACTTTTCTGACAGGCTTTGGTGATGGCCATTGTCAACTCATACTACTCATGTCAGTCCTCTATCCATTTAACATCTTTTTTTTTTCCCATTTAACATCTTAACCTGTCGTTTAAAATATTGTTCAGTTTATGTGTACATGGAAGTACTCCCAGCCCCTGATCACTGAGCCGACTGCAGCAGAGAGAAAATATAAACTGGGAGAGGCTGGTTGAGTGACTGGAGGAGGCATCGCTTGGCATTTTGCTATGTTCTCTTTGTTCATTTGCTCAACAAATGTTTATTGAAATCTGCGTGCCCGTAACTAATCTAGGGACTTAGGGTAGTGAATATGTGATTGTTAAAAACAATCTCTTAGAAGGACACAGCCAACTATGGTGAGAATTTCAATGCTCAAAGAATATTAAAATAGGAATAGAAGGACAGAAATGCCAGGGTGTCAGCTTATCGCATGGTTCTCTAAGTTAGGAACCAGTCGCTTAATGGAGAGTGATTTTAGGGCATCTGTACTCTGCTAGAAAAAGCAGAAGAGGCAGGCTACACGCAGGGAAACCTACCCTTTGAAAGCTGTCGCCTTCAGAACGATGTTTCTGAAAAGTGAGAATTGGGAAATTACAAAGAAAGACCCAGATCGATGAGAATGATATTCTAGTGGTTGGAGCCATTGGCGATGAGAGCCTAATTATGTCTTAGTGTAATTAGACAGGTAAATAATAAAGAGTTGGGATTTATTAGCCAGAAACATGGGAAGCTTCACCTGTGGCCCAAAGGATTTTAGTCCCAGTATGTCAGTTGCTCACACACGTTCATTAGGCCTCCTCTGACCAGGGGAAAAGAGCCAGGATGTGCTGGAGCTGGCATTTGGACACATTTTGAGTCGACATCCTGTGCTCTGTCTACTTCTCACTGCCTTTCTCTTAATTCTTACTAGGTGAGCACAAGCTCTACTTTGGAGTATTTATAAATCTGATTCTGATTGTCTTTATTGAGGAAAATCAACCCTGAAATATTGGTTGGGAACGCTTGCCAAAGACATGTAATCACGGAGCAAAACTCTGCATTTATTTCCTGGTCTTATTCAGCACTCTGCAGTGTTAGGGAATGGTCCCCAAGACCATCCTCACTTCTGACACCAACTGCAAGTTCCAAGGTCCCCACACCATACTCGTGTTTGACAATTTGCTAGAAGGACCCGCAGAACTCACTTAAAGTTGTCATACTCACAGTTAAGTTTTATTACAGTGAAAGGCTACAGATTAAAATCCCCCAAGGGGAGAGAGATGTGGGACAGAATCCAGGAAATTCAAATGCAGAGCCTCAGGCTGTTCTCTCCCAGTGGTGTCACGGACAGTGTTGATTCCCTCAGCTGTGATGTGTGTGTTATGTACAGAGTAGCCAATGAGGGAAGCTCACCTGAGCCTGGGAGTCCAGTGTTTTTATTGGGACCTGGACACGTAGACATGGTTGACTGTGCATGTAGCTAACCTCAGTCTCCAGACCCTGGGGATATAGAGCTGATACCACATGACCTGAAGTGTGTCGTCCCCCCACCCCCCGCCCCCGAAATCACACTGTTAGACTCTCTTGCATGGCCCAAGGTCCCTGGGTAAACAAAGGCACTTTTATCGGGGAGGCATTCCAAGGATTTAGAGCTTGCCACCTGGGATTCTAGGGCAAAGACCAGACCTCCTTTAGGGCAAGGTTAAATTCTTTACTACACTCTTAGAAGCAGGATGACCATGAGGATAATGATAATGATGATGATAACAGTAATTGCAAGAAAACATTAGGAAAGAAGAAAGAGATGCCATTATAGGAAGAGCCACATGCATCTTGCCTTTTGGGCGGCTTCCCCCCTCTGACCTCCCCCTGCAAGAAATTAATGGTTGTTATTTTATAAAAGACTTGGTGGAGGAGGTACAGGCTTTAAAGGGCAGTGGACCTTCAAATGGTTGGCATTTTCCAGTGACTGATTGTGATTTTATGGCCTTTTCTTTTTCCATTAAATTCAGAATGAATGATCATGTTTTAAAAGCTGATCAACCCTATATTAAAAACAGCTTTACATTCTTTTGTGTTTAGACGTAAATGGACAGAAGAAAAAAATATGAGTTAAAGACAATTTGACACATGACTTTTGGATTTCTATATCTTTAGCAAAGGGAGTCACAATCAAAGAAGCAAGTCTCAAACAGTTCAGAAATGGGTTTCTTTCATTTAGACAAGATTCATGTATTTGTAGTAAATAATATTGTTCTTCATTGATAATGGGACCCATGATGAAAGTAGTTTCTTTAGTGATTATAAAGTGGGAGATTATAATTTTGCTGAATTTACTCCATTGATAATTTACTGTGGTTGGATTACTTATGTGGACCTTACGTTGAGGGAATTGCAAGTGTACGGATTGTGAGAAACCCATTAGTAAGTGAAGGAAGAATTAAATGCCAGTAAGGTTGAATCTGGTGAGGGCAAATGAACTGTTCCGCTGCATATAAACCAAGGTTAGAATTTGGGTACAAAATAAATTAATCTAAGAGCAGTGGTCTGAATCTCTAGAATAGATTAATGGGACTGCTTTCACCAGCAGAACAAATTAATCTTTAATAGTGGATAGTCAAGAAAATAAATAGAATAGTGTCAGTGGTTTTAAGTTGAAGGCGGGGAAACCAGGATGCTGTTAAGACCTTCAGGAATTCATGTTGGCAGAAGTCATTATAAGCACAGCAGACACAAACCCTCACCCAAAGCAGATTCACAAACCTCTTTTCAGATAATGAGAAACGGGATCAGTTCTGTGTGCCCTGTCCGCAAACGAACCTCTCTGAAGGTAAACCCTCTCCCTTCCCCCCAAGAAAGCAGGGGAAGTGAAGTGTTTCAGTGATGAGTGATGATGGCATTTGTGGTACTGAATAATGCCAGTGGCTGTGGGGAGCAAATCCCAGCATCACACAGGGATGGGGTCGCCCCCGAAGCTGTGTTCCTCAGGGCTGATTCACTGCGTGCCCCTTTTGGCCTCCTGTGTGACCCCGATATCCAAGCCAATGAAAGCTTACAGTGTGATTTTTAAATGCTTAGCCAGTTCTTCGGGTGAGGACATTCTGCCATTTGGAACAGTTTTCAGGTGTTGCCATCACGTTTGAAAAGAGGTACGTACTACCTACCCTTCCATTGTTCTCACGTATCTAATCTTTGTTGGATCTAGAAGTTCTTCTCATAGAGCCTGGTGACTCTAGTTCACAATACTGTATTGTATGTGTGAAAGCTGGTAAGAGAGTAGATCTTACAAGTGTTCAGCGTAAGAAAAAAATTGTAAATCTTTGTGGTGATGGATGTTAACTAGACTTACCGTCATGGTTATTGCACAGTATATACATGTGTTGAATCATTGCGTCGTACCCCTGAAACTAGTATAATGCTATATGTCAATTACATCTCAATTTAAAAAAAAAGAAATTCTTCTTTCTCCACCCGATCACTGCTTGCCTGATTCCCATGTCATCTGTTGAATGTCAGGCTTTTGGGAAGAAGCGTCAGGTAGCTATGTAGAACGTGCGCGAGGTGACTTGATTTGCCGTTGTTTGGCAGTGAGGCTCAGGACCTGGGGCAGATGGGCCCTGTGAACGTGCATTTTTAGGAAATGACTAGTGCATTGATTGGGGTGACAAAGAGGAGGCAGCACACGGGGAAGCCGCTGACCCCCATGATCCCAGGCTTCAGAACCCTCCCCTGCTGTTTCTCCTCACCCCGGTTGGTACTCCGTGGAAGGGGTGGGTGGTATTTTTCTGGCAAGTAGGTAGAGCATCCAGCGTTCTGCGGGGTGCCCTTGTTCGGAGCTCGCATGATCTACACGATCACTGTGGTGGGTGGCACCATTCACCGAGCTGCGGTTTTGAGCATTTCTTTGGAAAGTCCTTTTGTCAGGAAATACTTCCAATCAAAGGGCTACCGCATAATATCCATTTGTCTTGTTTATCTTTTCCAATGACTTGAAATGCTTGAAAGAACATGAGTGCAGTTGAATCATGCACAGAGCAGCGACTTGCAGTGATACCCTGGTTTCTCCTTTTCCCCCTTTCCGTTGGACCCACCTTCCTTAAAGCAGAGCAGTGTCATCACTGAGTGTCACGGATGAATCACTTCGCTTTGAGCGACTAGGGAAGGGTCCCAGACGCCTGCCTATGGTGTTAATTACAAAATGCGCATCCATCTGCCGCCTCTGGCGCAGACCCCAGCAGGCAGGAGGGGGTGGCAGCTGAAAGCCACGGGACCCAGGAGGGATCCGGGACAAGAGCTCGTGGCCACCGCGAGGCCATGCCCCGTGCCAGCGCCACACGGCCAGAACTCCAGAGCGAGGAGGGACCTTGTGTTCTCATGATGCTGCCAGGTCCCTTCAGAAGTGTACTTTGGCTTCTTTCTCTCTTAGGAGTCTCTCTGTAAATCAGGTGGCTGCATGTCATATAAAGTCAGGTTTCCAGGGTCACTGGAAATGTTTCTTTTCTTTCTATTGCTTCTTTGATCTCTTCTGTACGTGTGTGCGCGCGCACATGCCTCCCTGACCCCTCCACCCCCAGCATCCTAGGCTCCGCTCTTCTCCAAGTGCTTCTCCTTTTCCCTAACTCTCCCAGGTGGCCTAATGTTCCAGGGCTGAAAGGAGACCCTCTAGAACCTTCCTCCATGGTAGCTGGAGCCAGTTGATACTTTGTACCATTCCACCCTCCCCCACTGATATACAAAGATTCTTGGGTTGCCTCTCTCTGCTACTTCACTTTAACGCCTCAGCCGTATGAATTAATTGCTTCATACACACATATCTTTACTTTGCAAACCTTTGCTGAGCACCTCCTGTGTATTAAGCTCCACGCTAGGAAAACAAAGAGGAGTTGGATCCTTGCAACCAAGTAGGAGTGACAAGTGTGCACATGAATTATCTTGCATGCTTTTTAACTACATAAATGATACTTTGCAAGTTTTCTCAGCCTGCTTATTGTGCCCAACGTGAGATTTGTGAGATTTGTCCATGTTGATACAGGAAGCTCTAGTTTATTCATTTTTATTGCATTCCTGTGCAGTAACATTTTAAAAAGTGTATATAGTCATCTTTATTATAATTCATGAATACATTAGAAACCGACATGGATCTCTTTAGTAAGACATCTAGGTTCTCATGGGCATCTGCTTTCCACTCGTTAGAAAATCCTCTGTTTATTTGAGAATGGTAAAAAAGGCCAATATCTTAGTGTCATTATGACAAGTCTTCACCTCATAGGAAACCTGAAAGGGTCACTGGGCCTCCCAGGTCCTGAGACTATACTATCTTAGCAGACCTGCCCACACTCAAGTGTCTTCTGGAATTCCTTATAAATTTCAGTGGCGAGGGCTTCTCTGGTGGTGCAGTGGTTGAGAGTCCGCCTGCCGATGCAGGGGACGCGGGTTCGTGCCCCGGTCCTGGAGGATCCCACATGCTGCGGAGCGGCTGGCCCCGTGAGCCATGGCCGCTGAGCCTGCGTGTCCGCAGCCTGTGCTCCGCAGCGGGAGAGGCCGCAACAGTGAGAGGCCCGCGTACCACAAAAAAAGGAAAAAAAAAATTTCAGTGGGCACCTGAGCAACAGAACATTCTATTACTCTGCTGGCTTTTAACGTGCAGTTCCAGGGTTAAATAATTGTGCCCAAACTTAACATTTTCAAACTGTCCAGGCTTATCTTCCAAAAATAGTGTATTACTCACTTTACCAACTCTCCTTGCGAAGTAAAGGACCCCAAAGCATTAAGTGTTAACTGCAAAGAAGTTAGGTGAGGCTTCTCTTCTCTCCCCAAATCAAGTTTTTTGGAATCCCAAGAGAATGCAAGTACTGCAAATGCAGGGCAATGGTCTTTCCCGAAAAAAGCAATAACATTCTTATGTATTAATATACTATAATACACTTATCCTCTCTTCTGCTGATACTCACTTAGGCTGTCTTTGTTCACAGACAACATGATTGTCTATGTAGAAAATCCAATAGTGTACAAAAAAGTTACTAGAACTAATATGTGAGTTCAGCAAGCTTGCAGGATACAAGATAAATATTTAAAAATCTATTGTATTTCTATATACTAGCAGCAAACAATGTAAAATTGAAATAAGTGCATACCAGTCACAGTAATGTAAATATGAAATATTGAATACTTAGGAATAAATCTGACAGGAGATGTGTAATATTTGTACACTGAAAACCACAAAATGTTGCTTAAACCAGACTTAGATGGGTGTAGAGATATACCATTTTCATGGGTGAGAAGATTCATTATTGTTAAGATGTCAGTTCTCTCCAAATTGATCTATAGATTTCATGCAGTCTCAGTGAGAACCCAGCAGATTTTTATTGGTAGGCATTTACAAGCTAAATAACTCTAAAATTATTAAGGAAATGTAAAGGACCTAGAATAGGGCTTCCCTGGTGGCGCAGTGGTTGAGGGTCCGCCTGCCGATGCAGGGGACGCGGGTTCGTGCCCCAGTCTGGGAAGATCCCACATGCCGCGGAGCGGCTGGGCCCGTGAGCCGTGGCCGCTGAGCCTGAACATCCGGAGCCTGTGCTCCGCAACGGGAGAGGCCACAACAGTGAGAGGCCCGCGTACCGCAAAAAAAAAAAAAAAAAAAAAGGACCTAGAATAGTTTTGAAAAAGATTAATAAATTTGGCTGACTAACATTACCTGATTTTAGGACTTCTTATAAAAATCTGTACTTATCAAGACGGTGGTATTGGTGTAAGGACAGACACATAAATAGATCAATGACCCAGCCATTCCACTCCTAGGTATTTACCCAAAATAAATGGAAGCATATTTCATACAAAGACTTGTACGTGATGTTTTAGCAACTTTATCTGTAATAGCCCCAAACTGGGAATGACTCAAATTTCCATCCACAGGTGAATGGGTAAACAAATTGTGATCCTTCTCTAAAGTGGCGTGCCACCTGGCAGTACAAAAGAAATGAACTGTTAATACATGCAACAGTATCACTGAACCTCAAAATAATTATGCTGAGCTAAAGAAGCCAGACTAAAAAGTATATAGTGTTACAATTCTGTTTATAGAAAACTCAGGAAAAATGCAAACTAATCTATAGTGACAGAAAACACCAGTGTTCTGGGGTAGGAGGAATAGGGAGAGGAGGGAGGGATTGCCAAGGGAAATGAAGAAACTGCTGGAGGTGTTGGATGGGTCCATTACGTTCACTGTACAGATGGTTTGCTCATAGTAATTTTATACTTTAAATATGTCTAATTTATGGCATAACAATTATATTTTAATAAAGCTGTTTACAGAAAAGTCCCTGGAATCCTTTTAGTGTTGAGAGCTTCTATCCCAACCATTCTACTGAAACTTGTCCTCCAGGACACAGTGGTCCCTTTCTTGCCTAATCCAATAGCTCTGTCTTTGACTGATTCAACCTCTCATCAGCAATTCCTCCTGTTGGCTTTAACTGCACACTTTCTTCACAATATTGTAAATCAACTATACTTCAATTTAAAAAATTTTTTAAACATTTTAAAAATAAACTAAAACAGCACACTTTCTTGAGTTCTCCCCTGTCTCATTGGTTCTTCTTTTTAAGGTGTCCTTTGCTGGCTGCAACTCTTTTGCCAGATCCCACTTGTTAGAGGGCCTCTGGCCTTGCTTGTGGCCTTTTCTTCCTCTCTATGTACACTTTCCTCCAAAGTTTTCTCAGCTGGTTTTGTGATTCCAAGTATTGTCATCTTGTGCTGTTCGATAGAATTTTCCGAGATGATGGAAAAATCCTATATCTGCATTGTCCAATGTGGTAGCCACTAGATGTATATGGTTATTGAGTATTTGAAATGTGGCTACTGTGACCAAGCAAGTGAATTTTAATTTTTATTTATTTTAATTAGTTTAAATTGAAGTAGCCACCTGTGGTTAGGGGCTGCTGTATTGAATAGCCTGGGTCTAGATCACTGTGTTTACAAACTATGGGTGGTAACCATTAAGTGGTCTTGACCTGTAGTTTTTTTCAAAAGATGAAATAGAATAGAAAATATCTCACATGTAGTAAAAGTTATGTTTTTACATAAAACTTTTGTTTCCTTCTTGCATCTCTGTATACTAGGTTGCTATAACCATCGATAGATCACATAGAGATTTTTAGGGGTTTTTGTTTGTTTTTGTTTTTAGGCGAAAGCCACTGATCTAGATGCCGGTGATGCCCATAGTTATGTCTTCAGCCATGAGCTGAGACCTGAAGTTACACTTATCTGACTTTTTGACATTTACCCTCAGGTACCTACTAGGCAGCTCAAGTCTGTAAACTTGTTGTTTTCTTCCTCCAATTACCTCCATCTAAGTAATCATCACCACCCTCTGCCAGTGTTCTGCTAAGGATCAGTGACCTTCATTTCCTTTGCTCCTGTGCCTGCTCCCTGCACCTACTCCCACTTTCAGTCCAGCAGCAAGGTCTAGGCTCTGCCTCTGAAATGGATCTCAGATCTACCCATTTATTTCCATTTTGGCTTCCATGGACTTACTCTAAGCCACTGGCATCCCTTGCTTGGACCATTGCAAGAGCTCCAAACTGATCTCTCTTTCACTCTTGTCTTCATAAAACTCATTCTCCACATAGCAGCCAAAGGGATCTTTCAAAACCCTAAACCAGACGATGTTGCTTCTCTGCTTAAAGCCTCCAGTGGTCTTCCATTACACCAAGGATACTCCCTCGTGGCCTTACTGTGGTCTACAAGGCCCTGGTGAGCTAGCCCTCGCACCTCCAGCATGGCGCCCATCACGCTCACCTTGGCCTTTCTGCATGAGGAACACCCACTTCCTTGCTTGTTTCTCTGCAGTGACTCTGCACACGTGCCATGACCCAGACCCCAGATCTTTTTCAAGCTGGCTCTCTTTATTAATTCAAGTTTCAACTCAGAAGTCATTTCTTCAAAGGGGCAGTCCTTCTTTGACTAAAGTAGTGTCCCCAACCCAAGTCCAAGTGATCTGTTTTGGAAGTGAATGAGATACATTGTTACTTATATAAAGTATTTTTGAGTAATATAAGCCAAGACCCATCAGTCAGTTTTTTTTTTTTTTTTTTTTTGCGGTACACAGGCCGCTCACTGTTGTGGCCTCTCCCTTTGCAGAGCACAGGCTCCGGACGCGCAGGCTCAGCGGCCATGGCTCATGGGCCCAGCCGCTCCGTGGCATGTGGGATCTTCCCAGACCGGGGCACGAACCCGCGTCCCCTGCATCGGCAGGCGGACTCTCAACCACTGCGCCACCAGGGAAGCCCATTATTTTTGATTAGAGATCCTTGAATCTTCTTTGAGAATCATCTGTGATCAACAGAATCCTTCTGTGCAAGTGGTGTTATCAAGTTTCTCTCTGAAGAATCAATGTTGGTCTTGCTATTTTTTAACTTAGCTGAGCATCTCATTATGCAAATTTATTGAATGGTTTAAAATATGTACAATACAGTTATATTAAGTTATAGACATATAAATTGCATTATTATAAAACTTAAAATTAGTTTTTCATTAATGTCAATGTATCATAAATATAAGATGCATTATTTAAACTTTTTAATCACTGAGATTTATGTACAGCATAACCAATTTTTGGAGAAAATTTGAATTTGATTTAAATTACCAAATCGCTTTTCTCTTGAAGAAGAAAGGTCTGTAGTTTAGGGTACATTATTCCTTATGTGATTTTAGTCTTTATTTTTATAATGGTCTTTATGAAAAATATGTTATTAAAATAGTGCAGAAATATGACCAGAGTTAAGATAAATGATAAGGTTTGTGGTTTTGACCTTTGCTTCAAAAAAAAAAAAAAAGAAGGGAAAGGAAAACTACACTCCAGTGCTGAAATTTTCACAGTCATTTGAGTAACAGATTGCAAAAACAATGAAATTAAAACTGTATGCTCAGTATCCTATGTATTGTTTAAACCACATGGTAAAGGGGGCAATAGGAAATGCATTTAACTTTACAAAATGAAAATTGAATATAAGTGGGGAAAATATAAGTGGGGAAATTTGACATTATTTCATCTTAGAAAGTTCTTAAATTAGATAAAAGTAGTGTTCAGAAAACTAAAATAGGGTGTCATTTTACCTCCCGTGTATTCCATTGTGTCCAAGTTCAGAAACAGTGGTGATTAAAATGTTTATGTCCTTTGACCTACTACTGGATAGCTCTCCAAAGGGAATAATCCAAATTGCAGAGAGAGATTTATACACAAAGATGTTAACTGTGGCATTATTTATAATTTTGAAAAGCCAGGAACCAACCAAATATCCAGTGATGGAGGAATTGAGCCGACTGTAGAACATCCATATAATAAAGGACCGTATAACCATTAAAATTAATTTTTAAAAAGACTAGTGTTGTGGGAAAAAGCCTTGACATAATGCTAAGTGAAAAAAAGATATATTTATACAGTATGATCTTAATTAGGTAAAAATAATTTCCATAGAAGAAAATACGTTAATAGTGGTTCATTCTGAAGAGTAATTGTTGCTGGTTTGTATTTTCTAGGTTTTCTAGAAAAAGCACATGTTATTTTTAGAATAGCAAAAAGATTATTAAAAAAAGAAATCGTGGTGGCTAATAAAATATTAACTATTTAAGCATATTGTGTTTTAGTGCTGGAGAGAAGCACAGGGATCATTTAGTCTAGGTTGCTATAACCATGGATAGACTAGGGGTCTATCCCTATGACTAGGGGTTGTAATTGGTAGGCGAGATTGTCTGAGAGCTGGTTTTCGGAGGCCGTGACGGAGAGAAAGCCTCCTTAGTGTTTTTGCTCTGGGATGCCCCTACTGTGCACAGTTCTGTCGTGCACTGGCTGTCCTTTGCTGATCAGAAAGTCTGACTGGCTGTCAGCTTTGCTTCAACAAATATAAGAAAGGAGGACAAAGTAATGTTATCTAATAAATGTGACATTTGGTAGGCAAAAACTTTAATACATGAGGCAACAATGAAAGATTGCTGAGGGTTTCAAGTGGGAAGCATTCCAGGTTGTCCTTTATTTAATCTTTGGGTTTTCATCCATGAATAGTCACGACATCATTTTAGTGGGTCTCCCCCAGCATTACCTTTTAAACAGGAACGATAGGGTGCATGGCATATAGTAAGTATTTATTCTTTAAATTCTTACTTCAGGTATGTTTTTGTACGTACGTACTGGGCTGTAAATGTAAACGTGTCTGTTTTTCTTTTCAAACTGTGATTTGTAGTCAAATAAAGTCAAGAGACTCTTACTGTGATCTAGACCAGTGGTTCTCAGGAATATTCTGAGACCAGAAGCATAGGTGTCACCTGGGAGCTAGTTAGAAATGCAAATTCTCAGGCCGCACCCCAGACCTACTGAGTCAGTAACTCTGGGAGTGGGCCCAGCACTCTTTGGTTTATATAATAAGGTCCACCCCCCCCCCCAACCAGTGATTCTGATGTGCACTCAGATTTGAAGACCACTGGTCTAGTCTTGCTATTTCAGGTGTGGTCCAGAGACTAACCCTGGCAGCCAGTTGGAAATGCAAAAGCTTCAGCCGTAACCAGGCCTACTCATTCAGAGTCCTCGTGCTCCCCAGGCGATTTGTATGCACAGATTAAAGATTTAGTAAAGGTTGGGAGGCATTGATCTAAGCCACAAAGGCCTCCAGGGGCCAAGTGGTTAACGTCAGTGAGTAAAGGCAGCTTGGTTTTCTCTCTAAAGAGTCCAACAGTGAGAAAGCAGGATGGTGTGAAGGTTAAGCATCTTCATTTGTTAAAAAATGTCCTATATTGTACCAGTTGAGTTAACACACCCAGCTAAGCTCATCAACTAAGGTTAACTGCAGTTGACATCAATGACTTCAAGCAGATTTTAAACCCAAATTTTAATAGCGTGACCCCCTCATAATAACTTCTTCTGATCTCTTAGGAATTTATCAAGGAGCTGCTCTCCCGGATAAGAGGCATGAGGAAACTGAGCCCCCCACAGAAGAAGACTGTATAATTCCGGACGAGGTGGAGCTCTCCTGGAGACCCAAGAAGGGATTTCGACTTCACGAAGACTTTTATTAAAGAATAGTTGTCCTTATGAGCAACTTTTTTGGGGGTAGGGAGGGGTGGTATCTATTTGACATTTATTCAGGAATGTTACTTTTTTGTTGTTGTTTTTAAAGGTTTTGATGGTGTAATATTTTAATAGCAAAGACATCACCACTCTGGTTTCAGCCCAACCAGGGATTGACAAACCAGGCAGACACGCAGGGCTGGGCTGGGCCAGGCATCTTCTTGGAGAAACCAGATGTTTAGGACCTAACTATACAGGGATGATGGTTTTCTTAGACTTTTTTCTGAAGTTGTACATTTGACTCAGAAGTTGAATTTCTCGTGCTTGTATATATCTTCAGGCAACTAAGTTAACATGTTGATGTGAGTTTTATTTCACATTGATGGAATACACTTGTGGTCGTCCTTTCATTGGAGGTCACGGCACGTATGTTTTCACGAGGCCACTAGGTATTCTTCGCGTGAGTGCTGGAGACCTACAACATTCACTTTATGCACCAAAGTGAAAGAATTCAGTGTATCCGTTATTTTAATGAGCTACACTACAACAATGTGGAGTTGGTCAAGGGCTTAATTTATGGACTTTGTATCATTTTGTTAATCGGATGCTTTGCCAGGTTATGTACTTATTGCCTCCTTTGTGGTATTATTCGAGTTTTCTGAACCCTTTCTTTGAATGTTTATTCAGATTTCTAGAGAAATGCCCACGCTACCTGAGTGGTGTTTTGCAGTGGAACGAGGAAGCGCCGTGTAGCGATTCATCCTCTGCTTTCAACCAAATACTAGGTATTATTCTCTCTCCATGAAAGCAGGTCATAAGGAAGTGAGCAGATTAAGTTTCTTCCTCCTTAGAAGTAGTTCTGGTCACTTCGGTGCCCGGGCAGCGTCAGACCAGGGTGGGGTGAGCTGAGTGATGAGCAGGTGTAAAAGAGAAAGCCTCACCTCCTCTCAAGAAGGTGGATACAGGAGCATTTGCTGGTTTGGAAGCGTGGTGGAGATTTCATTTCTGGCTTCTCTCAGTGGCGTGTGGTGAGGACTCTGGCCCTAGTTGTGCACCCTGATCCCTTTGCTTGGAGCGGAGCCTGGGATGCCTACCCTGCCCCGCTCAGTTCTATACCAGATCCTTGGAGAAGGATCAAAATGCAGATGGCTGTGGGCGGGGTCAAAGATCAGAGGAGAAACTCTTGCTTTCCTCCAGGAGGTCCCCACTGCTTGGAGAAGGATCAAAATGCAGATGGATGTGGGCGGGGTCAAAGGTCAGAGGAGAAACTCTTGCTTTCCTCCAGGAGGTCCCCACTGCCTCCCCACAGAAACCCCCCATACTGTAAGGTGTCTCTAGGTGACCCTGTCAGAGGACAGGGGTCAGGCATTTTATATCAAGGGTGCTCTGAACATATTTTATTTTTTAAAAGAACTATGTTTGTGAATTTTACGTACACTGGCAAGCTTTTGAAAATGTATTTAATTTTGTAATGTTTACCAATGATTTATTTACAAGCTATTTACGCAAATAAATGAAGCTGCTTACAATTCTGCTTACGTGTTTGCCTTGGAAAAAACAACACTGACGTGATGATTTCACTTTGTCAGAAGCTCTGCAGACAAGGGTCCCAAGCACTTGTATCAGCTTTTCATTTTCAGGTCTTTTGTCATTTGATCCTAGACCTCACCTGAGGTGTCTCCAGATAAGGCAGTGAAAGCGAAGGGGCCGGGACGCATCCCCGGCTTGAGAAGGAAACAGAAGGTGACTCTGTGCCCTTGGCCCTGCCTGCCTTCTAGTCCAGCCCTGTCTCAGGCCATGCCCCTTGCATTTCACGAAAACTCCCTTTTGCCCATCTGGGGTAAATCCTCAAGATTTCAGATTACTCAGATATTCCAATTATTGTTAGAAACCCGTGCACCCTGTGAGCACAGAAAAATCAGAATTCGCAGGACTTCTGTTAGGCTTGACCAGCCCAAGTTACGGTCTTCAGAGGAAATAAGAATGAACTTGTCCTGCAGAGGCCTCTGGTCCTACCACATCACGCATTGCCTGCCTTTCCTCCCTGCCCTTGCTCAGGGACTGGCATCCCCTGACTCCCCTGAGCGCTCAAGCCACAAGCTTGGGGTGTCTGGAAGGTTCTCTGTATTTTTTTCCTCCAAAGCTTTGCTAAAACTATTGCCTGGGTCTGGAACACACTCTCCACCAACAGGCTCTCTCTGGAGAGCTGGACTGGACCCCTCCTAAGTGTGTGCACAGCTTCGTGGCATGTCTCCACGGTATCACTACTGGCTATTCACCTGTTATCTCTTCTGTTCGACTCTAGGATCCTTGAGGTTAGAACTGGGTCTTATAAATTAAGCCCCTGGTGTTTGCCAATTGAATAAATATGATAAAAGATTCTTCAAGAAAACTCAACTGTTTCCTTCCCAGCTAGGAGAGTGATTCTTAGACCTGAGTGTACGTTTGAATCACCTGGGAAGCTTTAAAAACAGCTGATGCCTAGACCCCAGTCCTGACCAACTTAATGAGAATTTGTAGGAGCAGAGCTCAGGCGTTTTTTAAGGTCCCCAGGTTGGGCGGCCCTGGGCCACTGGGTCATTCTTGTGTAGTCTGATGCACACATCTGATCACATGGCATCCTGCTTGTGCTGTCACGGCAGGTGGCAGCTGTGACGTGAGCACATTATCTATTTCTCCTTGTGTTTTCTACTGGAGGGGAATTAAAGCACAGGACTAGGAAAATGACTCCAAAGTATCCAACTTCTGGCCCAGTGATCGCTCGAACACTGGTGAATCTAAGTTTAAACTTTACGGAGGGGCGTCCATTTACAACAATCATAATAATAGTTCCCATTTCTTGATCATTGTGCTAAGTGCTTACCTGCCTTATCTCATTAAATCTCGACATTAATCTCATGAGGTGCGTTGCATTATCCTCACTTTACAGATTAGAAAATCAACTCAGAAAGGTTAAGCAGCTTACCTGAGGTCACACAGTTACAGAGCTGAGATTCAAACCCTTTGACCATTAGGCTTATCTGCCTCTTACAGGGGTTACTCTCAGTGCCATGCACAGGAGTGAAAGCTGGGAACTCCATCTACAGTGAGCCGGGCCCCTGAGCTGGCGGGGGCGCGTGGGGAGGCTCTGCGGTCGGAGGGGTCCTCGGCCACCTGCCGGTTCTCTCTCAGTCCTGAGAACGAAGGGCTCCCGAGCTGTAGGGCAGCCAGGCTCTGTACCGCGGCCCCTGTGTTTCCGGGCTCTTATGCCTTCTCCCCTAACAAAAAGCTCCTGGGCTTGGCCTTAGCCGCTTGGCATGGAGTGCCCTTTCATCAGTTTCCTGAGAGAACAAAATTAAGAGAAAGAGAAGCCCAGGGTAATGTGGTTTCCAATTCTTGCAACACACAGATATTTGATTTTCATTTACAACCTGGAGTCCCCACGAAGGACTGTGTGCTGCGCAGACTCAGTTTATCAACAGTAGGGGAGTACCTGGTTATATCTGGCTCTTTCCAAGAAGACTAAATGGTTGGGAACACGAGCCCTGTTTGAGTCATGACTACATTTCATGGAGGGGTACAGAGAAGGGGCCACAGCGAAGAGACAGCCAGCCAAGCACGAGGCCCACACCTGGAGATGCAGGTTGGGGAGCATCTGGGAGATGAGCGTGTCCCTTTCCACGGTCAGAGTGGGAGCCAGATGTTTGCCCTGTGGCTTAGTGCTGCTCTGGGCATTGCTCCACGCCCAGCCCACTGGGATTGAGCTTGTCGTTCTTTTCGCTGCCCCTCGGGTGTTGCTCGTTGAGACGCCCAGGCCCAGAGCCACCTGTTCGTGTGACTGCTGATCGACACTCCCCTGCTCCCACCTCATTTTTGCTTCTGAGTCAAAGGTGCTGGGGTTTCCCTCTGCTTCTTGGGGACCTTCCCTGAGTGTAGGCACTTTGCGGGAGCTTCCTCCCACCCCTGTCATCCCCCTCCTTTCACCCCTGCTTTGGGCACTAGCCTCAGGACCCTTTGATGGCTCAAATGGCTTAAGGTGGCTTGGCGGGGAAGTACTGTGGGTGGGGAGGACCCCTTGTCTGTGGTCTGTCGGAAAACACAGAAGAACTCAGTGTATTTGGTAATTGGAACTTTGGGAAAGCCAGTTTCAAACTGGACACAGACAGGGGGGACCGGTGATTTTCCACATTGCTCTTTTCTTCTTCCTTGCATTTATTTCAACCCAAAGGATCCTGGAGAGTTACTACTGGGAGCTAGTGCCATTCCCTTTGGGATTCGGGACGGAACTAGCTATGTGTTTGTAATTTGCCTGTGAAAATCAGGTGGCTTCTCACGGTCTTCCGTGAGTAAGAAAGAACAGTCCAGACTTCATGGAGTTCCCTTCCCCCCCGACTCAGACACAAGGGCTGGAAATGCTTCACTTCTTAAGGGTTCTGATGCCACTGTGGTGTTGCTTGCCTGGGAATGAATTGTTTGTGTGAGACTGGACTGTTCACCTCTCGGCTGTGTGGATGTTCCCACAACAGCACACCGGACGGGCAACTTAGTAGAGTACTGATACGAGAACGACTGCAAGTTAGGTCCTGGAAATCTGTTTTTCTGGTGCTTTTATTGGCTCCATTGAATAAACAAGGCCAGATTTATCTCTGCTACATATTACCTTTGGCGTTAGGCTCTTCAAGTAGGGTGTATTAAATGACCTTGCTGGTTGGGGTTCACCTTGTTTTGGTGGATTCTAGAGGTAGGAAGTCCTATCAAACATGGGGATTTAAAAAAGGGCACTTTTAATGTTAGTGCTGTTGACTTGCTCACATTTATACACACACACACACACACACACACACACACATATATAAATTCAGTGTTATCCTTGTAAGGAGACAGTTCTACACAGGTCTCTCATGTTTCTGCATGTTTGTGGGCAGACATTGCCTTAGTTATGGACAAATGTTTTCAATATGTTTGTATGTGCAGCAAACAGCCTTGGAGGATAGAGATTGTTTCTCCCTCTAAAGCAAAAAGCACATGAGCTTACTGCCCATGATAAAGCATGCAGGTTCCGGGGACTTCCTTGGTGGTCCAGTGGTTGAGACTCCACGCTTCCAATGCAGGGCGCGCGGGTTCGATCCCTGGTCGGGGAACTAAGGGAAGCCAGTGGGGCTGGTCCCGTCTCACTCACACACAGGCTCGTTCGGGAGGTGGGTTCCACGTCCCTGTCCTCTTCTGCTTTGTGTGGTGAGTTCCGCCCATAGGTTCTGAGGATCACAAGCCTTTGGTGTAGATTTAGCTTCAACAGGCTCAGCTTCACAGGTCTGCTTCAACGGAACCTGCATCTTTTATAATGGGCAGTAAGCTCATGTGCTTTGCCTAATCTGTGCACACCCGGGGCTGACAGAACACCTGGAGAAATACCTTTCCTCCTCCTTCCTCTCCCATCCCTTCTAGCATCTTGTTTAGGTCGGCAAACAAGCAAACACGTGAAAGACAAGCATGTGAACACTGGTGTGCAATGCAGAGCAAGGAGTGGAAGAAAAGTCCACACTTTATCATCCTGTCCCTGGGAAAAAAACCGAGGGAAAAAAGGATAAGAATGATGCCCTGGACCTCAACAAACCACTTTTCTGTACATTCTTCTGTTGTTTCCTAGGTGTGCAAAGAAAGAAAGTTATTGTGTTATATTTGGGCCGGGAATTTAAATTCCATAAAATATTTTATAACTTCTAGGAGGAAGCTCTTTTTTTTTCCTGAGCTTTTAAATAAATTTATTTATTTATTTATTTATGGCTGTGTTGGGTCTTCGTTTCTGTGTGAGGGCTTTCTCCAGTTGCGGAGAGCGGGGGCCATTCTTCATCGCCATGCGCAGGCCTCTTACTCTCGTGGCCTCTCTTGTTGCAGACCACAGGCTCCAGACGCGCAGGCTCAGAAGTTGTGGCTCACAGGCCTAGTTGCTCCGTGGCATGTGGGATCTTCCCAGACCAGGGCTCAAACCCGTGTCTCCTGCGTTAGCAAGTGGATTCTCAACCACTGCGCCACCAGGGAAGCCCAGGAGGAGGAAGCTCTTAATTGCTCTTTTTGCTCGTGTTTTGTCATGAATCTCATTTAATCCAAGGTGCTGCTTCGTAATTTATGATCTTTATGTGGAGGAAACACGGAAGATACTTCATAAAGCCACTCTACAAGCAGGCTGCACATTTAATGTTCAGAACAGAAATTGCCCTTACTTAAGCAGTCTCCCACCCTTCCACCTCCCTGATATCAAGAATGACTCATCCATGTATAGGATGAACCAGACAAAGCAATATTTCTAATGAGCTGCAGACCCTGAAGGCAGAAACCCTTTAAGAGTTGAAACTCCCATTTTATTGCCAACAACAGATATCAAACTGAATGTTAGTTCAGTGATGATCGTCTGGGGAAAAACGAGCAGAAATGAAGAGGTTTTAAACTGATAACCAATCATTAATCCAGTCAACTCCCTCAAATACTAACTTCATTACTAAGGGGGTCATTATTTTTCTGTTGTCAGAGTTTCAGTGAAAAGTCCTTGGGGGTTATTTATGAGTAATTGGGAAAGTAAATGTTGATGTCTGCCATGGATGTTTTATGACTAACTCTTCAGATCTTTATATGGGATTGGTTGAGTCTGGAAATCGCATTGGTTTTCCACCCAAAGCTTTGCAAGAGCTTTTATTTATTTATTGTTTCTGTTTTTGTTTTATTGGAGTATAGCTGCTTTACACTGCTGTGTCATTTTATACTGTACAGCAAAGTGAATCAGTTATATGTATACATATATCCCCTGTTTTTTGGACTGCCTTCCCATTTAGGTCACCACAGAGCACTGAGTAGAGTTCCCTGTGCTATACAGTAGGTTCTCATGACGCGAGAGTTTTCAATTACCTGTAGTTGTCAGGTGGGATTGTCTCCTCAGGAAAGTGGATGGAGCTTGCCCACCACGCTGTGCATTTCAGGTTTTTAAAATAACGTTGCTGTCGGGCTTCCCTGGTGGCGCAGTGGTTGAGAATCCACCTGCCGAGGCAGTGGACGCGGGTTCGTGCCCCGGTTCGGGAGGCTCCCACATGCCGCGGAGCTGCTGGGCCCGTGAGCCATGGCCGCTGAGCCTGTGCGTCTGGAGCCTGTGCTTTGCAACGGGAGAGGCAACAACAATGAGAGGCCCGCGTACCGCAAAAAATAATAATAATAATGTTGCTGCCACCTCTGGTCTCCCCCTTTCATTTGTTTTTTTGTTTTGTTTTGTTTTTTTGCGGTACGCGGGCCTCTCACTGCTGCGGCCCCTCCCGCCGCGGAGCACACACTCCGGACGCGCAGGCCCAGCGGCCACGGCTCACGGGCCCAGCCGCTCCGCGGCACGCGGGATCCTCCCAGATCGGGGCACGAACCCGCGCCCCCTGCATCGGCAGGCGGACTCCCAACCACTGCGCCACCAGGGAAGCCCTCCCCCTTTCATTTTAAATGGTGGCCCTGAGGCCAAGCTATAGTGCCGCTAATTTTATTTTATTTGTTTTTTTTAATTGAAATATAGTTGATTTACGATTTTGTGTTAATTTCTGCTGTACAGCAAAGTGATTCAGTCATACATAGATATATATGCACATTCTTTTTAAAATTCTTTTCCATTATGAGTTATCACATGATATTGAATATAGTTCCCTTAGTGCCACTTATTTCATAAGAAAGACTCCTGTAGGAAGCAAGCTTAGGTTATTATAAGGGGCTTAGCAGCACCTACTAGAAGAGTTTTCAGCAGCCATAGGTGGGCCCCTGGGCCCCCGCCCTCCTCCGCATCACAACCCTCCACCACATTCATCAGAGACCCAACCATCAGACATTTGTTCTCCTTCAAGTTAACCAGCACATACTCTTGGTAGGGATCTTAAACTTTAATCATCTTTGCTTTTGTCAGATTCCTTATTGAGGGGGAGGGTCTGGGTGTGTGAGGGCTGTGTAGGGGCCATCACATCTTTTGGCTCCCATCTTGTGATGTAAGCCTCCCCAAACAAAGTAAGGGCATCTCTCATAATTAAAAATTTTTAAATAGCAAAACTTAATACGCATCGAGGCAGGCCCTCCCTTGGTGCTCGATGAAGCAGTCTATGATTCTGATACATCCACCTGCATATTTCCTCCACAGAAATGTTCATGCAATACAAACATCATAGAGAAAGATCTAGCTCAGAACAATACCCGAGAGGCCATGAGATTGAAGTTTGCAAGGGGGTGGGCGGGGCAGGCACTGTCTTCACTGTGATAAGGTCCACAGTGGGCCTCGAGTGGGCTCTAGGGGGTTGGCAGCGTGAAAAAAGCACTTGGGTCTGTCACAGCCCAGCCTGGGGTCTTCGGGCAACTGATTCTGTCTGGGCTTCTGTTTCCTCCTCTTAAAATTAAGAATATTTGCCTTAACTATCTTGTGGAGTAGAAAGGTGCAAATGAACAGTAAATGTAAAAGGTCGGGCACAGCATAAACGTCGACCAGAAGCAGGGGAATTCCCTGGTGGTCCGGTGGTTAGGGCTCTGCACTCTCACTGCTAAGGGCCCACGTTCGATCCCTGGTCAGAGAACTAAGATCCTGCAAGCCGTGAGGCGCGGCCAAAAAAAACCAGACCATCTACCAGAAGCAAGTAAGTATGGTAAGTGTATTCATCAGATCGGAAGCTTGAGTAACTGCAAAGACATGGTGCCAATCAATCAATCAGTAGCATTGGGCTTGGAATCAGCCCCAGCTCTGCTGCTTACTATCTATGTGATTTCAGGTGCTGCCTTAAGTGTCTGCCCCTTGCTTTCTTTATCTGTAAAGTTGGAAAGCAACAGGATTAGAGTTTATATGTATGTTAGCATATATAAACATACAGCACCCTACTATTATATAATTAGAGAGATACTGCGTGTGGTTACCTAGAATACTTCTCTTGCTCATTTTCAGTTTTAAAAATGATGATCTCTACCCTTAAGGCCCTTGCTTTTTCTCCTCCCTCTTCCTTCTTGATCTGTTCCCATCGTTGATCTGATTCTGCTCGACCACAGATGTGAAACCAGGGGGAGTTCAGTGGAGTTGACAGCACACCTTAAGTCTTCAAGGCCACCATCAGACTCTCTAGAAGCAAGACTGGAGCATCTGCCTGTGAGGGACAAGTGTCTGTACCCCACAGTTCTCAAGCTCTCCAATTCCATAGTTAGAAGCTTGGAGGACCTGAAAGAACTTTTGATTTGATCTTTGTTGTCTGTGTATGACACTTTCTACTCCTTAGTATTGAAATGTGTTTGTATCATTTCTCCCTCTTGGGGTCATACTTGGCTGGGGGTGGAGGTGGCCATTGAGTAAGTACCCTAAATCCAGTAGTCGTCCCCATGGGGGAAAATTATGGGTAGGACAATGGACGTCCATAGCTAAGTTTCAAAGAAGGAGAAATTCGTCTAACAAGGCACACATGTTTTTTTCCAGCATTTCTCGGGGCCGATGTTTTTTTAAACCAAGGACAAGGCTATGGAAAATCATCTTTAATTAAACCTGCAGTCATTCCCCCTAGGGCTTTGTACTGTGTTCACCTCTTAAATTATACACTCCAATTAGCAGAATCCCTTCTCCTAGCCCCGAGGTTTTATTTGCAGCTCTCACCATACTCTGGCAGCTCCAATCTGTTTCATTCTGTCTGGAAGCATCATCTGTATGATTTCTTCCCTGGCCGCCTTAGGCTGCATTCTTTTTCTCTCCCAGTGTGTCTTTGTTGTAAGCCCGGCTGAGACCACAGCCTGTTAAACCGCCACCCCCTGCCTATCCCTACCCCACTGACTTTCACTCCTGGCGCTTCCCCAAATCAGTCTCCACCTGTCCATGTATTTAATAAAGATGCTGACCAGCATTCTTTGCTGCTTTCAGAAAGAAGCTCACAGAAGTTATGTTCCCTACTTCAACCAGAAAAACCAAAGTGTAAAAGGAATTCCAGGGGAAGAAATGGAGGAGCCTCCTTAATCAAGCATCAACCCAGCTGACATCACGCCCTAAAATGATTAGAAAGAGTCACTTGATATTTTAAATCTTCATCACTTGATAAATTAATCTAAAAAGGGAACAGAGACTGTGCATTTTCTTTCATGTGATCCACATATTGACCCTAAAAGACTTCAGCTTCTTGGAATATCTATTAAGAGCTGTAAATTACTGAGCAGTAATTTTAAAAAGAAATTATTACAACAAAATATTTCTAGTGTACAAAAAAATCCAAGGAACAATATCAAAATATCTATATCTGGGGAATCCCCTCGTGGTCCAGTGGTTAGGAATCCGCCTTCCAATGCAGGGGACTCAGGTTCAATCCCTGGCTGGGAAACAAAGATCCCATAATGCTTCGGGGCAACTAAGCCCTCACGACGCAGCGAAGAGCCCGTGTGCTGTAACTAGGACCTGAAGCAGACAAATAAATAAATTAAAAAAAAAAAGAAATACCTATATCTGTATCTATCTATATCCATGTAAATATCTATTCATCACCTATTTATCTACTAGTCATAAGCTTAAGAAGGGAAACAGATAAAACTGAAGTCCTTTTTATATGCCTCGCTGACCCATCCCTCTCTCTCTGCAGCTGTAAATATGAACCTGAATTTGGTGTGTATCCTTGCCATGCATGTCTTCATATTTTCACTACTTATGTAGGATCCATAAACAATACTACATTAAAAACTTCATGTAGGGCTTCCCTGGTGGTGCATTGGTTGAGAGTCCGCCTGCCGATGCAGGGGACACGGGTTCGTGCCCCGGTACGGGAGGATCCCACATGCCGCAGAGCGGCTGGGCCCGTGAGCCATGGCCGCTGAGCCTGCGCATCTGGAGCCTGTGCTCCGCAACGGGAGAGGCCTCAGCGGTGAGAGGCCCGCGTACCGCAAAAAAAACAAAGCAAAACAGAAAGAAAACAACTTCATGTAAATAGCATCGTATTCCATGTATCTGCTGTAACCTGGTTTTTACATGTGAGAATTTCCTGTATGATAATTTGGCCACGTCATTTATTCTACAGGAGGTGTCCATTCTCTCCTGGATGGATGTTTAGGCCCCGACTTTTAGTGATTATGAACAATGCTATGAGGCACTTGTCATTACAGGGGATCTATGTGTGTGACTGTCTTCACAGGTGAGTCTTAAAATGATCAGGCAAGTTTGGGAAATTCCAGAGCAAACTTTTCCTGTAAAGGGCCAGATCATAAAAATTTTCAGCCTTGTGGCCACAAAGCTTTTAACAGCCTCTGTCAATTCTCTCCCTACACCCCACCCTCCAACCCAACTTCTTCACAATCCTGTAAAAATATAAAAACCATTCTTAATTTGAGGGCTGTACACAGTATACTGGCAGATTTGGGCAACTAGCTAGTGCATGGTCCTGCTCTGAGTACCACCTGGATGAGGCTACCTGTGTCTCTAAGCCTATTAGATACTGTCAAATGCTCCTGAGATGATTTTGGAGAGTCACACAATCTGTCACCTCCCCTTTCTCCCTGATAGTCCATGACTCCCTCCCTCCCTCCCTTCTTTCCTTCCATCCAATATGCTGCTTGCACGTTTTATCATTTTTATGGGAACCTCTTGCTTGAACTCAGATTTTTTTTTTAATTTATTCATTTATTTATTTTTGGCTGAGTGGGTCTTTGTTGCTGTGTGCGGACTTTCTCTAGTTGTGGCGAGCGGGGGCTACTCTGCGTTGCGGTGCGCGGGCCTCTCGTTACGGTGGCTTCTCTTGTTGCGGAGCACGGGCTCTAGGCGCGCAGGCTCAGTAGCTGTGGCACGCGGGCTTCCGTAGTTGTGGCTCGCGGGCTCTAGAGTGCAGGGTCAGTAGTTGTGGCGCACAGGCTGAGTTGCTCCACGGCACGTGGGATCTTACAGGACCAGGGCTTGAACTCGTGTCCCCTGCATTCACAGGCGGATTCTTTACCACTGCGCCACCAGGGAAGTCCTGAACTCAAATGTTTATCAATTACCTTTGAGGAGCAGAGTGCCAGAGTCACTCTTCTCCATAAAATTCTTACAGAATGAGGCTTATCCCACTTCTGGAAACTGGTGTGTGGCCCGAGCAGGCAGTACAGTGTGGAAACGCTTCCTGCCTCTCGCTCCAGAACAGACGCTGCTTGGGGACACAGGGTGGGCCAGGCAGTGTTCACTGGACGCATAGCCATAAATGTGCTTGTATTACTTGGCATCCTTAATGATGCATACTAATGAGGGCTTTTAATTTTTATGATTATCTAGGGAAGAAAACATATGGGGAATGGCGGTAATCCTGGAAGACAAAGATAACATTAACACAGAACAGTCTTGAAAATACAAAAGAAAAATATGACCCGTCTTGAGGGCTGAGTGTGAAATCAATATTTGTGATGAAAAATGTATGGTAAGGAGCTTTGAGAAAATGGAGAAATTCCAGACCACAGGCTGCAGGGCTTCAAACAAGCTCACACCAGTCACACGACACGTTTTAAGTTCGAACTATGGTATTAGAGGATTGGGTTGACTCTGTTGGATTTGAGAAGAAAGCATTTTGTTCTCAGAATTAATTGGTTGGCCTGGATAAAACCTGGAAGACCAGGGAAATGCTCAGTGGCCCTGTGGCCCTACAGGGGTGGTGTCGTTTGGCTTTTGGTGCCATTGGCTTAAAGAGGAGTAGAGAGAAGGGCTTGGATGGAGGCTGCTCCCCAAACACCCGAGATGGTGACTGCCGAGCGCTCTGTAATGCAGGGGCGGAAGCACACGGACTCACTAGGGGGATCCTGGAGGAACTCAGCTAAACCAGCAGCCTGGCCTCCGTGCTGTGTAGACCGGGAGGTAACTGCAGGGCGTCCCAGTGACAGGGGTGCTGCTGGGTGGTTTGGTGGCTGACTTGTCCACACCATTCTGCACATGGCACACTCACTGGGTTCCCTGGCACTCTGCGCCCCACATCTCACGCCCTTCCCACGTGCAACCTACAAGGAGGCACCCCTCCACGGGACACTGCTCCTAACCCAGCCAAAGGCTGTGCATCTCTGAAGGCCTATTTCTGGCCCACTGGTGGGTCTAGGGGTTCCCTCCCCACCTCTCAAATCACAGGGGGCTGCTCAGCTGGAGCTCAGGGACATCCTGACCCAAGATCCCAAGGCTTCGGCCAGTAGTTTCACTGCCCGGCGCGGAGCAGGCACTCTGCCTGCTGGTTTTCGTGGTCACGCTATTACAGTGTCCAAGCTCACTCTGCTCACCGCATGACCGGCCAGTAAATCGGGAGACGAGGTGCGAAGGCAAGGAATATGACTTTATTCGGAAAGCTGGACCGAGGAGACAGCAGACTGATGTCTCCAAAAAATCATCTCATCTGGGTTTGGATGCCAGTTTCTTTTATAGAACAGAGAGGGGGAGGAGGTGGGGAAGTAAAGTAAAAAGGCCACAAGTCTTGCAAATATCCCCCGGAACGGCCAGCCAGGGGGTGGGGATGTGTTAATTTCTTCTTTCTTGCGGCCATCCACAGGTGGACAGGGTCAGCATACTTCCCTGAACAAAGGCACTTTGGTTTAACATTCAGGCAGAGGGGCGGGGTTCCCCGAGGCAGGCCATTCTGTATAGACAGTATCCGTTTAGTGAACAAAAGCAATAGGAAGCAAAGGTAAAAGAAACAGGTCCAACATGGAGTCAGGATTGGCTCTTCCCTGTTATAACGTGTCTCCTAAGGAGATTGCAGGGTTGATGGAAAATACCTTCTCTCCTCTGTCTCCATGCCAACAGAGCGCACACAGGTCCTGCCTGCCTGCCTCTGTCCTCCCCGGTGCCCCGCGGCATGTATTGATCACCTCCTGGCCCTGACTCGCCGTGACCTCCAGCTGGCTTGTCTTCATTCATTCCCTCTGACGCCGAGCACCGTCTTTTTATTGTCCCGCTTTGAGGCCAGTTGTGCAAAGTTGGAAAGGAAAAGAAATAGTCACCTATCACCTGTAAGAAATATGCCCTTGGAATTTAATAACTGATACTGGTGTGGCATTTTGTTTAAAAAGTATTTTCATCTGTATTATTTGATGCTCATCACATCAACTCTATGAAAGAGGTGAGGCAAATATTATTATTCAAAAAAATTTTATTGTCACTTTATAAATAAGGAATTGAAAGCTTGAAGAGAATTTCTGAAGGTAATTTTTATGTCTTCCAGAAACTTCTGAAGTTTCCAGAGCTGGTATGTGATGGATCTGGGACTCATACCCAAATCTTCAACTCTTAATCTTGAGATTTTTAAACAAAACTATTGTTCCCTCAGCGTTCGCCAGAGAAACAGAACCAATAGAATACACACATGCATATACACATATGCATATATCAATACAAACGTGTATATGTGTGTATATAAAATTTATTTTTTTAGTTGCAGAATTATGTATTATCAATATAATATTATTATTTATTAATATTATCATATTATTATTATCTTAAGGATTATTTTATGTGATTGTAGCAGCTGGCAAGTTTAAAACCTTTTGGGCAGACTGGCAGGCCAGAGCTCAGATGAGAGTTAATGCTTCAGTTTTGTGGCAGAATTTCTCTTCTCTGGGAAACTTCAGTTTTTGTTCCTAAAGTCTTGAACTGATTGAATGAGGCCCAGCCACACTATCGAGCTTAATCTCCTTATTTACTCTCAACTGCTTTGAGAAATTACTCACATCTACAAAATACCTTCTCAGCAACACCTAGATGACTATTTGATGAAATCACTGGGTACCACAGTCTAACCAAGTTAACAGATAAAACTAACCATCACAACTATATCATAGAAATCCCCCTAGTATAAGTCTCAATTTTGTGGTAAGCAGAAATAAGAGTTAGCACAGAGGGATGAAAATGAGATTAAGGATTTATGCACTGGCCTATGTTCCGTGGACGCTGTGTCCCCTGAAGGCAGGGTCTGCGTCAAGTTCAGCTTTGCTTCCCCAGTGCCCAGAATGATGCCTGGTCATGAGAGGCCATCAGTGAATATGGGCTGAAGGGATATATGTGAGCCTTCCTTAATATCTCAGAGGCGCTGATCACGGAATTAATTTTATCTTATAAAATTGGTGGCTTCCAGGTCTTTCTAGCCATAAGAGATGTGCTCTGGTGCCTGACTGCCAAGGATCGAATCACAGCATTCCCATTTACTAGCTGTACCACCTTAGGCAAGTAACTAAACCTGTCTGGCCGTCTTCCTCATTTGAAAAATGGGGGTGATAATTGTATTTACTACGTAAGTTTGTTGTGCAAGTTAAATGAGTTAATATATGTGAAGGGCTCAACTCAGTGCCTGGCACATAGAAATAGCCAATAAATATTAGCTATTATTCCCATTATTATTTACACATCTATCCTAGACTCTTTTGCTTTGAGCCCCACATTCTTTACTTGTAGGAAGGCCAGAGTTCTACAAATTCTTCTTTCTCGAACATTTCGTAGATTCCTAGGTTACCACTGCTAATTGTGCACACTGGAAGCAGTATGCTATTTAATAATTTAAAAGATATTACCTTATGGGAGAGAGTCCCTCCAAATTAAAATAATCAAGAATAGCTTAGTGTATTAGTTTGCTAATATACTGCTAAGACGAAGTGCTACAAACTGCATGGCTTAAACAGAAATTTATACTCTCATTGTTCATTAGGTCAGAACTTCAAGATCAAGGTGTTGGCGGGGTTGGTTTCTTCTGAGGGCTGCAGGGAGAAACTGTTCCATGTCTCTTTCCTAGGTTCTTGTAGCTTAGCCTCAGGTGTTCCTTGGCTTGTAGAAGGCTGGCTTCTCCCTGTGTCTTTACATGGTCATTGTCTTCTTTCTATGTGTGTCTGTCCCTATGTCCAATTTTCCCCTTCTTGTAAGGACACCAGTTATACTGGGTTAGGGTCTGTCCTAATGACTTCATCTTAACTTGATCATCTGCGAAGACCCTATTTCCAAATAAGATCATATTCACAGGTACTGGGGTTAGGATTTCAATGTCTTTTGGAGGGGACACAAACCCATGACACCCAGCTTTCATACTGGGCCCAGTGAACTGTAAACAGCTTATGCTGTGGCCTCAGGCAGTGCCCTTTAGCTGATGAGTAAAAATACCCAATTCCAAACAGCTCTGTGGTATGTGCTGAGGAACCCCAGCCAGAGTGCTGTTGGGGGCCATTGTGCTGTTAACATTCACTGTTGTTATACTTTAGTATCTCACTATAAACAGTCATTTAGTTGGTGGTTGTAGTGCTGAAAGATGGGTTAGAATGATTTAGAAATAAAAAGCTATGGCGGGGGCTTCCCTGGGGGTGCAGTGGTAGTGAAGTAAGTCGCAAAGAGAAAGACAAATACCACAGGATATGACTTATATGTGGAATCTAAAATATGACACAAATGAACCTGTCTATGAAACAGAAACAGACTCAGGGACATAGAGAACAGACTGGTGGTTGCCAAGGGGGAGGGGGAGGGGGAGGACTGGAGTGGGAAATTGGGGTTAGCACATGTAAGCTCTTATATATGGAATGGATAAACAACAAGGTCCTCCTAATAGCACAGAGGAATATATTCAGTATCCTATGATAAACCATAATGGAAAAGAATATTAAAAAAGAATGTATATATATGTATAACTGCATCACTTTGCTGCAGAGCAGAAGTTAACACAACATTGTAAATCAACTATACTTCAATTAAAAAAAAAATACACAAAGGACTTGTTCCAAATCTCCCAGAAAGACAGGAGACCTCTTAATGATGGGGAAAGGTGAAATTGCACAATGTTGATTCATTCCCCTGGGTACCGTTTCTCCTTGAAGTGGAAATCAAATACCGGATAACCAGTTGTCCTGAGGCCTCCACCTTTTGAAGGTGATTGACCAAAAATCAATTGTCCAATTGAAGTCGGTCCTGCTGTTAACTGAAGGTCAAGCCTGGCAGCGCTGGTCACTAAAGACAACCGTTCATCAGCTGTTGAGAATAGTTCTCGGTACAGCTGCTCCAGGTGCTTACGGACTTTCACAAATATCCATACTGTCATCACCTTCCTTCCCACAAGACCAGACACTTCCCCTCCCGCTGCACCTATCCAGGGGGATGCTAGCAGCCTTCTGTGAGAACAAGGCCCTGAGATGCTCGTGGGCACAGACACAACTGCTGGCGGGACAGGAAAGGGAGTCAGGTGGCGCCGTGCAGGTCTGTCATGGGCTGGAAGTTCAACAGAGGATGATGGTAAGAGCTGCTGTTTTCTGGAGACCTACCATGTGCCAGCTAGCACGCAGCCTATTCCATGTATTACTTCATTTAATCCTCTCAACATTCCTGTGAGGCTGGTAATACTATCCTGTTTTACAGATAAGAAGACTGAGGCTTGGGCTTCCCTGGTAGCACAGTGGTTAAGAATCCGCCTGCCAATGCAGGGGACATGGGATAGAGCCCTGGTCCGGGAAGATCCCACATGCTGCGGAGCAACTAAGCCCGTGCGCCACAACTACTGAGCCCATGTGCCACAACTACTGAGCCTGCATGCCTAAAGCCCGTGTTCCACAGCAAGAGAAGCCACCGCAATGAGAAGAAGCCTGTGCACCACAAAGAAGAGTAGCCCCTGCTCGCCGCAACTAGACAAAGCCCGCACACAGCAGCAAAGACCCAGTGCAGCCAAAAATTAATAAATTAATTAATTAATTTTAAAAAAGGAGGGCTTCCCTGGTGGCGCAGTGGTTGAGAGTCCGCCTGCCGATGCAGGGGACACGGGTTCGTGCCCCGGCCCAGGAAGATCCCACATGCCGCCGAGTGTCTGGGCCCATGAGCCATGGCCGCTGAGCCTGCTCGTCCGGAGCCTGTGCTCTGCAACGGGAGAGGCCACAACAGTAAGAGGCCCGCGTACCACAAAAAACAAAAAAAAAAACCAAAAGAAGACTGAGGCTCAGAGTGGTTAGAAACCTTGCCCAGGTATACAGCTAAAAGTAAGAGAGTCAGGAAGTTAGCCTAGTTCGTCTGACTTCAGAGCAAGGTCTTAACAGCATTTTAAAAACATCAAGGAGTTTATGGTCTAGAGGGAGAGACTGGCAAGCCCACAGGAATTATGATAAGGAGTGTGATGGGGGCTGTGGGAACAGAGAGAGGGACCCTGAATGGAGTCTTGGTGGGGATCATGGAAGCACTTCCAGAGTTGGGGGTCTGGCTATGTGTCCCCATGGCGCCCTGTGATGGTTAATTTTATGTGTCAGGTTGGCTGGGCCACAGGAAAATTAGGTCAAACATTATCCTGGGTGTTTCTGTGAAGGTGTTTTGGATGCGATTCACGTTGAAGCGGGTAGACCGTCTAAAGCAGATTGCCCTCCCTGCTGTGGGTGAGCCTCAGCCAGTCAGCTGAAGGCCTGAAGGGAACAAAAAAGCTGCCCCTCCCCCAAATGAGGGCGCATTCCTCCTGCCTTGGTGCTGGGACGTCAGCTCTTTTGCTGCTTTTGGACTAGAATTGAAACTTTGTTTTTTCCTGCATCTTCAGCCTGCTGGCCTTTGGCCTGGAACTCCACCACTGGTTGTCCTAGTACTCAAGCTTTTGGACATGGACTGGAGCTAAACCATTGGCTCTCCTGGGTCTCAGCTTGACGACTTACCCGCAGGGCTTGAGACTTGCCCACCTTTGTGATCACACGAGCCAAGTATTTATAATAAATTTCTATATCTCTGTCTGCACACACACGCACACGCACACACACACACAGTCTCTTGCCCACTAGCTCTGTTTCTCCAGAGAACCCTGAATACACACCCTGTTCTTATCCTGTCACACCACCTCCTCCCAGCATCTTATCACTGCCTGTTTACTTATGTCCCTTCACTGGGCTATGAACTCTGGGTGGCAGGGACCAGGTCTGTTGGTTCCTTGCTGTACCCTCAGTGCCAAGTACCATCACGTAGGGAAAGAACTAGCAGAATGCCTGTGGGCTGACTGACTGACAGGATGAATGAGGTGCTGGGACCCGAAGGAGGAGTGGGAATGAGCCGGGAGGAGGCGTCCTAGGTGGTGGGTTGGCGGCTGGAGAAGGATATCCCAGCAGCGGTAATGGCACGGCTCAAGCATCTGGCTGAGAACGGGCACCAGGAGTCTCGGAGGCCAGCGATTTCAGCAGGGCTGGAGGCTGCAGCGCGAGGCCGGGAGGGGTGAAGCTGACAGCCATTCACAGGGGCTTTGCACATGTGCTGAGCAGTTTGGACTTCATCGGTGTGAGGAGCCATTGAAGAGTCTGAGGATTCGGAATCTATCTTGCGGCGTGACCTTGGCCAAGGTGTTAACACCACCTGGGCCTGGGTTTTGTTGTTTGTTTTGTTTGCTCCTTTTCATCGTTAGATGCATGAGGGAAATACCTGCCTCGAGAGGTTGTGAGGCCGCCGTGGAAGTGTTGGGGCTGTGTGAGGGGAGGCCTGCCGAGGGCTCGGACGGGGGGGGGCCCGGCGTGCCTGTGCGGAGGGGTCGCACCTCACCCTTGGCCCATGGATGCAACTGCACCACATCCTTCTGCTCTGAGGGGGACGGTCAGCAGCCTGTGATGAATGAGTGTCCAGGGGCGTCAGAGAGTTACCGCGCCTGCCCTGAGTGCCCCACACAAGGGGAGTAATTTCTCTCTTGGGAGCATCTAGATGAATAAATGGTGTCTAGGAGAGTCCCTGGGGAAGAATCACAGCAGCATGAGCGGGAGGCTCTGTGTTCTAAGCAAGGGCCGTTGAGTTCCAAGTTTAAAAAAACCTTGGCTCCATTTGAGGGCCAAGTACCTCCATGTGATGCTTTTGTGTTTATCCATATGCTCATAGAACATTCAGCGCAGCTGCTGACGAGCCTTTTCATTGGTCAAATGTACGACCCTATATGGGGACATGTGGAAGGTGACTAGATTAAATAAGCCTTCCAAACCCGGTTTGCTCCCAGGTAAACTCCTGTTATAGCACTGGCTGGTTGTAACTACTGTTTTGTTTAGCCAAATGTAATTATCAATAAGGTCTTGAAGGGAAAGGATATCAGAGTGATCCGTGGCACATAAGAGGTGCTCAATACAGATGAATGAATGCTTACACTCTCATCTGGAGATAAATATGTGGAAATAAATATTACAAAGGCTTCCAAATCCTAGTTTGCTCCCAGGAGAAGTATTTTACTTTTCTGAGCTCAGTAGAGGAAGAGAGGCAGATCGGTTTTCCCAGCAGTGTGGTGGACAGGAAAGGATGGATAGGATTTTGTGTTTGGTACCGGGACGATGGAAATACAGTAAGTACTTAGGAAATGCCAGCGGTTTGCACCACCTCAGCTGATGGGGATTGTGAATGGCAGGCTGGGGTCATTATTAAGAACTTGGCCTCTATTGTCACACTCATATGAGCATCAGGAGAATTCAACATGATTCATATCATCTGAACAGGCACTCAGGAAGTCAAACAAGTACCAGCTAGGATGGCGATGCTACTCAAGGAAGACAGAAAAGTATTGTCTAGCTCAAGGGCTGAGTATTTTTTCCCTTCCCTCTTTCATTTGCTTTCTTGTGTAATACCCTCCCTTTTCCCTGTCTTTCTTGTCCTCTCTTCACTCTTAAACTGAGTGTACCCCGCCCTCTGCTTCCTTGAATTCCTATTTGTGCTGATCTCACTTCCGGACAGCAAGGGTGAGGGCCATGTGGATAAACAGGTGACTCACACAGCAGAGGCTGTTCACATATCAAATGTATCTAGCGACTGCCACGTGCTTAGTGCCTAGTCCCTTGCTTATCCATAGCAGGATAAGCAGATGGGTGACCATCACAAACTATACAGACCCCACACGAGGAAGACTGAGCTCAAAGCAGTGAGCGTGGCCCCCAAGTGCTGTAGGAATTCAGAGAAAGTAGAGATGAGTGAGGAGTTTTGATGGGCAAAGAGGAACTCAAGGTACGAGGGTTAAAATGAGCAACGACGGTGAGGTGAGAGATCATGAGAAGACCAGCCTGGCTGGAGTGAAAGTGTTGAGCCTAGCACGCAGGCAGACAACCAGAAAAGGAAGCAGGCTTTTGGAGAAGCCTAAGAGCAGTTAATAGCAGTGTTACATTTAGGGGGCACGGAACCCCATTTTTGAAAGCTTACCTAACTCTTGGTCTCTGTCTTCTCTGCTCCTCCATAACTCTAGATCTCCTGTTATCCACTAACTGGTTGTATCATAACGTACCATTCGTAATTATTTTTGTTTATCCAAATGTAATTTTATCATCAGTAAGGTCTTGAAGGGAAAGAATGGCAGAGTGATCCGTGGCACATAGGAGGTGCTCAATGCAGGTGACTTAATGTCTATGCTCTCATCAGGTAGCACAGGGCCTGGCATATGGGACTTTCAGCACATCTTTGATGAAAGTCAGGGTTCAGTTGCAGATAACAAAGTCCACTGTAGTTACTTTGCTTAGAAAATTGTTGGAAGGGCTAAAGGCGTGGGATTTTAGGCTGGATCCCCAGGAATGATTTTCAGGAGAACATGATTGCAGGACAAACCGGCCAAGGGTCTGGTAAATTCCATTTTTAATCCTTCAAAGTGACTGCAATATATGAAAGCTCTTAGAAGAAGGTTGGAATAGATAAAGAGCTACCAAGCTATCATCTCCACAGCACTGAGGAAGTATCTGAATATTCCTTTGTCCAGCGTATGCCATTAAAAATCAATGCCGGGAGTTGGTGAGAGGGGAAATTCTCATTGCTTCCTATTTTTAACATACTTTCCTAGAAAGGTCTAAACACTTACCCTCTTCCCTGATCCCAATTTGTGCTTAAGCTCTCCGCAGTTTGGAGAAATGATTTGCTAAACCAGGCTGGGGCAAGCTCCAAGAGAATTGCTGACAATGGTCACTTTTATGGGCCAGAGACACAGAATCAGATGGGTCAGAGACAGCCCATTCATCTCCCTTTCTTTCTCTTCTAATTTTGTTCCTGGACCCCTTAGCCAAGACTGGATGGCTAATGGTAGCTCTCATTGTAGTTGAGCTTCTCAAATTCATAAGGAAGTTTCTGGAAGCCTGAATTTAACTGGTTTTATAAATGTGGCTGGGAGATACCGTACCAGTCTCTGCTTCCACATCTAACCCCAGGGCTGGGTGGGTTTGGGCATGTTCCTGAAGGAGGGCAGCTCTGCCCACGTGGAATACTTGACACTGGATTCCAGCTGCATGAGTCATGGAAATGATGCACCGTGCCCGCCCTCCCCCACCCCCATGAAGCATCTGCCCCTAGGTTAGTTCATTTGCATAGTACAGCCTATAGCTGTCCAAGCGCCAGGACAGCGTCTCCCCCAGTCTTTCTGATTACAAAGGTAATAAAAGCTTGTGCTGGAACGTTAGAAAATACATCCAATAGGAAGAAAGGGAGCCCTAATCTATAATTGTACCACACACTGTTTGCCACACATTTTGGCACTTTTCCCGTCTTTTTTTTTTTTTCGAAGTCACAGGATTTTAAAAGCAATCCTAGAAAACAAGTTATCTGTGCATATCTACCTACGTATAGCTGAGCAAGGTCTTCATCTTGTGGCTGGGGCTCGCTGCTCTTGTAGGGACATAACCAGGGAGACATCACCACTTCTCATTGCAATATTCGCCGCTCTGTCAGAAAAGTCTTTTTTTATAGTTAACTTAAAAAATTGGTGTGCTCATAGCCCATTTTTTCAGGCCCCCGGTGATAGATGACATTAGGCCCCCACTATCTGGAAGATATGAAGAAAGACCTTCTTCGGACAACAAAAAGCTGTTCGGTAGAATTGTCAAGGGGCTGACAGATGTCTGGGGAGGGGGGATATGTGAGGGGTGCATTGCATTAATAAGGGCTTTTGTTCTAGAAAGTGTGTGGACAAAGGCTGCACTACATGGGCAGTATCTCCACAACTCCCTGGACATATGTTCTGACTCGGCTACTTAAGCACGTAGAAAGTCAGCAGATGGCTTTCCTTCTCTGTCGGCCGTGGAACCCAACAGGCCGGGGAGTGTCCATCTAGTCTGCTGCAGCCCTCGCTCTGGAGAAGGAGTGTCTGTAGAGCAGCTGTCAGAGCATGATCCTTCCTAGAGGTCTCCCAGCAGGCCTGGCCCGGTGAGTGAGGGGTGGGTGAGAGCAAAGGCCAGTCTGGCCGGTTCCTGAGGGAGCAACCAGCCCTCACAGCAGCAGAAGTTCAGATTTGGGTTTGAAGTTAAATATAGCTTCACACACCTTCTAGAGTTGCACTTGGGTAGCTTAAAAGGGCAAATCAGTTGTAAAATGATTCTCTCAGGAGAAACACATGTCCATCTGGGTTGCAGGGATGAATGGCCTTCTTGATCTTTCAAGGAGAATGACCTGAAGTGAAATGACCCAGCTGTGGCGAAACCGTCACCTCAGCACTTTCCTTCTGTCTCCTTCCCTCAACCCGGATTCCGCCCCCAGCTTCTCGTTTTCATTGCTGACACATCAGAAGCATCCAGAAGACATCGCGAGGGCTGGGAGAAATTAACTGGGAAAGAAAGAAAGCAAGCCAGGGGAGAGGAGAGGGCCTGGATGGGAGGTTTTCAGATCAGATTAGTGCTGCGAGCTTCAGCCTTCTCTGAAAGGAAGCATAATCTTCCACCTGTTCCTGGTGATAAGCCAGTCCTGTATTGATTGTCTGACTTTGACAGAAACACGTGGATCTGACAATGTTGCATCCTCTTCCCACTCAATTGCAAGCAAGCTGAAAGCTCTCCCCACACCCCAAATTAACCTGTGAAGAGAAGGTGTGATATTGTGATTTATAATTAAAATAAGATGTGAATTTGGTCTTAGTCCCAGTTCCTGGCACAGAGCTGCTAAAACCCTTGGAGTTTATTCAAAGTGATGAGAATGATAACGGTGTCTTTTGTTATGTTAATGAAGCGACTTTTGGAAAGCCCCTAGGTCACCTAAGGAGGGGAGGTGGTTGCCAGGGGAACCAAGGGGGTGATTAGAGGGTTCAACTTTCAGTCCTGCCCCCTGATCTGGGAGGAGAGGAGGAAACTAGAGGTTGAGTCAATCAACAATGGTCAATGATTTAATCGATCATGCCTATATAATGAAGCCTCCGTAAACACGCAAAAGGACGGGTTCAGAGAGCTTTCAGGTGGGTGAACACGAGGAACTTTGGGGAGAGTAGAGCACCTGGAGAGGGCGCGGAAGCGCTGAGCCCCTTCCCCATGCCTTGCCCTAAGCCTCTCTTCCATCTGGCTGTTCCTGAGTTACATCCTTTCATAATAAGCCAGTGATCTAGTAAGTAAAATGTTTCTGAGTTCTGTGAGCCACTTTAACAAATGCATTGAAGCCAAGGAGGGGGCTTCTTGGAACCTCTGGTCTATAGGTGGTCAGTCAGAAGCACAGGTGACAACCTGGGCTTGTGATTGGCATCTGAAGCAGGGTGCGGGGGCATTCCTATAGGACTGAGCTCTTAACCTGTGAGATCTGACTCTGTCTCCTGGTAGGTAGGGTCAGAATTGAGTTGAATTGTGTAACACCCTGCTGGTGTGGGAGAATTTGTTGGTGGGGGGAATCCATACCACACGTCTAGCCACGCATATCAGATCTGAGTGCGCAATCAATAGAAGGCTAATAAACATGTTTGTTGTGCAGTAATTATAGTGCTTCCCCATCTTTTTCACCTCACAAGATGCACAGGAAGAGATATTCGATGGCAGAGTGCAGCAAACGGAGAAGCTGGCCTCGGAGGGATTGGACCTGTAACCCACCCCACAGAACGGGGCGTATTCTGAATTCATGAGCCCGGTCACGTTGCATTATCTGGGGAGGAGAGGGCAGAGGGCCTTCAGCACAGAGCAGCTGGAAACTCTTCTAGAGGTGGATGTGCACACGATTGGTTCCTCTCCTCTTGGTCTCTTTGCCCCTCTTTGACTGACTGGTTCTTTCTCTCAGCAGAATCCGTCTTTGGAGATCTCACCTTCAGTTCTGGGAAAAAAGGCCTGTGACGCCACCACAGGCAGCGTGAATGGCAGGAAGAGGGAAGAATGGCCCGAGTATATTTATTGAAACACGTTTCTGCACCCCAGCGTCTTCTCTGTAGGTGCAACCTCCCACCTCATCCTCAGATTCCCTGCGGGAGGTCAGGAATCTCCATTCTACCGTGCCTGTCAGGGGGCCCTCAGGTCCCATTTTGGGAAACCTGCTCAAAATAGTGTCCCTCCCCCCGCTTCCTTCCTTTATGAACTGCACGTCAGGATGATTAGAGTCGCGCTGTGTTTCTCTGGCCCATTTGGTGTTTACCTCCAACTGCCTTCTGTCCAGACTCAGGTACTTGTTTTTCAACACCGAGTAAGCATTTCTAAGCTTTCTGTTTCCCAGAGGGCACCCAACTTCAAAGGCGCACCTTCCAGGCTGAGAAGGTTTTCTGGAGCTTTGGTGTGGCTGCTCTCCCGGGAGAGTCAGGAGGGGCCGGGGCTGTTCCGAGGGGCGGGGCAGATGTGCTGCAAGGTGCTGTGTGCGCCGACCTGCTCCTGCACCTGAACTTGTCGGTTTGTGGGCATGAAGAAGATGACTACAGAGTGTACAGGACCAAAGACTCTTTGAACTTGAAGTGATACCTAGGCTAAGGGCTGGGTGAAGAAAAACAGAACATCATGAACACAGGCTTCAGGCCGTCCCAAGAGGGCCTGCCATCCTACAGCTGAGTCGGGGAACGCTTCCCCTCTGATCAGTCTCTGAGGCGTGGCAGACACTGGCTATCTGTCCAGCCAAATACTAGGGTGACCGTAGCATTTGTTGTTCAGCCAGACACTCTGCCAGAGTGAAAAGGTTACTGTTATTTACAGGACAAAAATAGATACAAGACTGTCCTGGGCACCAACCCTAACGCCCACTTCCTAAAGTGGAGGAACATGAAACCGTCAGTGTAAACTGATAGAAATCCTGTGATTTCAGCCAGTTTGCTAATAGAAGTCTATGTCTGACGTGTGCTTCCCAGCCTGGGACTCTGAGGTCCAGCCTTCGCTGTACCTCTACCTGGCCAGTGGGCTTGGACGAGCCACTGGCCTTTGTGGCCTCGTCTCTTTCTCTGTAAAATGAGCTGAAAAATGGGTCAGTTGTGTAGCCTCAGGACTGATTAAGGAGCATGTGCTCTGGTTCCCTTCTCCTTTTCTTTGTTAACTCCTGTTCATCCAGCATCTGTTCCTTATTCTGCACCAACGTGTGAATGGCAGCACCTACGGTTATTGTTACTATTTCAAATCTCCTGTTTCAATATGCAAGCCACTAGATTACAAAATCAGAGACTTTTTTTTTTTTTTTCGGTACGCGGGCCTCTCACCGCTGTGGCCTCTCCCGTTGCGGAGCACAGGCTCCGGACTCGCAGGCCCAGTGGCCATGGCTCACGGGCCCAGCTGCTCCGCGGCACGTGGGATCCTCCCGGACAGGGGCACGAACCCGTGTCCCCTGCATCAGCAGGTGGACTCTCAACCACTGCGCCACCAGGGACACCCCAGAGACTATTTTAATTGTGGAGGTGTTGCTACTAGATTGAACCATACCCTTGGTTGTTTACATGTCACTTTCCTCAAGCGCATCCTAAGCCCCTTTCCAGGAGGCCGGGAGCTTAGAGCTTCCATCTAGTGTAACACCTTGCATGGCTGCTCCAGAAGTGAATTATAGCGACTGAACTGAGCTCATTCAATCCTGGCAACAGTCATGAGGCTCAAAGAAGCTTTATCTTAATGGTGGTAGGAGCCCAGAATCCCCTCAGTTTAGAGTGACAAGGATTTTTCTGAGTTCCATCCTCCTGCCATCTGAGACAGCAACTGCTCTGGAAGGGAGGGGTGAGAAGCTGCAGACAAGGAAAATGGATGAACAGAGTGAATCAAGCTGCTTCACTAAGTCTCAGATGCAGAGACCCCTCCCAGCAGAGAGGCTGTTACCATCAGCCCCGGGAAACGGAGAGAAGACGCTTTAGGTCTGTAGTTTGCTAATGACTTGATAGGATTAAGTCTTTATTTAGAACCATCTTTTAAACAGGAGTGGCCAAACTATGGCCTGAAAGCTGAATTCATCCTATATTTGCAGGGTCTTGGAGCTAAGAATAGTTTTTCCGCTTTTAAATGGTTGGGAAAAAAATCAAGAGAAGAATGACATTTTGTGGCATGTAAAAATGATCTGAAATTCAAATTTCAGTCTGTTAATAAAGTTGTATTGGAACACAGCCACGCCCATTGATCTAAAGTTGTCTATGGCTGTTTCCTGCCATAGCTGCAGAGAGGTTGCCAAGAGCCCAAATGATGCCCTCATCGCCTCGCTCTGCTGCTCTGTTCGCTGTAAATCTGCGTTTGTAACTTGACAGCATTTGGGGAGCTGCCCCTACTGCTGTACTAGGGCATTTCCTTTTATTTCCTATTACCAGCTGTTCCAGAGACTTCAAATGACAGAGAACAAGAGGGTAGAAGTGAGTGACTCTGAAGCTCTGGGTTCTAACACAGTGTTGCTGAAGATGGATTTGCTAACAACTGTAGACCAGAGAATCCCACAATTTACCTCGGTTGTTTTAATTTTTAAACCTATGCTTACACTAAAGTGGGGTGGGGTGCATTTGAGATGGGGTGGAATTAAGCCATCCAACTGCACTAGGCTCACCTAGGAGTTGTTACTTACAGGCAGACCTCAGAGACATTTAGGATTGAGACAAAGGCAGTGAAGCAAGTACTGAACTCGAGTGAGGCACATAAGATTTCGGTTTCCAAGTGCATATAAATGTTTACGTTATACTGTAGTCTATTAAGCATGGAAGAGCTTTATGTATAAAAAAATCAACGTACACGCCTCAGTTTAAAAATACCTTAATGCTAAAAAATGCCCAAAGAATTACAATAGTAACATCAAAGATCACTAATGGCAGATCACCGTAACAGATCTAATACTAATGAAAAAGTTTGAAATACCATGAGAATTACGAAAACGTGACAGACACAAAGTGAGCAAATGCCATGGGGAAAATGGTGCCGACTTGCTCGGTGGAGGGTTGCCACAGACCTTCAATTTGTAAAAAACGCGGTAAAGCGAAGCACAATAAAACGAGGTAGGCCTGTATTTATAGTTATGTAACAGGTGCATAATATCCTTGATTTTGACTCTTGACCCGCAAAGCCTAAAATATTTACTACCTGGCCTTTTATAGAAAAAGTCTGCATACCACAGCTTTAATATTTTCTGTCTCTCCCTAGAGAAGTTCAGAATCCTGGCATTCTTTGGCTTCGCAGCTGAGCCAATCTCCACTCCAGTCTGATCTTGCCCATCTTCCCACAGGTACCCTGGGTTGTGGCCACAGCATTGACGTGCCCCCCTCAATTCCGTTCGCCTCCCTGCCTGAGCAAGGGCTGCTTCTTGGGCCACAGCGTCCTCTCCCACGCTGACTGCTAGGTCGGGGGGGCACCTCTTTCCCTGGCTCTCTGTTTCTATGCGAGTAATAATAACAGCTTACACTCATCGAGCACTTACTGTGTTCCAGGGACTGCTCCACCCACTTTGCTGTAGGATCTAATTGAATCCTCTCCAGCCCACTGAGGTAGATTCTATTGCCATCTCCATCTTACAGATCACAAAACTGAGACTCAGAGATGTTAAGCAACCTGCTAAAAGTCACACAGGGAGAAAGTGGCAAACCCAGGCTTTGAGTTCAGACAGCCAAGCCCAAGCATCCACGTGCTGAGTGCTTTGCCTTGAGCCTCTCTGGAAACATATCTGGCCTCTTGCAACCTTTTCTTGACCCTCCATGGAGGCCGCCTTAGTGACCAACTTTGGGGTCACAGCCAGTGGCCCATGGTTGGATGGGGCCAATCAAATAAATGCCTTCAGATCTTGGGGATTCAGCTTCCTCTCTTTGCGGTCCTGGGCAGCAATGTTGGGTCAGGGGGTCTGCTCCGCAGTTCCCAAGTAGCTGACCCACTGTCTCCACTTGGATGAAGGGCTGGGGTATATTGACATGGCCCACCTGTTTTTCTCTTTGATACTTGGGTTTGACAAATTTTAAATTTACAGAAAATCTAAGAAGATGGTTTAGAGAGGTCCATATACTCTGTACTGTTACCCCTATTATTAACATCTTACATTAGTATGATACATTTGTTACAATTAATGAAGCCAGATTGATATATTCTTATTAACTGAAGTCCATCGTTTATTTAGATTTCCTTAGGTTTTACCTAATGTCCTTGTTCTGTTCTGAGCCCATTCAGGACACCACATTGCATTTTTTGGTCACATCTCTGTAGGCTCCTCTTGGCTATGACAGTTTTTCAGAGTTTCCTTATTTTTGATGACCTTGAAGGTTTTGAAGAGTACTCGTCAGGTATTTTGTAGAAAATTCCTCATTTGGAATTTGTCTGAAGTTTTTCTGATGATTAGACTGGAGTTACAGGTTTTGGGGAGGAAGACCTCGGAGGTAAAGTGTTATTCTCATCGTATCATATCAAGGGCACTTGGTATCAACGTGATTTACAACTGTCAATATTGACCTTGATCACCTGGCTGAGATAGCAACTGTCAGGTTTCTCCACTATAAAGTTACTCTGTTTTAGACATGCTTTTTGACCACATGTCTAAAGCCATGTTCTCCAATTGGCTTTCTCAGCAATAAAGCTGACGTTTTGACCTCCATTTGTCTACCTCTTGTGTCTTGTTTCTCAACTGAAGAAGGGAGAAGGGAAAAAATAAATGGATATTATATAGTGAACCCCTAAGACCTTAATACAATCAGTCTGGCAAAATACTGCTCATCCTTTAAGGCTCATCCAAGCATCACTTCCTCTTTGAAGCCTTCCCTGATCTCCCCAGGCAGAGTCAATGTGTCCTAGGTGCCGCCACCACCTCCACCTACAGCTCTTGTGGGACTTTCACTTCGCTGTGATGATTCATGCACCCGGTTGTTTCTTCCACAGGACTATTAGCTGCTCAAGGCCACTGGCCATGTTCTATGAATCTCTACATCCCCGAAACCCGGTTCAGAGTGGAATTTAGAAGACACTTAGTAAATAAATGTTTGCAGAATGAAGAACCATTCCCTCCAATTCTCCTATCAGTGAGAGTTGCCCGAGTCCTCCAGGATGGAGGCTTAGTGGGACTCCTCTTGATGGTTTGAGGAAGCCATTGCTGAGAATCAGTTCTATTCTCTGTACAGCTCCTTGGTAAGGAAACAGGGCTGCCTAGCTGGTACAGCTAGAATAACACATGGGTCCAGGACCTATGTTCTGTTTTTGACAGTTATTACTGAATGAACAGCAGGAGGAAGGTAGTCTTCCCTGGGTATTAGGCTTTCTCTTGGTTGAGGTTTAAAAAAAAAAAATCTCAGAAAAGGAGTATAGTCTTAGAGACTGATAAATATGTAGTAATCCTAGTAATAGCTATCATTGTTGAGCAAATATGCTAAGCACCGTGTTTCACACAAGTGATAGTTAATTCTTACATCTCTGTAAAGTAAATCATTGCCTGGACCTTACCTGAAGTCATATGACTGGAGACTCAGAGAGGGAAAGCAATTTGTTCATGATCACACAACTATAAAGACCTGCACCTATGTGCGTCTAATTCAAAGTTCACTCTTTTTCTATTGATTCTACATTGATTCCCTTCATGAACTTTCTGCTTCTCTTCATTTTCTGCTTCTGTAATTAGCTGAGTCTAAGAAAATGATATGAGAAAGGACAAAGTATTGGCCAACAGAACACAGCAGATGGACCAAGATTCTGTTCTTTTTTCAAAAATAAGACTCCATTTATGTAATTTTGCCCTAAAGAAAGCTGACTCTAAACCGTTTCTGTACATTTTACCCAAATCCTCACTGAGATAACTTACTGTGTTTTCTTGATTTTAAGATGCACATTTTCCCACATTTTAACATCCTCTAAAATTTGAATGTCTCTTCAGTTGCATTCAACCTGGATTGAAATCAAGTTTCTTAAGAGGGGATCTTAGATTCTATTGATATTTAAAGCTCTCTCAGTCTGGGGGTCCTATCTGCTTGGGTTCAAATTCCTCAGGGAATATTTTTTCCCCACCTTCACTCAGTGCAAGTTGAGACTTGCAAGTCTTCTGCTGTTTCTTTTTGTGGGGTGAATTTATTCTCATTTACCCCAAAACAGAAGGTGTAGCTTTGGTGGACTAGCTTTACTTGGAGAGTCTCCCAATCTTGGCCATTTTTTCGTTCTTACTGCTACATAAAATAAAGATGTATCTTACAGTCAATGGTATTTAAGATCCAATTAAATGTGTGTTTACTGAGGTCTGGTGTTCATTTCAAGCAGTGTGGAAGCCAGTCTCCACGATGCCTTCCCTGTCCACCATGGTTCTTGTTCCTGATACCTACGCCCTTGTGTGTCCCTTCTCATACTGAATAAGACTGACCTGTGCAGCCAACAGGATATTATGGAAATGACTGAGCATGACTTTGAATGCTGGTTCATAAAAGACCTTGCTGCTGCTGTCTTGTTCTCTTTTGGATCACTCATTTTGGAAGAAGCCAGCTGCCATGTTGTAAGGGCACTAAGCCGTCCCATGGGGAGGTTGGTGCAAGGGGTGACAAGCTTTGTCAACAGTCAGCACTAACTTGTCAGGCATGTGAGTGAGCCAACTTGAAAGAAGATCTTTCAGCCCTAGTTGAGCCTTCAGATGACTGCAGCCCTGGACTTGACTGCGACCCCATGAGAGACTCCAAGCGAGAACCACCCAGTTAAGTTACTTCCATATTTGTGATTCACAGGAACTGTGAGACTGTAAATGTGTATTATTTTAAGTCACCAAATTTTGGTGCAATTTACAACATAGCAATGACAATGAATATAAAAACTAGAAAAATCTATTTTGAAACAAAAAGTTTGACTTTTCAAAAGCAGTTTTCAATTCTTTGTTTTCTAATGATCCCTTTTCCACATTAATGAGAGAATTTCTATTATTTTCAGGATAACTGAGATCTAAAGAAACTATGAATATTTGCTGTGTCTAATATAAAGGTAGAGACTTGCAAGTGATTTTATACTGCACACTTTATGCTTCAAACTTCTTAGTTTCACTGAAGAGATTTTTCTTGTAATACTATAACGAGGGATAAAATATGTATTGCCTTTTTTTTGGAATGGGAAAGTATTGGTTGTATTATTCCAGAAGGAATACTTTACTTGCAAAGATGTCCTTAATTACCCTAAAATGGCTTATTTTGAGGCACCAGCTCTTATATATTAAAGAGACCTTGCCAACCCCTGGTTACTAGTCTCAACTATGTATTTGGGGATACTGTGGCTCTGCCCTTTGGGCTTGCTGGACTTCCATTTTAATGAGCATTTAATCAACACATCCTTTGGGGAGCCTCTTGGTTTTTTATATCATCTTTGGAAAAAGCCAGTTTGTGTTGTCTTGTGCCCTAGACATCGACTACAGCTATTGAAATAACTGAATATTACTTTTCCTCTTTGATATCCAGTCGATTGTTTTAACCTGCATTTTGGTTATTATCATGGATTGTCACAAAAATCCAGTGGTTTCTAAACTTTGTTACTCATCAAAATCACCTTTGGAGGTGTTTGTTTTGTTTTTTAAAATGTAGGTACTGGACCTCATGCCTAATTTTCTAGCTTAGAATCTTCAGGAATGGGCCTTGGGAGCTTGTATTTTTTTAGTTAACAAACTCTCCAGTTGATTCTTTTAGAATCATTCCAAAGTACCATTAACAGGTATGTTAGAATCCACTGGGTTTACTCCCTACCCTTCCTCCCCAGCCTCTAAGTCTACAGGGAAGGGAAGACACAGCATGGTATTGGCCAGAAGAAATCTTAGGGATCAGCTGCTCTGCAATCCCTCATTTTTCAGATGAGGGAAACCCTACCTCATGAGAGAAGTGAAGTGACTTGCTTTCTTGGGAATTTTAGTTATCCCATTAAGCATTATGACAGTGTCATTGGAAATAAAAAGTTAGTAAAAACAAATACAACAATGATGTCTACAAACCTCTGTTCTAGGGAAGGGCTGTCATTTATCTTCAGGACACCAAAGCTTGCACATGACTTCATGATTTTTTTTTTTGTGTGTGTGGTATGCGGGCCTCTCACTGCTGTGGCCTCTCCCGTTGTGTAGCACAGGCTCCGGACACGCAGGCTCAGCAACCATGGCTCACGGGCCCAGCCGCTCCGCGGCACGTGGGATCTTCCCGGACTGGGGCACGAACCCGTGTCCCCTGCATCGGCAGGCGGACTCTCAACCACTGCGCCACCAGGGAAGCCCCATGATTGTTTTCTTGAGATTTTCTAATAATGAATATCTGTAGGAATAAAAATACATCTCATTTTTAGGTTGGGTAAAGAACTGGTTAGAATATTTTTAATCCAGAAGGAAATACATTACTTGCCTGGTTGCAAAAATCTTAAAAAAAGAACCAACATTTTCTATGTTACAAGTAGCAGGATTTCTGGGTTAGGGTCTCATAGCCTGGGAGAGGGGACGTACTTGGTAGGAACATGAAGATAAGTAGAAATCCATAGGATTCCTGTGAACGTAGGCAGGCAGGAGCCCTGAAAGGAAGGAGCGCCTATGAGAAAGTCTCTATGGCGGGTGTGGCTGGGGAGATGAGGGCTGTGGTGTCGAAAGCTCAATTTGATGTCATATGATCTGTGCTGTAATTCTCTCTCTATGATCCCAGCCTTCACTAAACTGTCTTCTTGTATTGGTGGTGCTTTGGGGAATGAAGGAAGAGGGACAGCATAAGGTGGAGTGATATTGCATGAGAACAGAGCATTCAGTGGAAAAGGAAGAGGAGAGAGAGAGAGAGAGAGAGAGAGAGAGAGGGAGAAAGAAAGTGAAGGGGGAAGGGAAGGGAGTGGGGGGAGAGAGAGAAAGAGAAAGAGACAACACTGCAAGCAATGTAATCCCTCTGAGACTTCCAGGAGACATGGGGGTACTGGGCTTCATAAAGAAGGTGGCATGGACTCAAGGTGGTTTTTTTTCTTTTCTTTTTTTTGGATGTTAAAGGAAAGAGTGACCTCTCAGAAGAAAGACTTGGCGACTGACATCCCAAGCAGACACTTGGATTGCATCGTAAGTTTTCTATGAAATGGAAACATTTCTATCATGCCACACACATTCCTGCCACATAGAAACCTCGGGTCCTGATGGACATTCCCCCCAGAGGCCGAGACTGCCCTCTTTCTGATACATCCAGCTGTTCTTTAGACAGTGTCTCCGTGCTCCCCAAAGAATAAAGCCACAAGTACTCCATCATAAGGAAGACAGGTTTACAATAGCTGGGGCAAAAAGCTTAATTTAGCCCCCAAGAAAGAGCCAGAGTTGTCAAGGGAGAACTGAGGGCCACCCCACAGGTCTTCCCAGCCTTTGTATTCTGTGATTCTCAGGAAGAGAGGGGTCAAACCCTGGTTTTGTGCCATGATGAATAAAATGGCCTGGCTGGGTGTCAGCTGGCCTGCCAAATCTGGCAGCTGGCAAGGAAGAAACAGAGAACTTCCAAGGAACTAACTCAATTTGCATGTGTAATGTGTTCATATATGCTGTCTGCATATAGATTGTATAACATTCATGACATACAGAGGAGGACTTTGGGTTCCTGGGGAAAAAAGCCTCAGAAATAGACATTTCTAGGGTAGCACAAGTCAGGATATAGATGCTGGTCTCACATGTGGGGTGATCTCAGCCACCAGAGGACATTTAAAAGGCAGGAAGGCACACATGCGGACAAAGGAAGTCGTTCCCACAGTCAGGGCCCTGAAGCTCCGGGAGGCAGGGGGGTTGCCTGGCAACAGCAGAGAACTCAGAGGGATGCTGGGGGGGGGGATCATTTCTCATGGGGAAACTGAGCCCTAAGGAACCAAATCCCATTTCACTGAAGCATTTGGTTGCACGTAATGGGTTTGCCAGCTCCTACTGTGGGCAAAATGTGCTGACAAAAGCTCACACCTAGGAGAAGAGAGGTGATGTGGTCCCGAATGCCTGCAGAAACAGCAAATAATGGATCCAACACTTTGTATGATTATTCCTACTGCAGGCCATCCCAAGAATCAGGCGTTAGCTTCTCGTCTAAGATTCATCCCTGGCAGTTCATGGTCACTTTCCCTCTCTGGGCCTTGCAGTCTCAGCCTTTCCAGGAAATGGACTGCCACCTGCCCCTGGTGTGGTGGTGTTTTGAGACCTGGTGTGAGAGCAAAAGAAAATTCACTGGATTATAAAAGATCTTGAGGATGGGACCAACACTTTTTAATCTCTATGTATTTTATAGGCTCCTAGCATTGAGTTTTTAACATAATAGGTCCTCAAAAAAACATTCATTTTGTTGAGTAATCAGAAGCATCTATATTTCCTTGGGGCTACGTGGCATCTGGCCTTTTCAATTACACTGTGCCATTTTGCTTGGATATTAAAGGCAAGGGTGAGCTCCAGGAGAAAAGCTTGGAATGTAATATCTCAATAGCGAACAGTTGGATTACATTATAAAATATTTTCTGTGAAATGGAAGAGTTGGAATCATAGCACAGGTGCACTTGTGTAGCTGGAGGAATCCAGATATGCCCTCACCCAGTGTATTTCTGCTGGTGGAATACTGAAGGGGTTAAATGGGATTCAATACTCCTGGTTGCTTCAAGTTTTATGGAAAAGGGAGTTTATTGTACTTTTGTGTGTCAGGTCAGATCTCCCCAGGATTATTTCATGGGAAAGAGAAGTTCTTCATTTCCTTAAAGCTTTGAGTTTTTGGATTGGGGAGAAGAGTAGAACCTTCCTGGGGAGAGAAGTGATGCAGCTGAGTGCTGGGCCTCTCCTGAGAAGAAATAGCAAACAAAGGACAGGAGGCCCTGTGGGAAGCATCCAACTTGGAACTGAGTGAGTGAGTCTGTGGGATTGGACGGGGACCCTAAGCTATTGTTGAGGGACTCTTGCATTAAGTCTTCTAGTTTTTATTCCTAGTAGTGTGACCCAGCAACTTTTAAAAATCTCTCTCTCTCTCTTTTTTTTTTTTCCGGTTTTATATTATAATTTCTTTCTCCTGCTAGGTTTGAACCATTGAAAAAAAAGAGTGAGCATGTATCCTTTACATGAACCTTTGGTTTCTGAGTCTTGTGAAAACTCTTTTTAAATGAAGCTAGAGTAAAAACAAAGATGCCACTCACTTCCTCCCCAAAGTGGACCAACTTCATCCCAGGACCCATACACGCCAGGATGCCCAGGCAGGGTCAGAGGTTAGCCTCAGGCAATTGAGCCAAATCCCCATCTTTGTTCATTCTGATGAGAACAGAGAACTTCTCTAGTTTGTTGTTTTCTTTTGGGGTGATGGTGTTGGTGGTGGCTGTCAATTTTGCGAGTCTGGAAATGGTTTTTCTAAGGTTTTCTCTGATCACTCTAAGTCTTGAGCTTCAAGAAAAGTTATGTAATGCTGACTTATGTAAAGCACACTTCTCTGGTTTTTTCTCCAAAAGGCTGACAGTACCATGTCTAAATTTATGAAAGCTGAACCTTGTAAACAACTAACTTATCTCTTTATAAAAACTAAATGTTGATTCTTTAAAATTACCTCAGAACATCCAGGTGCTTTTCCAAGGAAAAGAGAAAGTAGTAATAACATGGAAGGCTGCTGGTCAGTCCTGGTAATCCACTGGTGAAATGGCAGAATCATTTCTAAATGTGTAGGGAGATGTAGCGGGTATGTGATCAAACTGGTGAGTGAGCCAAGCACATTCAGAGGTGAGACTACTGAAATACTGCTGGGCCCCAAATAAATACTAAAATCATGATATTGTTATTTCTATACTTTATTTTATTTTTTCAGGTTCACTGAAGTATAATTGACCAATAAAATTGTAATATGTTTAAAGTGTAAAACATAGTGATTTGATATACATACATATTGTGAAAGGATTCCCACCATCGAGTGAATTAACACATCTATCATCTCACATACTAATCTTTTAAATTTTTTTGGTGAGAATACTTGAGTTCTACTCTCTTAGCAAATTTTAATTATATAATGCAGTGTTATCCACTAGAGTGGCCACGTTATACATTAGACCCTCAGACCTTATTTATCTTATAACTGGAGGTTTGCCCTCTTACCAGCCTCAGCTTATTTTCCCCACTTTCAGCCCACAGTAACCACCATTCTGCTCTGTGTCTCTATGAGTTCTACTTTTTAAAAATTTTTTTCTTTTGAGATTTTACATACATAATACCATGCAATATTTGTCTTTCTCTGTCTGCTAATTTCACTTACATTATGTACTCCAGGTTCTCCCACGTTGTGGCAGTTGGCAGGACTTCCTTCTTTTTTATGGCTGAGTAATATCACATTGTACACATTTTTTTTTCACATCTTTATTGGAGTATAATTGCTTTACAGTGTTGTGTTAGTTTCTGCTTTATAACAAAGTGAATCAGCCATATGTATACATATATCTCCACATCCCCTCCCTCTTAAGCCTCCTTCCCACCCTCCCTATCCCACCCCTCTAGGTGGACACAAAGCACCGAGCTGATCTCCCTGTGCTATGCGGCTGCTTCCCACTAGCTATCTATTTTACATTTGGTAGTGTATATAAGTCCATGCTACTCTCTCACTTTGTCCCAGCTTACCCTTCCCCGCACCGTCTCCTCAAGTCTGTCCTTTGCATCTGCGTCTTTATTCCTGCCCTGCCACTAGGTTCATCAGTACCGTTTTAAAATTTTTATTTAATTTTTTAATTAAAAATTTTTTTAAAGCATCTTTATTGGAGTACAATTGCTTTACAATGGTGTGTTAGTTTCTGCTGTACAACAAAGTGAATCAGCTATACGTATACATATATCCCCATATCTCCGCCCTCTTGCATCTCCCTCCCACACTCCCTATCCCACGCCTCTAGGTGGTCACAAAGCACCGAGCTGATCTCCCTGTGCTATGTGGCTGCTTCCCACTAGCTATATATTTTACATTTGGTAGTGTATATATGTCCATGCCACTCTCTCACTCGTCCCAGGTTACCCTTCCCCCTCCCCATGTCCTCAAGTCCATTCTCTAGTAGGTCTGCGTCTTTATTCCTGTCCTGCCCCTAGATTCTTCAGAGCCATTTTTTTTTTTTTAGATTCCATATATATGTGTTAGCATACGGTTTTTGGTTTTCTCTTTCTGACTTACTTCACTCTGTATGACAGATTCTAGGTCTGTCCACCTCACTACAAATATCCCAATTTCGTTTCTTTTTATGGCTGAGTAATATTCAATTGTATATATGTGCCACATCTTCTTTATCCATTCATCTGTCGATGGACATTTAGGTTGCTTCCTTGTCCTGGCTATTGTAAATAGTGCTGCAATGAACACTGTGGTACATGACTCTTTCTGAATTATGGTTGTCTCAGTATACCACATTTTCTTAATCCATTCATCTGTAAGCAGACACTTAGGTTGTCTTCACGTCTTGGTTATTGTGAATAGTGTTGCAATGAAAATGGAATTACAGGTATCTCTTTAAGATAATGATTTCATTTCCTTTGGATATATAGCCAGAAGTGGGATTGCTGGATCCTAAGATAGTTCTAAATTTAATTTCTTGAGGAAATTCTATACTGTTTTCCATAATGGCTGCACCAGTTTACATTCCCACCAACAGTGCACACCGTCTGCACCATGCTCCACATCCTTGCCAGCATTCGTTATTTATCTTTTGATAATAGACATGCTGACAGGTATGAGGTGATATCATTGTGATTTTGATGGGCATTTTCTTGATGATTAGTGAGTCTGAGCACATTTTCATGTACCTGTTAGCCATTTGTATGTTTTCATTGAAAAAAATATTTATTAAGATCCTTTGCCCATTTTTAAATTGGGCTATTTGGCTTTTTGCTATTGAGTTGTATGAGTTCCTTGTCTATTTTGGATAACAACCCCTTATGGACTATGTGGTTTGCAAATATTTTCTCTCATTTCTTAGGCTGACTTTTCATTTTGCTGATGGTTTTCTTTGCTGTGCAGAAGATTTTTAGTTTGATGTAGTTTTTTGCTTTTGTTGCCTTTGGTTTTTGTGTCAAATCCAAAAAATCATTTCCAAGACCAATGTCAGGGACCTTACCTCTTATGTTTGACTCTAGGATTTTTATGGTTTCAGGCCCTAAATTCAAGTCTTTAATCCATTTTGAGTTGCTTTTTGTATATGGTATAAGATAGGGGTCCAGTTTCATTCTTTTGCATGTGGATATCTAGTTTTACCAACACCATTTATGTCTTCCTCATTGTTTATTCTTGGCTCCTTTGTTGAAAATTAATTAACCATATGTGCATGGGTTTATTTCTGGACTCTCTACTCTGTTCCATTGATTTTTATGTCTGTTTCTATGTCAATATCATACTGTTTTGATTCCTATAGCTTTGTAATATAGTTTGAAATCAGAAAGTGTGATGCCTTCAGCTTTGTTTTCTTTCTCAATATTGCTTTGGCTATTTGCAATCTTTTGATGTTCTATATGAATTTTAGGAGTTTTTTCTATTTCTATAAAAAATACCACTGGAATTTTGATAAAAACAGCACTGAATCTGTAGATCTAGGTAGTATGGACATTTTAACAACATTAAATCTTCCAATCCATGACTGTGGAATATCTTTCCATTTATTCGTGTCTTCAATTTTTTTCATCAATGTCTTATAGTTTTCAGTGTACAGATTTTTCATCTCCTTGATTAAATTTATTCCAAAGTATTTTATTCTTTTTGATGCTATTGTGAATGGGATTGTTTTCTCAATTTCTCTTTCCAATAGTTTGTAGTTAGTGTATAGAAATGCTACTGATTTTTGTATATTGATTTTTGTATCCTACAACTTAGTGAAGTCATTTATTAGTTCTAACAATTTTTTTTTATGGAGTCTTCAGAGTTTTCTATATAATATCATGTAATCTGCAAACAGAGACAATTTTCCTTCTTCCTTTCTGATTTGGATGGCTTTTATTTCTCTTTCTTGCCTGATTGCTCTAGCTAGGACTTCCAGTGCTCTGGTGAGAGTGGGCAAATTTGTCTTATTCCTAATCTTGCAGGAAAAGATTTCAGCTTTTCACCACTGAGTATGATGTTAGCTGTAGGCTTGTCATATATGACCTTCTTATGTTGAGCTATGTTCCCACTATACTCAATTTTTTGAGAGTTTTTAATCATGAAAAGATGTTGAATTTTGTCAAATGCTTTTTCTGTATCTATTGAAATAATATGATTTTTATTCTTTGTTTTGTTAATGTGGTATGTCACACTTATTGATTTGTGGTTGTTGAACTATTCTTTCATCCCAAAAGGATGTATGTAGCCTTTTAACATACTGTTGAATTCTGTTTGCTAATATGTTGTTCATGATTTTTGCATTTATGTTCATCAGTGTCCTGATGGACACTGTAGTGTCCCTGTCTGGTTTTGGTATCAGGGTAATGTTAGCCTCATACATATTTGATTTCTAGCTTCATACCATTGTGATTGGAAAATATTCTTGACATGATTTCAATCTTCTTAAATGTATTAAGATTTGCTTTGTGGTCTAACATATGATCTATCCTGGAGAATGTTCCATATGCTCTTGAGAAGAATGTGTATTATACTGCTGTTGGATGGTATATTCTGCATATGTTTGTTAGGTTCATCTGTTCAAACATGTAGTTTAAATTCAATGTTTCCATATTGATTTTCTGTCTGGATGATCTATCCATTGTTGTAAATACGGTATCAAAGTCTCCTACTATTGTTGTATTGCTGTTTATTGCTCCCTCAGATCTGTTAATATTTGCTTTATATGTTTATGTGCTCCAATATTGGTGCATAAATATTCACAATGGTTACATCCTCTTGGGGAATTGACCCCTTTATCATTATATGTTGATCTTTTTGTCTCTGATTACAGTTTTTGTCTTAAAGTCTATTTTTAAAAAAATATAAGTATAGCTACCACTACATTTTTTTAGTTTCCACTTGCATGGAGTATCTTTTCCATCCTTCACTTTGAGCCTATATGTGTCCTTAAAGCTAAAATGGGTCTCTTTTAGGCAGCATACAGTTGGGTCTTTTTTTTAATCCATTCAGCTACTCTATGTCTTTTAATTGATGAATTTAGTCCATTTACATTTAAACAAATTATTGATAGGTGTGGAAATACTATTGTTATCTTGTTAATTGCTTTCTGGCTCTTTTGTAGTTCCTTTCCTCCTCTCTTGCTCTCTTCCTTTGTGCTTTGATGATACTCTGCAGTGGTATGCTTTGATTCCTTTCTCTGTGCAGATATCCTCTGTGTACCTGCTGTAGGTTCTTGCTTTGTGGTTACCATGAGGCTTACATAAAACATCTTATGGTTATAACAGTCAGTATGCTCAAAAGCATATAAAAGCTCTACATTTTTACACTCCTCTCCCACATTTTATGATTTGATGTCACAATTTACATCTTTTTTTTATTGTGTGTCTATTAAAGCATTATTGTAGTTATAGTTATTTTTAATACTTTGTCTTTCAATCTTTATATTAGAGTATAAGTGACTTACCCACCACCATTAAATATTATTCTGAATTTAAATATATATTCACCTTTACAAGAGAGCTTTATTTACTAAATTTGAAAATACACACTCCTAGGTATATACCCTACAGAAATGGTGCCCATGAACACAAAGAGATATGTAAAGAGTGATTATAGCATCATTATCTAGAAATTACCAACCATCATCAGTAGAATGAATAAATGATGACACGTTCATACAGTGGAATCTTGAATGGCAGTTAAAATAAATCAATTACTGCTTTACCCCAAAAGGTAAATAAATCTCACAAACATAATATGAAAAAGAAGTCAGAATGAAAGGAAATATGCCCAATTATCGTCTATTGTATCCAGTTTGAAGACAGGTAAAACTAAACATTCCTGTTAGAAGTCAAGATGGTGGTTGCCTCAAGGAGTGGGGTGTAACAGGGTGATGGCTGGGAGGTAGGGAGCTCGAGGGGATCTTCTGGACCACGGACAATTTTTTATGTACTCACCTGTGTGATGTTTCATGGGTGTTCACTTGGTACATATAGGAAATTCCAGGGGAAGATCTACCAGCTGGCTGCTTTCTGAAATGATTGCTTTTACTTTTCAGGTTTTTATGACTTCACTGTTTCTCACCTTTTTCTTGGGCTCACACCTTGGTGTGAGGGCTGATCTGTTTATAGCTGTCACCTTTGGGATCAAGTCTGGGGCTGAATGAAAAAATTTCTTGGGGTCCACAAGGACATGTGTGAATGATATAGACCATCCCAGGTCCCTCCAGACCCCCCAGTTAGGTCATTTGTACTGGCAGCCCTCCACCCTCCTTGGGCCTGCAGGAGATGTAAAGTGATTTGGAATGAGAGCTAACTTGCTGTTGCCAGTTATTAAGCTGTTCTCTTACTCTCCCTCCCCTGCCCCTTTCTCTCTTTGGGTTTTTGCAGTCCCCCAGAAGCACTGGGAGACACATTTTGCAGGAGAATGTCTTTCTACTCTCTCTTGATGCCAGTGACACCAAAGAGGCCACACAGCCTGCTCTGTGTTGTCTTGGAACAGAGCCCTGGGCCCTGTGGCCGACGGGGACAGGATAGCAGTGCTAGCACGGGACCTTCAGCTGTCACATCCAGAATGTCACCCACCACGCTGGGAAAAGAGTCTTCCCTCACGCTCAATGTTGCTTTTGCTGTCGTCTTTCTTGAATCCTTCTGTCACAATTCAACACCATTCACACTTTATGGTGTGTGAGAGAAAAAGAAATTATTTTCTTTTTCTTGTGGAGATCCTGAAGAGAGGAATTTCTGAGCATCTGCCCACCGACATGTTGAGAGAAGGCCGGCTTTGATGTGTCTGTGCTTTTCTTCTCTCTGCTGAATGCACATTTTGATCTGCTTACTGGGCAGCAGACAGGGAGGCCAGGAAGGAATCGCTGTGATTCTTGGAGGGAAGGAGAAGGATTGGGACTGCTATCTTAGATCAAGTTTTCATATCAGTTGCTAATGCCAGAAATTTTCAAATAGATGCTAGAAATCCAACACCTCAAGAACAAGAATATATTTGTCAGGGGGCTCTGTGAGGTTCCCTGACAACTGCTATGGAATTTAGCCTTTTTAAAAAGAAAGTGAAAACTGGTGGAGAGCACCAACTATGCTATTCCATCCCATACCCACATCTCCCCCATGGCTGTCACTCTGAATATCTGCCCTTCTCCATAATAGAAGTATTTCATACCCTGCTGCAGGGGTGGATATTATCATTAATACCCCTAGGCAACAGGCAAGAGCCAAGATCTAGGATTTGGACTCTAAGTCTCTTAAAAGTTTAACTAGTGTATCTGTTATCTATGGCTACGTAACAAACGATCCCCACACTAAGTGGTTTAGAGTGACAAATGTTTCTTATCTCACAGTCTCTGTGGGTCAGGGATCCAAAGGTGCTTTCTATGGGTGCTTCTGTCTCAGGGTCTGTTGGGAGGTTGCAGTCCAGATGTTGGCCTGGGCTTCCTTGGGGCTGAGGATCTGATTGTGAGATGGCTCCCTGCAATGACTGTTGGCGAGAGGGGACAGCAATGGGGCTTTGATACTGAAAGAAGGCCTTCTAAGCCAAGGTGACTCTCTGCAGATCTTGTCAAGGGCCAGTGCAGGGCTCAGCATGGTGAATCTAAACAAAGAAGAAAGTAGGCTGGTGAATTGGTCCAGTGAGTGAGCAGGGGAAATGCAGGCAGCTGTGAGAGGGAAGATGAGGTGAATTTAGATTAGACGATCCCGAAGAGCATTGTTACCGAGTTGCTGTCTTCTTGAGCCCAAAGAGGTCTCATTTAGAAGACTGAGCACACACCTGGGCAAGAGGCTTGTCATCTGATGGAGAGGATGTCGAGTGTGATGAAAGGGCCTCAGCACCAGCGATCAGAACTTGAGATTGACCTGCTTCTCTACCATTCCCAGCTAGTTACGGGACGAGTGAGGCTGAACCAGGTGTAAGTCACTGTCAGAAAGAGAGTTGAGTGAAAACTACTCATGAGAAAAGAGCTGGATTAAACAGTTCCTTTCTCTTTTCTACAAACTCCAGCACATTCCAGCTTTTATGTAGCAGACACATACCTGTGTGTTCCAGAGTAAAAATACCATGGACGCACCGGTCATAAAATGTTAGCAGAGTCTTCCCTAGTATCGAATTTAGGATGACTCTCCTCCAACAATGCCATCTTAACAGAAACCAGGATTCTAGGAGGTTAACTGATGTCCTCAAGGCCACTGAGTTATGAGTGGCAAATCTGCTCCTGGACCCCTTTTTCTGACCCAAGGGCCAGTGCTCTATTGCTTTACTGGGGAGATTCAATGTTTTACAAGACAATGAGCTGCCTCATCCCAATAGACCCAGTGGAAGTGCAGCACTCACCCACTCCCAGCTGCTACCCAGCTAGAAGCATCCTTTTATCAGCAGGCCCGAGGGCAAGGAGACGGAGAGGGATTGTTTCGGCGGCTAATGGGTTTCCCTACGCGTGCCGGGTGACACCCCCAGCCTTAGCCCGCGTTGGGCCACGGGACACAGTGGAAGCCTGCTAATACTGACAAACCCTTATGAAGGAGAAAATGATTTATGCCCAAAGCCTCTGCCTCAGGGCCTCTAGCAGCTTTGTGCAGCTGTCCTGGACTCCCAGAAACTAGCCTGTCTGTGACCTCCGGGGGGCAGGCAGCCCACGTGTATGTTCTTCCATTCCCTGCGGGCACCTTCAGAGCACCCTGATGGACTCTGTCGTTCCTAGAATAATCCATATTTTTACCTCCCCAGGTCTTTTAAGCCTTCACATGGGTGAAGCAGAGACTCCGGGCTCTTCTCTGATGAGGCTGAGTTGATGGACATCACCAACATATTAGTGTCGGCTTTTCAGAATCACATTAAGACGTGTTCATGTCAAATCAGTCTGGACGGTGAATCATGTGAATTAGCGACTTGCTTCCTGAGGGCTGAACCAGGAGAATAGAGGCTGTACAGAGCCAGGCACTCACAATGGAGAGCTGCTCACAAGCAGCGCTTGCTTTTCTGTGCTGTTCACCTGTCAGGGCTCCGGGTAGCTGGACATGGAAGGAGAGAAGTCAGTATACACGGCTCCAGCTGGCGGGCCCCGCAGTTGTACCTGCAGGGCGGTGATGGCTTTATTTTATTATTATTATATTTTTTTAACTTCTGGCCACGTTGTGCAGCATGTGGGATCTTAGTTCCCCAACCAGGGATGAAACCCACGCCCCTGCAGTGGAAGCGTGGCGTCTTAACCACTGGACTGTCAGGGAAGTCCCAGGGTGGTGACGGCTTTAGATGTTGGCATTTGTCCCTAGATCTTGGCCATGACTCACTTCTCACCCTCAAGCTGACATGCCTTAAAAAATGCTTATTGAGATAATGTGTGGTCCTGATTTAGTCTTCCACTCTGCTCTCTCCAGGAGGATGGCTATGATCATTTATTGCCCCTGCAGCCCATCAATTCATCACACTCTTCCCTGGTGCAGCTGTGTCGGTCAGAGCACTGGGGTCTGCTCCTGGGCGGCGGGGGATCAGCAGAGCATAAACCAGTGGCTTCGGCCCCTCCAGGGACAAAGATCAAAGCCAGCCACACAGACTTACTGCAAGTGAGAGGTTGAGTTTCACTCTGACACAGGGAAAACCAGCAGGAATCAAGCAGTTAGGAAGTGATGCCGACTGCAATTACAGGGTGACAGTTCTGACTGATTCGACAGGCAGGGCTGTGCTAAATTTAGCCTGTGGCTTTACTGGTGTTGACTGGTAATATCCCAAGGATGCGAGGTGCTGAGCACAGTTTCTAGCAGCAGGGCCTTGTGTCGAGAGTGGAAAACAACAGGAAATGGGAAGCACGTTGGGCCCAGCGAACAAGCAGAGCTGGGGGCGGATCACGAGCAGGTCTCTGAGCTGGGATTGCCTGTGGCAGGCCAGCTGGAGCCTGTGGGGACCCACTTTCCCCTTCGCTGTGCCACCTGTGTGGTGTATGCTTACAACATGGCACATAGGGAGCCAGGCTATTTCTGGAACATTCCTATCATAATACATTTCAGTTGAAACAGTTAAAAATAGATTTCTCTTTTTAAAATTAGACAAACCAGACTGATAGAAAAAATGTCAAAGGTTTCTAGAATAAGACACTCTGCAGAAAGGGGCAGCAAACTGTGGTCCACAGGAGAGCAGCCCATTTTTGTAAATAGTTTTATTGAGACACGGCAGCAGCCACTAGTTTATGAATGGTCCACGGCTGCTTTCAGGCCACCACGGAAGAGCTGGGCGGGTGCAACAGGAGACCCAGTGGCCCGCAAAGCTTGAAGCGTTTGCTGTCTGGACTTATAGGGAAGTTTTCTGACCCCTGATCTGGAGCAATGGTCCCTGGGGACAGCTCTTTTCAATACGGTTGACCCTTGAAAAACATGACTTTGAACTATGTGAGTCCACTTATATACAGATATTTTTCAATAAATACATTGGAGAATTTTGCAGAGACTTGCCACAATTTGAAAAAACTCGCAGACTAACTGTGTAGCCTAGAAGTATCAAAAAAATTAAGAAAAAGTTAGGTATGTCATGAATGGATAAAATATATGTAGATAATAGTCTATCCTTACATAGGCATAAGGTGAGTAATACTTAATAAATTAATAATGTGTCAGTTTTTGTACTGTTTTATTACTTTGCTTTCAAAGAATTATACTGCCGTACAGTACGCCTCTCTCTCATAATTGGAGAAACTGCAAATCAACCCATCATCACAGGTAAGTGGTTTTCAAAAAAATGTAACAATGTTTCTAATACTATATTACAAATATGACTGTAATACTGTATGGCATGAAAATTTTATGACAATTCATTCATTCTAGTATAGGCCAGTCTACTGTGAAGCAACTGTATGGATTTCGCTAGGCCACCGTAAAACAATCATATTGCTGCTTCTTCATTATCAATGCATGAATTGTCATACCTGTAAATAAATACGAATTTCTTTTTCACATTATCTTTTCATTTTTGATGTCTAGTGTTAGTAACACTTATAACATCTACAGTGTTTTGTATCATAAGACAATATAGATGTAGGTACTGGTGGATGACTCATAAACAGATGATATAAACTTATAGTATGGATAAATACAGTACAGTACTGTAAATGTATTTTTCTCTTCCTTATGATTTCCTTAATAACATTTTCTTTTCTCTAGCTTATTTTATTGTAAGAATACATTATATAATACACGTACAAAATATGTGTTAATTGGTAAGGTTTCCGGTCAATGGCAGTCAATGTTTACGTGTAGGTTAAGCAGACCATTAGCGTCTTCTTTAAATGCAAAGTAACACGGAACACTGGAAGATATAACTCCTTCCAAGACTTGACTATTCCTGCACAGAATTTATGAGTAAAGCTATAGATTTGTTTCCTTCTAGGAAACTATAGATTGCTGGGGACTTGTTTCGAAGATAGCATCCAAGGTATCCAGTTCAGAATCTACCACCAGCTCAGAGACTAGCCTCTGAGTGGATCTCAGATTCTCTGTGGCATGCACTGCCCACCCCCACCCCCCCACCCCCCCACCCCCCCACCCCCCACCCCCCCCCCGGTACGCGGGCCTCTCACTGTTGTGGCCTCTCCCGTTGCGGAGCACAGGCTCCGGACGCGCAGGCTCAGCGGCCATGGCTCACGGGCCCAGCCGCTCCGCGGCATGTGGCATCCTCCCAGACTGGAGCACGAATCCGCGTCCCCTGCATCGGCAGGCGGACTCTCAACCGCTGCGCCACCAGGGAAGCCCAGGCATGCACTTTTAATTCCAAACTCCCGGGGGGTTTGGACACCCCCCCACCTCCAGAAATTCACTCAGGGGAGTTACAGGCAGGGTTGGGCCAGTGGGCCTTTGTGAACACTCTGATTTTATTACCCACATTGATGCCAAAATCTTGGCTCTGAACACCGATGCCGAACAGAAATACGGAAACAGAGTTACGGAGGAGAAAGAAAGAGTGGCTTTATTTCTTTGCAAAGCAAAGAGGGAACACAGCAGGCTAGCGCCTCGAGAACTGTGCCCCCCTCCGTGGGGAATAGGGAGAGGTCTTATAGTTGGGGCTTGTGGTCAAGGCTATGCGATAAGGATCAAGGCAGTAACAGTCTTGGATTCTTCTGATGGGTTGGTGGTGAGGTAAGTAGGCGGTGAGTCAGCATCATCAAGCTTCAGGTCCAGCTGGTCTGGGGTCTACATGTCTGTGGGCAGCGTACCTTCGTTAATGGTTAACTTCTCCCACCTGGAGAGGGTTTCAGCATCTGCAAAATAGCTCAGATATATTGTTGTGTGTATCCGTTGATGGGGAAACAGGGCTTTACCCCAAGGCTACTCTTGACGGTTTGTGTCTCCCTGGTCTCACATCCCCTCCCTTCCCTAAGTAACAACTGCTTGAATCTGCCCATTGGAACTCAGGGAAGGTCATGGAGGCTGAATGAAGGCTGTAATCAAAGAAAGAGGGGACACAGAAAGATTTTGTGCCCGGGAGCCCCACAGGGCTCTGCTTGGTATCAACATGAGTCCCTTAGACCATCAGTTTTCTTTAAAATCTCTACTCTTCATTTGTTGAGTAAAGAGCTTTCTTGGTTAAAGAAAACATTGAAGCCAGCAAGTGTGAAGTGTTTCTTAGGGAAAGAGATGTATGAGTTTCTCTCAGCCTAGATCTACTTCCTCAAGGCTGTCTGTGGTGGTTAATTTTATGTGTCAACTTGACTAGGCTATGATGCTCAGAGAGCTGGTAAAACGTTATTTCTGGATGTGTCTGTGAGGGCATTTCTAGAAGAAATGAATGTTTGATTCAGTAGATAAAGTAAAGAGATCCACCCTCACCAGTGTGGGTGGGCATCTTGCAATATGTCAGGCCTGAATGGAACAAAAAAGTGGAGGAAGGGCAGATGCTCTCTTTCTTCCTGGGTTGGGATGACCACCGTCTGCCCTTGGACATCAGAGCTCCCAGTTCTTCGGCCTTCAGACTCAGACTGAATGACACACCAGCTTTCCCGGGTCTCCAGCCTGCAGACAACAGATCTTGGGACGTGTCGGCTTCCATATCTGTGTGAGCCGATGTCCACACTGAATACACACACACACATCCTATAGGTTCTGTTTCTCTGGAGAACTCTGACTAATACACTGTCCACACTCATTCTTATATAAGGGAGGAAAAGGAATTTTCCCTCAACCCTTCTGAGTTCTTGGTTGAAACTTTTGTGATAAAAGACAGAATAACAAGAGAAAAACAAATAGAAGTTTATTAACATGTAACCGCCTGTACACGGGAAGCCCAGGGAGTAACTCCCCACGGTGGCTTAGCATTTAGACCTAAATATGATCTTAATAGGGAAGGGCAGAGGGGATATAGGTTTCTTGGGGGGGGGAGTGATTTTTAGGAAAGATGAATGGGCCCTTAGAAGACTTGATGGGAGGTGTGGTAGTTTGGGACAAAGGCTGGCGGTGGTGCTGACTTCTAGCCTCCGCTCCTGTGATGTGTCAGTCTTCGTGGCTGATGAAACTCCCTGAGAGGAGAGTGTTTTCAACTGAGCGTCTTTGGGTGGAGAAGGGGATTTCAGAGAAAGCCTGTCCCTGCATTTGCTGTTGTTCAACACCCACGGCTCCAAATCATCAATATGCCAAATTGGTGTGTTTGGGAGGGTCACGTCCTGAGCCCCTACAGTCATATTTTGGGGTGGCATATTCTCCTAGCCTGAACTTATTTCCCTTAATCCCAGTTTGGCCTCTTCTTTCGGCCTTTTTGAAAACTTGGGTCTCTCCATTGTTCCTTCTCACCATCTGCATCTGGCCCCCGTGATGTGGGAAATGCTATTCCTAGGATTTGTTTTCTCCTCTTTCTCCTCTTCCTCCTTCTCTTTGTAAAATTATATTCAAAGAGAACATAATGAATGCTACTGATTATTTCTTCTGGTAACCCTACTCTCCTCTGCCTCTCCCCCTAAAAGAATATGGGAGAATGTTCCACTGCCTCAGGTTCACTCCTCTCTGCTCTATTGTGTGCTGCCTCTTCCACACTGAATTCCAGAACGAGACCATTTTTTCTGTTATGGCCTCGTGACTCTGCAGAGACTCCATCCTCATCAGACTCCTAGGATATGGAGCCTTGAAATCCCCAGAGACTCCCTGCCCTGCTTTGTCGAATGCGAAGGAGTCTAATAGCAGCACAGCCTGCCTTGTGATGGGATCCTGTGAAGCTCAGAGCTTTGCTTCCAAGACCACACTTTTACACTCTGCAAAATGTCTATAGCCCCCAAGCCCTCCATCTGTGGATTAACAAAAAGGGCAATTAGAACGTTGGCCTTAGCTGCCATTTCACACTCAGATAAAAAAGCTCCAAGTCAGAGAGGGAGCAGCTTGCCTGAGGTCTCAGAGTTACATGTCACAGTTGGAACCAATTTGCGTTACGTGGGCCTCTCACTGCTGTGGCCTCTCCCCTTGCAGAGCACAGGCTCCAGATGCACAGGCTCAGCGGCCATGGCTCACGAGCCTAGCCGCTCCGCAGCAAGTGGGATCTTCCCGGACCGGGACACAAACCCGTGTCCCCTGCATCGGCAGGCGGACTCTCAACCACTGCCCCACCAGGGAAGCCCGACCTATATACTTTTAATGATTAATTTAAATCATTAAATTTAAATTTTTTGTTTGTAAATTCAAAAAGTGCAAGATTGGAAAGTAGCGAGGGAAGAAAAATACTATAAATGAAAAGAGAGAGAAATTAATGCAATCAAGGAAGACTTCTGGGAAGAGGTGGCAATTACATGGGGTCTTAAAATGTGGCTACGATCCTGGGGCAGTGAGTTCCTCCCACCTGGGGTGGGGTGGGGGTAGAACAGAGGGGACATAAAGCTGTCCCAGTGGAGGGGAGGTAGATCCCAGAGGGCCACGGGAGCCAGGGGTTCAGGGACTCAGGTGTGATTCAGTAGAAGAGGGGCAGCCAGCTTTTGAGGAGTTGATAGGTAGAGAAAAGGTGTTTTTGGTAGATTGATTTGGTGGTCATGAGTTTGGGGAATAGGGGTATTGACTGGTACAGGAAGCAGCCAGGAGAAATTCCCATAACTTTAAGTATGGGGGGTAGTCAGATGGGGAAAGCAAGGCCCCCAGAGCTGTCGTGAGAAAGGAGAAGACAAAGGCGGGAAAACTGGGAAGAAAAATTTAACCAACCTCTTCCCACTGTACTTGACCCCAAGAAGATGCTGAGAGTGTGAGATGGCACAAGTGAGTCTCCTGGCTCTGCCGTTTCCTCCCTCTGTGGTCTTGGATAAGCCACGCCATCTCTCTGTCTCTGTCTCCTTAAATACAAAAGCAGAAAAATACTTGACTTGTTTCCTTCAAAAGATGGCTGAGGAAGCAGACGAAATTTGCAAAATGTAAAATGTTAGACAAATGTTTGCTGTCATTCCATATAATAACTTGCTCTCTTCTATAAAGTAGAGTTGCTCTCAGAATGCGGCAAAGTTTTCTGCCTTTTTCTAAAATTGTTTAGACTGCCATTCTTTGGAGCCTCTCTCACGGCTTTAAAATCATCTCGTCACATGGAGAGCCTGCCTTCTGCTCCTCAACTTGGCGGGGACACTTCTCCCTTGTATTTTTATCCCTCTACCACGGAGCTATAAACCAGATAATCATGTTTGCTACGACTGAATGTAAAGTAAGAATAAGCTCTGAGTGAAACCTTGAGAAGACTCTCCTTAGGGCAAAGTCATAAACTTTGGATCTTAATTCTTTCTGTGGCATCACTTAGGCTGCTAATGTTACTTAATAATGGTAAAAATGTATTGAACATTTGGGCTCACTTCTAGCCTCTCAGATCTGTGGGCAGGAGCGGAGGCTGTTGGATATGACAGCTACACAAGAGAGATGCTCTAGGCATTTGCGCTGTTGCAACTGCTGTCACAAGTGGATTGAGACTGACCACAAAGACCTGGACTCAGAGTCCTGGAATTCAATTAAAGGAACATTACGTTTATCATTTGAATTTTTGTAGAAGGATTGCATGTTTCAGTGAATTGTGATATATTTGAGAAAGGTGAGGAAGTTGTAAAATTTGGTCTGCAATGAATATAGATTATTCTATTTTGGATATATCCTATTTGAAATGATGACAAGACACAGCCATGGAAGTATCCTGTGGACAATTGGAGGTTCAGGAGTAGAACTTGGGTGAGAGGGAAGGAATGGAGATAAAAGTTTATGAGTCATCTGCAAATAAACGGTAGATTAAAATGAGATTGGAAGACATGTTGAAGGGATACTATAGATGGAGAAGATCAGAAGACCAAGGGTTGAATCCTGGGCAAATGCAGAGTTAGGGAGCAGAGGTGGCAAGTGTAAAATGTGGCTCTGACCTCCAAGAGTTTGTCATCTTGTCAGAGCCACTAAAAACGTACGTGATGAAGAATTGGAGAGTGACACATGACTGTAAAAACCACCACATGATAATTTGGGCTCTACAACCATAAATGCTGTAGGCGGTAAGAAAGGGAGTGATGTCATGACCCAAGACTGCTGCAGAAGGCTTCCTGGGAAGGAAGGCAGGCTCTGCCTGGGAAAGGTGGCTCTGCAGGCTCGGAGCCAACTGCAATGTATTTGGGAAGTCCCTTTAGCCCAGAGCGATGCACAAAGAAATGCGGGAGGTCTAGTAAACCCAGTGGAAAAATTCCCTCCCCGCCCGCTGCCCCCAAGCTAGCCTGTGCCCTCTCAACATTGCCTCCCTCTTCTCCCTCTCACAGATCCATCATCCTCTCTCTCTCCTGCTGTTGTACTTTCTGGAAGCCTCACAAGACAGCCCTAGTTGACTTCCTTTCTCAAAACTTTAATAACCTGGCTTTCTTTACCATGTATTTGAAACTTTTCTTTATATTTTTAGTCATCATTTATATGATTGCTCTGTTCCCCAAGTCTGTCACCTGCCTTAGAAGATGGTTATAAGATCAGGGGCAATGTATGTAAAGCACTAGCACAGAGTAGGTGCCTCGTAAGAGCTGGCTGTCATCAGCAGTGGCATTACAAAGCCCCTTGAGATCAGTGGCCGTGTCTGATGCCCTCTCCACCCTAGCTAAAGGCAGGCCCACGGTGAACGAATGCGTGTGGATATGACAGTAGATTCTTCCCACATTCCATAGGCTTCTTCTGCATCTTTAGCACTTGTGTTTAACAGTATGGACTGTAAAAGTTCATTTCTGGGAGGTCTTAATAGATATTTGCCTGGTGATGATCATTTTATGGTGTATAAAAATAGTGAATCACTATGCTGTATACCTGAGACTAATATAATATTGTAAGTCAATTATACTTTAATTAAAAAAATTTTTACAGAAATTTGCCTGATTCATTTTTTTTTTTTTGCCGGATTCATTTTTTTAAGAGATGGAGAAAAGCCAACTCTCTTTTCCTTTACTGATGAAGGACTAGTTGCTTTTGTTAACTATAACATCTCAAAGTCTTTCAAATGGACATTAATGCTGATGACAGACTTGACCTCAGCAAACTGCAGATAAATGGGAAATTACTAGCTCAGGAAGAAAACGCTCATGGGAGTTTTAAATCCCTGGCTGTCCCTGGCTTGATCCATTAATGTAGTGAGTAATTCTGTTAGTTCCCTCTGTTCTCATCAGGGACTTTGCTTCACATTTAAGAGCACCTGCAGAAGGAGGGTGACGAGGAAAGGAAGAGAGTGACGTGGTTTTCTTTTTCTTTTTTTTGGAGTGACATGTATGAGGCCCAGCCTAGATGATTTCCATGATATATTGTTTAAAATTTATTTTTATTTTTGGCTGCGTTGGGTCTTTGTTGCTGCGCGCGGGCTTTCTCTAGTTGCGGCGAGCGGGGCTACTGTTCATTGCGGTGCGTGGGCTTCCCGTTGCAGTGGTTTCTCTTGTTGTGGAGCACGGGGTCTAGATGTGCGGGGTTCAGTAGTTGCGGCACGCGGGCTCAGTAGCTGTGGCTCGTGGGCTTTAGAGTGCAGGCTCAATAGTTGTGGTGCACGGGCTTAGTTGCTCCGCGGCATGTGGGATCTTCCTGGCCCAGAGCTCGAACCTGTGTCGCCTGCATTGGCAGGCAGATTCTTAACCACTGCGCCACCAGGGAAGCCCCATGATACTATTTTTTGAAACAGCCTTTAAAAAAAACCTTTTTATTTTATTTTGGAGTATGGCCGCTTAACAATGTTGTGATAGTTTCATGTGCACAGCAAAGCAACTCAGCCATACAAATACATGTATCTGTTCTCCCCCAAGAAACAGCCGTTTTTAGAGCTTGAAGTAGTTGCAACTCAGATTAGCCTCATTGTCTCTGATGTTGGCAGAGTGATAGGACCTGGAAAGTGTTTGTGTCCCTGGAGAGAGCTTAGGTATCCCCTTAATGGCACTTGTGGTTTGGCCTGTTGTCACGTTTGCTGGGAGAGGGATGGAGACGTGGCTGTTGGAATCTCTGGGCCACATCTCTTTCACACACGGATCTTCAAATTTTGGCTAACAGCTCACTCACCATGAGCTCCTTCACTGTGTGCCTGGACACCACAGGAACCCACGCCTCCCCCACTGCCCCCCTGCCCATCCCACCGCTCAGGGACAACCGGATTCGGGGAGGATGCTTGCCTCAAGGGCATACAGTCTGTTTTGTCAACTTGTGAGGGGGCTTGGAATTAAACCATTACCCGAGAGGGACAAAACGATTAATCAGAGCCTCTCTGTCTGGAATTTGCATTGGAATGGTAGAAGTCATATAGTTAGCAGTGGATTTGCCTGAAAAGGCTTGCAGACAAACACCAGGAAGGGCCGTGAGTGAGCTGCAGTGATGAGAGAGCAGAGGGCAGTAAGGCCGGAAAAGACACAGGGTGAGACGTTGGCTGTTTGAACTATGATGATGCTGGGTTAGTTCTTTCAAACTTTGATTTTCTATCCACTAGACGTGAGGGTGATGCCTCTTACATTGTTAATATCGTTCAAAGACTTCCATCTGGAAAATTGAATTTCATGTAATCTGAAAAGTGATGTTGAAGGGGAGGGAGCTGCCGGGCCCGAGTTTTTGAGTGTCTCTCTCTGTCTAGGACAAGTGGCTTCCTCAAGACCCCTAAAGCCGGCAGCTGCTCCCTGGTCCCCTCACTCGCAGTGCACGTCACATAGTAGGCCCTCAGTAAGTGTCCATTGAAGGGAGAGATGAAGGGCATCTATTTCCTACTTGGGCAGAGTTTTGATTTCTCTAAGGCTTCTGTAGGGACACGGTGCACATGCTACTGTCCTGGAGGCCACACCTTCGCAAAGATCGCTTTCGCTGTTGCTTCCTAAGAGATATTTACGTAGTTAGGGGACGCCTACAGTTTAATAAGTGCAGTGTGTCAGTCAAATCTGACTCAAAATAGAGCCTCCAGGGAAATGACCCTGCTGATAGTTTAGAACAAGAGGGAAGGACATGGTCTAACACAGCCCCCAAGGAGGCCGAATGCAGCGGAGTGTCCGGGCGGTGAGCCAGGCATTCACCTACCACATTCCTCAGGCCCAGATACGGTTTCAGCCCAGTCAGCAGTGGCTTCTCTGTGTTTCTCAGCTAATCCTGCTGCAGACCAGGTAGAGCTTGGACGGTTTATGTGAGATAGAGGAGCATTCCTATGTATTTTATTACCACCCATGTGTTGGTTGCAATATCTTGCAAAGATGCTGATTTTCGAGGACTAGGAGCCCTATGGGGGCTCTTCCTGGAATGCAAAGTTGGCACAGGTACAGAATTAACAGCAACTGATGTTCTGAGAATTGGTGTCCAGAGAAAACTCACACTCCTGTGTTACTCACCTGCCTGAGGTCAGTAAAAACAGTCACCTTCAATAAGTCACCTTATTGAAGTCACCTTCAATAGCTTCAATATTAATAGCTCACGTTTTACAGAATTTTAAAGCCAGAATTTCAGAGAGCTTCTGTTTAGTCCTTTTTTGTTGTTGTTGTTTTTTAAACAGGTAAGGAAACTGAGACTCTGAGGGAATGAAATGACTTGTCCAGGGTCACACATTTCATAGCAAAATCTTGATTTAAAGCCCAAAGTTTTGGGCTTCCCTGGTGGCGCGGTGGTTGAGAGTCCGCCTGCCGATGCATGGGACACGGGTTCGTGCCCCGGTCCGGGAAGATCCCACATGCCGCGGAGTGGCTAGGCCCGTGAGCCATGGCCACTGAGCCTGCGCGTCCAGAGCCTGTGCTCCGCGACGGGAGGGGCCACAGCAGTGAGAGAACTATGTACCGCAAAGCCCAAAGTTTCTAGCTTCAGTTCAACTCTTGGGACTGTCTAAAATCTACTCCTTTTAAAAAATTTTGTCCCCAGTATTACTAATGACACATTTTTTCCAAGATGTTTATTTAGATTTGTTATTTTGAAGTGATAGCTGGTTAGGATTTTTTTTTTCCCCAAAAATAAATATATAGAATATCACCACCATCCACCTAGTTGTTGAAGCCAATAACTGAGTTATTCTCAATCCAAACCCTGGCCCCCATCCCTGGCCTGGGTAACATCTAATCTGTTGAGAGCTACTGTTTTTTCTACTTTTAAAATACATTTCAAATCCTTCTATTTCTTTCTACCTCCATCTCTGTTCCAAGCCCCAACATGTCTTTCTGCATCTGCTGCAAATCCTCCCATCCCTTCTCTATGCTGGAGACAGAATAATCTTTTTAAATGTTTATTTTGAAATAACTATGGATTCACAGGAAATTACAAAAAAAAAAAAAAAGTACAGGGACAGCCCATGTACCCATCACCCAGTTTCCCCCAATGGTCACATCTTACCATCTTATACAACTATTGAACACAGTATCAAAATCAGAAAATTGACATCGGTGCAATCCACAGAGTTGATTTCACCAGTTTTACTTGCACGTGTGTGTGTGTGTGTGTGTGTGTGTGTGTGTAGATTCATGCAACCACCACCACAATCTAGAGAATAATCTTCAAAACTGTAAATCAGTCATGCTCTCTCCTTGCAGAAATCTTCCCAGTGGCTTCCCATCCTTCCAGATTGCACTCAAGCTCCCGCCTGAGCAACTTCTCAGCTTCCTCGCAGACACGAGCACTCTCGCCCTGCTGCCTGGCCGGGCCCCGCTGGCCCTGGGAGCTTTGGCACCTGCTGCTGCTTCCATCTGGTTTGCTTGTTCTTGGCTCTTCCTGCCACTGCCTGTTCTCCTCCTTCAGGTCTTGGGTCCCAGGCCATCCTCTCTGACCGTCCTCTCTGTCACAGCCCCCTGCCCTTTGCCTTGCAGCGCCTGTCACCATCGGCACAGCTCCATATGCTGGCTCACTTGTTTCTTTGTTCCTTGGGGAGATAAATGCCAGGAAGGCAGATACTTTGTCAACAGTTGTCCCCTTAGAACCGACTGCCGGGCCTGGTGCCCAGTAAACATATCAAAGATGAAGGTCAAGGGCAGGTCTGCGTCCTAATGCCCAGAATGAGCCAGGGCAGCCCAGGGGCTGAATTTATTTGACAGGAAAGGAAAGCAGCGTCATATATGTAGGGAAAAAACCTCATATTTTAAAAAGAGTAGTTGCTTATACTGAATACAAATAATACTTTTAGAATACAAAGGTATAAACGTCTGTAATTTAAAAAAGAACGTCTGTATCCAATCCTTTTTGAGGTATAGAAAGTTGTATTTTCTATATTTTTTATCAAGTCACTTTTTCGGTGAATGTTTAAGATACTGTTTCTTTTTATGTGTTATATTTTGTATCCTTAAGAGTATCAAGTCCATCTCTCTATATATACTGAGAGTAAATAATTCAAATAGTAAGAGAAGATGTTGCACTGAATACAGAGTGTGCTTGTGTTATAGCTCACGCACCTGGGAGTTTCCGTTTCAGTGTCCTCAGCCACTTGCACACACAGGGCTTCGTGACTGGTGACAATGTTTGGGTTCAGTCCTGAACCTATGGCTGCAGAGGGCTCCTGGGTTAAGCAAACACCCTGAAGACTTCAAGTCCCCTGGGCAGCACCGTGACATTCGGTGCTTCCTGTTTACAGGTCCCTTTCAAAAACTCCTTTTCAACACAAGGCCTTGGGGTACATTCATACCATTTAAAATATAAATGTAAATTTTTTTAAAAAAGTAGCCAACACAGAAGGCAATGGAACTTTCATTGCTCTTTTTTCACTTTGAACTGAGGGAATCAGCCAAAGTGACACAGGCCATTGACACACAGGCCCTTCTGCCAGGCTTACTGGTCATGTCTGCCATGGGGACACCCTCCTGTGTGGGAACCTCTCTGGACAGGACTGAGAAGTGGAAGAAATTTGCCTTTCCATTTCTCCACAGGTTTCCCGCTTTCTGTCTCCTGAGGATGTCCGCTCTGCTTCCTGCAGCCTCAGCTCCATCAGAAGTGGGCGGGCAGGCAGGGACCTGTTAACTTGCTCCTGTTTCTCGGGCAATCTAGACTGTAGCGCTAATCCCTTACTTCATTAAACACCCATTAATTGGTACAGCTGTGGGTCAGGCATCATGTCAGAGACACACAGATAAAAGACACACAGTTCTGGCCAGCTGGAAACTTCCAAGACCCCCAGGGAGGGTGGATAAATGGACAGGCAATCTAATCACAGTAAGACACGAAGGCTGGTGCAGGTTATGTGTGTTACAGGACAAGCCTTGTAGATTTCGGTTCCGGTCAAGCCAGCTGAGAAGGAAAAAGGGTAAGAGCTGTGAGCTCTGAGGGAGCAGCATCCTCCAAGCTGTCCTTTGAACAAGAATCAAAGCTGGCAAATGAGACCTCCTGCTGAGGAGCTCTGGGACAAGTGGCAGCTCCTTAACTTGTCCCCCCTTTCCTGACCCTTCAGCAGCTGGGGGGGACCAGAGATGATGGGCGATTCCTCTACCAAACCTCCTGGGCTTCTTCTTAACTTCCTTCCTTCCTTCCTTTTCTTCTTTTTCCTTCTTTCTTTCTTTTTCTTTCTTTCCTTCTTTCCTTCTTCCTTCCCTCCTTTCTTTCTTTCTTTCTTGTATTTTTATTTACTAAATCTAGCAACACTATTTACAAACTACTATTTTATTTTATTTATTTATTTTTAATGTTTTTATTGAAGTATAATTGGTTTAGAATGCTGTATTATTTTCTGCTGTACAGAAAAGTGATTCGCTTATACATATACATATATTCTTTTTCATATTCTTTTCCATTATGTTTTATCCCAGGATATTGAATATAGTTCCCTGTGCTATACAGTAGGACTTTGTGTTTTATCCATTCTTTATATAATAGTTCGCATCTGCTAATCCCAAACTCCCAACCCAACCCTCCCCCCTGCCCTTGGCAACTGCAAGTCTGTTCTCTATGTCTGGGAGTCTGTTTCTGTTTCATAGAATAGTTCATTTGTGTCATATTTTAGATTCCACATATAAATGATATCGTGTGCTATTTGTCTTCCTCTTTCTGACTTACTTCGCTTAGTATGACCATCTCTAGGTCCATCCATGCTGCTACAAATGGCATTATTCCATTCTCTTTTTATGGCTGAGTAATGTCTTATCCATTCGTCTGTCAGTGGGCACTTAGGTTGTTTCCATGTCTTGGTGATTGTAAATAATGCTGCTATGAACGTAGGTGTGCGTGTATCTTTTCAAATTATAGTTTTGTCTGGATATATGCCCAGGAGTGGGATTGCTGGGTCATATGGTAGTTCTATTTTTAGTTTTTTGAGGAACTTCCTTATTGTTCTCCATAGTGACTGCACCAATTGACATTCCCACCATCAGTGTATCTCCCAGGTTTTTCTATTGCATTTGCCATCTCCTTGATCAAAGACCAGGAGACGTGGCAGCGGAGGTTGAAGCCCAGCACGGCCCCAGCGCTGCCACTGCGTCGAGGAGGAGGCCTGGCAGAGGTCCCACGCTGAGGCCTCAGAGGTCACCATCCTCTTCGTGTGACTGAATGAGGGGGCTTCTTTCTGTACTGTCTGGGTCATCCCCAGGTCTATCAGGATGCATTTCACACTGCAGATTTGACTCTGTTCTTAAAAATATTTTCTTAATTGCATTTTTTAAATTAATTTATTTTTTAATTTATTTGTTTATTTTTGGCTGCGTTGGGTCTCTGTTGCTGTGTGTGGGCTTTCTCTAGTTGCGGCGAGCAGGGGCTACTCTTTGCTGCAGTGCAAGGACTTCTCATTGCAGTGGCTTCTCTTGTTGCAGAGCATGGGCTCTAGGAGTGCAGGTTCCAGTAGTTGTGGCTCGCGGGCTCTAGAGCACAGACTCAGCAGTTGTGGTGCATGGGCTTAGTCGCTCCGCGGCATGTTCCTGGACCAGGGCTCAAACCCGTGTTCCCTGTATTGGCAGGCGGATTCCTAACCACTGCGCTACCAGGGAAGCCCCCTCTTAATTTCATTTTAAGAATTAGTAAAATAGTACCTATTTGTATTCCTCCCTCCCCCTGAGAGGAAACTATTGGTAAAAGAGTGTAAGTTCCTTCCCATCATCACTCCTGCTCTGTCTTCACCCTGTATGTGATTCTGTTGAAGATGAAAATATCATTATTTGAAACAAATCCATTCCGCATCTGGAGCTGCCTCTTCTCCATTTCAGGTCACTGACATTGCGGATCTCCCCAGGAGCTGCTCAGGACCTGCTGTATGTTTATTTTCCTTCAAGCCTTTCAGAAGGACCGGATGATGCCTGGCTCTGAGGAAGAACCGAGAATGTGGAGGTGACTGACCCAGGGATCCAGGTGACCCGTGGATCTGCCCCAGGGCCTGGCACTGCTTCTCGACTTCTCTGAGCTTCAGTTTCCTCATCTGTGAAATGGGGGTGATGAAAGTGCCCACCTCACGGGGTTACTGACCTCACACACACAGCACTAAGCCCAGAGTCTGGCATGTGAAATCTCCTTAAATATAATGGTACAAGGATAATGGTTAATCAACTCATTGATCTCAAACACAGACCAAGCAGAAAGCAGAGACTAAGAAATGCTAGTATATTGGCCGATGTAATGCTTTCTATGACTGCCTCTAAGCCTAAACCCAGCCACCATCACAGAACAACAGAGCAGGTAGCCTCCCCAGGCTGCCGTCAGCCAGGTTCCCTCTCACGGTGAACCTGAGCTTTTGTAGGCTCTAGGGTTCTGCTGATGCTTTGTTATGTGCTGTCCTGAGGTCTTGGGTATAATCGTCCCTTTGCATCATCTCCAGACCTTGGCTGTCTCTGGCCAGGGCTGCATGGCGGAGAACCAGGCTGAATACAGTCAGCTCCACAATGAATCTCAAGCCAGTGCATGACTAACAGCGAGAGTGGACCAGTCTCGTCCATATCTTGGGTTCCTTCAAACGGATCTCTTTTTACCCAGCCATGGGGACCCTCTGAATGTAAATGGGGAACGAGGCTTCTCGGCGATGTTCCTAACAGCGTGTAAGCTGTGTTCCCATGGGGAGCCATCTATATGGTACGATCAAGACACTCAAAACAAAAGGGTCAGAGACAGACCGGAGGGAAGCATGCTGGCTGGTGAAAGGAGTGGGACAAAATGGGGAAGAGAGGAGCAGGCAGGCCGGGAGCCCCTCAGAGCCACACGGAGCCCACCAGTCCGCCTGCTTCAGCTGTGGGCACAGCCTCTGCCCAAGCCCCGTGGCCTCACGATGGCGGATCCGCTGAGAGGACAAGCCAATGACGAGATGAAGGCCACACTCAGACTTTCCCGTTAGCACCTGCACGATGCTTTGCTTGCTGGCTTTTCCCTGAGATTGCGGAGACTGGAGACACCCTGCCTTGCCCAGCCTCTGTTTTAAGGACACCCTCTCTGCTAGATTATTTCTTCTCACATTTTAAGTGTCCAGAGGGTCAGAGAGCCGCAGCCCCCTTTAACACACCTAACTTACCGCACATCATATAGCTTAGCCGCGCCCACCTTACATGTGCTCAGAACACTTACACTAGCCAACAGTCGGGCAGAACTATCTAACACAAAGCCTACTTCACAGTAAAGTGTTGATTCTCTCATGTAATTTGCTAAATACTCTATCAAAAGTGAAAAACAGGGCTTCCCTGGTGGTGCAGTGGTTGAGAGTCCGCCTGCCGATGCAGGGGACGCGGGTTCGTGCCCCGGTCCGGGAAGATCCCACGTGCCGCGGAGCGGCTGGGCCCGTGAGCCATGGCCGCTGAGCCTGCGCGTCCGGAGCCTGTGCTCCGCAACGGGAGAGGCCACAGCAGTGAGAGGCCCGCGTACCGCAAAAAAAAAAAAAAAAAAAAGTGGAAAACAGAATGGTTGTGTGGGTACAGAGTGGATCTAAGCGAATTGGTCGTTGACCCTCGTGACGGCCTGGCTGACAGCTGTGGCTGCCACTGCCCAGCATCACGAGACAATCACTAGCCCGGGAAGAGACCCAAATTCAAAGCTCAAAGGACGGTTTCTACTGAATGCGTATCGCTTTTGCACTGTCATAAATTTGAAAAATCCCAAGTGGAAACATTGCAAGTCAGGGACCGTCTGTGTAATAACTTCAGCCTGTATTTTTGTGTGGAGTCCAAGAGGGAAAAAAAAAAAAAATCTCTGTGGCTTCCTCTGGTTTGTCTCCACCTGCCGTATATGGAATTCAGATATTCAGATGACCCTGGAAGTTATTTTCTTGGAAGCTTGGATCAGGAGTGAACTTAAGGTAACTCGGGCATCCCGACCTGGTGAGCGGCCACTGGCAGCTGACGGGAAGTAGTTACTGGAGAAAAGCTGCAGTTGAACCAAAAGTCTTAGTTCAGCCCTGGTCTCGCCACCCATGGATGCCATGACCTCTAGCAAGTCACTTCACATTTTGGTTTTTGGAGCTGTGAAATGAGGCTAAGAGTGCAGTCGACCCTCATTACTCACGGACTCCATATTTATGAGTTTGGCTACTTGCTAAAATTTATTTGTGTCCCTCAAATCACTACCTGTGGCGCTTCTGCAGTCACATAATGGCAGTGAAAGGTTTGAGCCCCTTGCTGCACACATTGCTGAATGTTGTCAGGCAAGGCACTCTCTGCCTTCCCGTTCCTTCTCTCATGCTATGAAATATTTTCACAATAGCTACTTAGTGCTACATTTTTTGAATTTGGGGAGTTTTTTGGTGATTTTGCTGTTTAAGATGGCCCCAAGCCTGGGGCTGAGTGCCGCCTGGTGTTTCTGAGTGCAAGAAGGCTGCAAGGCGCATGATGGTGAAAATATGTATCTTAGATAAGCTTCATCTGGGCATAAGTTATGGTGATGATGGACATGAGTTCCATGTTAACAAATCAACAACACACATTAAATAAGATGTCTTTAAGCAAAAGCGAACTTAAAACACGTTTATATAATGATTGGTCGATGAAAATGATGTGACCAGAGGCTCACGGGAATCTGAGCCAGTATTTCCTTTAAGAACAGGGGTTCAGTATCTGCTAATTTGGTGTCTGTGGTGACTTGATAGAACACAGCTCCCACAAATAACAAGAATCCACTATACTTGTTCTGCCCAACTCAGAAGATTGGTGTAAAGATCAAGTGAGAGGTTAAAAGCAAAACTGCTTTCTCAGCTACAAGCGCTAAATGCTGAGAGGTGGTCACACTTGTTCAGCAGCTGACACTGTACCAAGAACTTGGACGTTCACCATCTCACAACCCTGTGACGCAGGGTGTGCTGTGCTTGTTGCTGTTCGTGCTCCAAATCTAAGGAAACAGAGCCCAGAGAAGTGAGGGTCCTACCAGCAGGGATGCGCTAAGTGCAGTGTTCATCTACTCTGTGTGAGGCTCTGCGTGAGCCCCAATAAAATGATGGACATGTGTGTCTCTGCCTGCACGCCATCTAACGCACTGGGAGGATTAGGCCCGTGAAGCAGGGAGCTTTCCACGTGTGTCTCCTGATTTCCCCTCTCTGAGCTCTGGCCAAGGTGAAAATATTTTGGATGAGTTACGGAGGCTGGGAAAGTCAGGTGATCTTGCCCTCTGACTCATCTGGGAGCCTGGGAGAGACTGACTTGCAGGTCACCCCTCTACCCAGCAGGGGGAAGCCAAAGAGAGTTAGGTGTCGTCAGGGGGATGGTGGCTTCCAGAAATAATTTTACCAAGGTGGCCTGAGGTTCTGGTGGCCTAGGCGAGATCCACAAGTAGCTGAGAGTCACCTGTAGGTCCTGCCAGAGGAGGTTCTAAAGCTGGGGCAAGGGGACCAGTGTCAGGGCTGAGGAGTGGCCATAAACTGGGCCAAGCAGGAGTCTTGCTGGGTCCTGAGCGTCTGTTGTACTGTGATGTGGGATGAGGCCTGGTAGGACAGGGCCCCCTGTGAGAGACCTCACACCTGAAGTTGCCCATGGCTGGATGCCCCCAGGGTAAAGGGAGAGAGGCAGGGGAGGGGACTACCTAAGAGACTAGCATTTTTACCTAGGAGAGGCTGAACACTGTCCCCAGAAGACCTATGTCAGTGTCTCTCAAAAGTGAACATGCTGAGGGTGTCCTGGGGATCTTATGGAATGTGGACTCTGCTTCTTTGGCCCTGGGTGGGACCTGCGACTGAATACGCTCTCAGCTGAGGCCAGTGTCCCTGGGCTCAGACCACACTCACACCAAACTCTGAGTAGCAAGGCTCTGTGCCAATGCACCAGATTATACTTGGACTGAGCTGGAGTTTCAGTGGTTTCTTCCTCCAAGTAAATAGTTCTGGAGATCTGGAGAGCAATAGTCATGGGCTAAATACAGAAAACAGTAACACTTCCTTTTGTGTGTCTAAGTTGCGGGAGTAGATTTTCAGAATGAAAGCCAGGGAGGTACAGACACAGCCCCTGCCTCTGCCTGCACCCACGTCACACACCTAAGGAGCCCAGCACAGGTCTTCTGACTGCCAAGTTCATAGGCTTCTCATTCCCCTAAGGCTCCCAGGGGCAGCTTCCAAGGCCTGGAGGGGACCCCCCACTCCAGTCAGTCCAGAAAGACACTGCTCCAAGGGATGGACCCAGGAGAGAAGTTGGATGGGTTGGACGTGACCAAGTCAGGATTTTATGGCTACGACGTGGTTCCTCTTGATGATGAAGACCTCAGCTCAACAAGCATTTACCAAGTACCTTTCAGGGCAGGCAAAGTCATTTCAGCACCATCGATGCCACTGGGGAAACAAGGATGACAAGAGGTGGTCCTGCCTTGGGATTTCCTCTCTAGCTGGGAGGATAGGAGTACAATCGCACTTCCAAGTTCATATTACACTTGATCTTGTGTAACACTTTGGGATAGGAACTGTCATTGTTTAGGTAGCATCTACTAAAACCATGTAGGGTCAACTGTCTTCAAAGGAGGTTCTATAGTGGGAAATGAAAAGTGCGTTTCAGCATTTCGTGGAAGATTTGTGGCAGCCTTGCCTTGGTCCTGATTAGTCCCCTCGGCCCACTTAGTGGCTATTTACCTGAATTGCAGGATCAGTGCTTCTTGCGAACTGTATCTACAAATCTAAGGCCATCATGAAAAGTTACTAAAGGTCTCAGAGAATTATCTCTTTGCTGTCAAATGGAAAATCTTTCCCACTTTGGAACCCTGGCAACTTATTACTAGTATTATTTCCACAGCTGTTTTAGAATCTGTGGAAAATATTACTGTTTGTCTTCAGAGGTTTTAGTGAGTTGATTTCTAAAGTGGAGAGGAGAGTCTTTTTTTTTTTTTTTTTGTGGTACGCGGGCCCCTCACTGTTGTGGCTTCTCCCGTTGCGGAGCACAGGCTCCGGACGCGCAGGCTCAGTGGCCATGGCTCACGGGCCCAGCCGCTCCGCGGCATGTGGGATCTTCCCGGACCGGGGCACGAACCCGTGTCCCCTGCATCGGCAGGCGGACTCTCAACCACTGCGCCACCAGGGAAGCCCGAGAGGAGAGTCTTTTAAAAATGTTTTTCAGTCATGTTTTGGTACACCAGAATAATGGTAGAGGGAGGGAGATTAAACCTAATAAAATATGAACTGTCAAAAGATAACTATTTCTGAAAGCATGAAATCTGAAATGGCACAAAAGTAACATGTATTGCTCCAATATGCGTGAAAAAAGATGCATATAGACCCCATTGTGAAACCTTTGTATATTACTATATATGGTCACAATCAAGATATATTTCCTGAGCACCTTTGGTTTCTGGTGCTAGGCGCTGTAGAGTGAGTTAAAGAGATTGTCTTAACTCTGAAGGTTCAAGGTAGCAATGACATTATCAACAGTGACCGCTATTCTGGGAGGGTGGCAGGTAGCAGGACAGAAAAAAATCAGGAGTTTGTTTTCACAGATAAGTAGAGACAACAAGAAGTCAAAGCCCATTGGTGCCAAGAGCTGGGGAATGGGGGGGAGCCCTGTAGCCTTCCCTGTCACAATCCTCATCAACTCACTTCCCCACTGGATGATGTGGGCAGCTGACGTCTTCAGTGTAAAAGCAGTATCAAGCCTTGTCTTCCAACTGGATTGCTTCCCCTCACTCTCTCCTGTATAAATTTTGGGGTCACCACCTCTCCTTTAAATATCCAGCCTAACATCACTTCTAGAATTTATCCAAAGGTCTCTTAAATTCTAGTGCATTAATGTAATTTTGGTCTCTGAGAAGTATTGATGTTTATGGATCAGATAACCGGTTGGAGGACTGGAGAACTTCCTGATGGGTGGCTGCAGACAAGGTGCACATCAGCTGGGTGAGTGAACTAGTTCATTGCACTAGTGTGACTCCCAGGCTCGCCAGTCATTCAACCAAGCTGGTCATTCACTGTGTTTAACCTCCGGAGCTGCAAGACTCGATGCAAAAGTTAGTTTCCTTTAGCTGAAAATTGCATGCAATTCAGATTTCTCATTCCCATGACCCTTAAGGCTACAGGATAAAGCAAGGTCAAAAAGTATTCAAGATATCAGATGTGGATGCATAATTCACTCTTAAAATCAAAGCTTAAGAAAAGAAAAGAAGGAAATTATTTGAAAGGGGTTGGCTAACCCCATGAATGAATGCAATAGTGAATCCGACATTTAGCAAGAAGCCCCTGAGCATGACCACTTAAGGGTAGCTAAGATGAGAAGCTTAAAGAAATGTGATATAGAAGGTTATAACACTTAGTGGAAAATATGTATCTCATTGATAGATGATAAAGATAAAAGCTAAATTGTACGGGTTCACAGAGAGAAGAGCAGAGACCTGAGGATAAAGGAGGCAGTATAGCTCATTCATTCATTCATTCATTCAGCATTTATTTATTGATTTGATTTGTTGAATTCCTTCCTAAATTTACTTATTCATTCAGTTCAGCATTTATTTGAGTGCCTTGACTGTGCTAGGCAAGAGTGATACTAAAGCCAGATGGTCTCAGGGTTTATGGACCTTACAGCCTAGATGGGGAAGTAGGTACATGACTATTAAGTATCAAGGACAATGACTTCCAGGAGGGGTACACTGTGCCATGAAAGACTTTAAAAAGGGACAAATAGGCCCAGAAAGGCTGCCGAGGAAGTGACACTCGCACTGAAAGGGATTAGTTACTAGAGAAGAGGTTAAGAGTCTTCCAGATAAAGTAAACAGCATGTGCAAAGGCCCTGTGGAACGAGCGGTCCAGTTAGTACAGAGGACAGTGGAAGGACCAGTGTGGCTGCAGTGCAAGGTGGGGGCAGGTGGTGCAGGCCTGTGGAGTGGGGTAGAAGCTGGAGGATGAGGGCTCTGCAGACCGTACCGAGGAGTGAATGGATAATACGCTATGCTCCTCTGCTCCCTTTCAAGTGACTAGATCTCTCCTCAGCCTTCAGGAGAGGAATGTGACAAGGCAGAAAGCAAAAAATAACAGGCAATATCCTAGAAAAGTGTCTTTAGAAAGTTAGTTTGAGCCGATTGTTGTTACAATAACAGCATCTTTTGCAACGTTGATTAGAATTTATTGCTTTACACACTTATATTGTACATGTTTTCTTACTCTTCTGAGTCAAAGAGGAAGTTCTTGTGTCTCAAGAATTTTATTGCATTTATAATTACCTGGAGAGTCTAGTCAGTGACAGGCAAGTAAGGCAGGTAACTGTTGGGCTAGTTCTCATGGGAACTCCCTTTGACACCTTAGCTTATTGAGTGCGCCTGGAGAACGTAAGCATTGATGACCCAAGAGGGAGTGGACAGATGTAAGAATAATTAAACTGACTTTCCTTAAAAAAAAAAGAGAAAATAACAGACAAGTCTCCTTCTGGCTTTTGTTTCCCTAAAAATGTTTGAGGAATTCAAGGGACTCTGAGCTCAGGAAAAATGCTTAGAGAAATCTGTGACAAAGCAAGTCTCCTTCCCTCAAACTAGAAAAGAATTCCTTGGGGCCGAGGAAGGAAGAGGGAGATGAGGGAAGGGGACAGGATGGTGGGTGTTGAGGGTTCTGTCTAGAGGGATCTGATCTCCCTGCAGAACCCAGAGGTGGGAGAGAGAGACTGATCCAGGCAGGTAGGGCCTTGGACAGTCTCGCAGCGAGGCCAGGGAGCAGTAGAAACGGCCGCGGAGCCTGCAGATTACGTCGTCTCCTGTGAATAAGATGAGGGACAGCTCAGCGGTGACCTGGGTGGACCAACAGCTGGATCAGTGGTCCAGCGTCTGTCCGGACTCCTCCCCGAATGCACTGTGGGAGGCCCCCGGCCACTAGACCCAGTTCCGGGGAAGGCAGAGTGGAGTGTGTGAAATCTGCAGATTAACTGGGAATCAGTTGCTGCAAATGCTACCAAAATAAAATAGAGGAAAAGAGGTGGGGGAGGGAGGGACTACATATTTACATGCTTATAGAATTGTAGAATGCCTCTGGGACACTGGGCAGAACTGGTTGGCTATGGTTGTCTTGGAGGAGGGGACATTTTCACTTGACCCTTTTTCCTTTTGAATTTTGTGTCACATGCATCTTTCACCTATTTTCAAAAATGTGATGAATGTGTAAAACTCTACCTCTAGATAGAAACGACTTGGTATATTCTTGTAGGCTTTTCTACTTGGTTTAGCAGTTAAGAAAACTCACAAACCAGTATTTTTATCAAGGGGCACCAACTTGCCTCATTCTGGGAATTGCAAGTATTGAATATATATTACTTTAAGTACAATCTGCTTTTTTTCTGTGTTTAATATCTTGTTTCTCTGTACTTATATTGTTCTGGACGTTGTCTCAAATTCTTTCAGCGGAGCGTGTGCTACAAATTTTAATGAATAAGAAGATTAATTAAACTTTTTATTTAAAAAATTCAATGAGAAAGAGTTCCTGAATCATTCCAGATAAGTGAATACATTTATATTCCTGGCGATGCTGGGGAAGTTGGAGGATTTTATTAGCTTGCATATAATCCCTACTCCAGTTACAGTGGTGTTTTCTCATTCAATGTCAGAGTTTGCCTCAACTCAGAAAGCGGTAGAGAATTCTCATTTATATTTATTCTTTCTCATTTATGAATCAAAACCCCTATATCTATGGTATATACAATATGTCTTATTTTTATTATCACTTAATTATACAGTTTTCAAATTTTCCATTTGAAGTAGAATTCAAGAAGGGGAACACTGGTGGAATGCCAATAAACATTTGTGGCATAAAGAGCAGAATTTTGTGACATTGACCTTTAAAGAGGGTTCTGGAACTTTGGAGCCACATTCTGAGAGGGACATTTTACTTGCTCGGGAATTAGCAACTGTGATGTTGGAATGGCCCGATAGGCAGTTACTGACTGACCGATGGATGACGGCTTATGATGAATTTAGTAAGAATGACTGCCCTTGGGCTTCCCTGGTGGCGCAGTGGTTGAGAGTCCGCCTGCCGATGCAGGGGACACGGGTTCGTGCGCCGGTCCGGGAAGATCCCACATGCCGCGGAGCGGCTGCGCCCGTGAGCTATGGCCGCTGAGCCTGTGCGATCGGAGCCTGTGCTCCGCAA